>NW_026989758.1:0-351691 GCF_036321535.1 Camelus dromedarius
ACAGGATAGTTTTAATGCCAGGTTTAAAAATGAGGCAGATTTGGCAGGAAAAAGCACTTGGAGCGAGTTCTACCCAAAAGATATGTAATTTACCTAGTTTCACTCACCGTGACATTCCGTGTTCTGAAAACGTTATATGCATCACGAATTCGACAAACATTCTTTAATCAGTTGTGAACATGTGTATTACCGAACTTTCATCCACCTTACAATGCATATTTAGACATAGAAAGTTTTTTCTGATTTAGTAAATTTCTCCTAATGACAGTTTTTAAATCATGCAGTTTTCACAGAAAAATCCTCTTGGAGCGAGTTCTACCCAATAGACATGCAATTTACATAGAACCCGTCATCGTGAAATTCCGTGTTCCGAAAAAGCTACATGCATCACGGATTCGACAAATTTTCACTACAGAGTCGTTAGCATAAGGATTACCTAACTTTCATCCACCATAAAAGCCATATTGACACTTTGAAGCATTTTCTCATATTTCGAAAGTTTTTCCTAATGCCAGTTTTGAAAATGAGGCAGAAATCGCAGAAAAAGCTCTTGGAACGAGTTCTACCGAAGAGATATGTATTTTACACAGATTTGCTCACCGTGATATTCTGTGTTCCAAACACGCTTCATGTATCTCGGATTCGACAAATATTCACTACAGAGTTGTTAGCATGTGGATTACCGAACTTTCATCCACCCTACAAGGCATATTTACACCGAGAATCTATTCATCTGAGTTCGCATGGTTTTCCTAACGCCAGTTTCGAAAATCAGGCAGATTTCTCAGGAAAAATCTCTTGGAGTGATTTCTCACCAAGAGAAATGTAATTAACATAAAATCCTGGCCATTAAATCCCGTGTTCCGAACATGCTACATGCATAATGTATTCGACAAATATTCACTACTGATTTGTTTGCATGTGGAATACCGAACTTTCATCACAATAGATTGAATATTGATACTTAGAAGAATTTTCTCAGATTTTGCCACGTTTTCCAAACGCCAGTTTCAAAAATGAAGCAGTTTTTTCAGAAAAATCCTCTTGGAGCGAGTTCTACCCAATAGAGAAGTAATTTACATTGTTTCAATCACCATGAAATTCCACGTTCCTAACACAGTATATGCATCACGGATTAGAAAAAGTTTCTTTAATATGCTGTGAAAAGGTGGATTACTGAACTTTCTTCCAACATAAAGGCATATTTACACCTAGAAATATTTACTCTCATTTTGAAGCTTTCTCCAAACTTCAGATTCGATAATCATGCAATTTTCGCAGAAAAATTCTATTCTAGCTAGTTCTACCCAATAGAATTGTAATTTACATTGATTCATTACGCTGAAATTCAATTTTCCAAAAGCGCTCCATGAATCACGGTTTGAAAAATAATTACTACACTGTTATTAAAATGTGGATTACCGGACTTTCATTCACCATTCAAGGCATATTGACACTTAGAAGCATTTTCTCAGATTTCACAGGGTTCTCCTAATGGCAGTTTTGAAAATGAGGCACATTTTGCAGAAAAATTCTCTTCAAGTGAGTTCTACCCAATAGACATGTAATTTACATTGTTTCCTTCAATATGACATTCCGTATTCCGAACACGTTACATGCATCACGAATTGGACAAACATTCTTTAATGAGTGGGAGCATGTGGATTACCGAACTTTCATCCACCATACAAGGCATATTTACACCTAGAAGTGTTTATTCTGATTTCGCATGTTTTTTCTAACATCCAGTTTCGAAAATCATGAAATTTTCGCTGAAAAATTTAATTCAAGCGAGTTTTATCCAGTAGAATTGTTATTTTCCGAGTTTCACTCACCGAGACATTCCGTGTTCTAAAAAGGTTACATTAATCACGGCTTCGATAAACATTATTTAATGACCATGAGCATGTGGATTACCGATGTTTCAACCAGAATACAAGGCATATTTACACCTAGAAATATTTAGTTAGATTTCGCAGATTTTTCCTAACGTCAGTTACGAAAATCAGGCAGTTTTCGCAGAAAAATTCTCTTGCTGCATGTTCGATCCAATAGACATCCGATTTTCATAGACACCTTAACCATAAAATTCCATGTTCTGTAAAAGATACGTGCACATTGGATTCAACAAATATTCACAGCTGAGTTGTTTGAATGTGAATTACACATCTTTAATAAACCATTGAAGTCATATTGTCACCTTAAATCATTTGCTCAGATTTTGCAGCGTTTTCATAACACCAGTTTACAAACAGAGGTAGATTTTACAGTAAAATGCTCCTGGAGCGGGTTCTCACCATTAGATATGTAATTTACATAGTTTCCTTCAAGGTGACATTCCGTGTTCTGAACACACTTCATACATCACGGATTTGAGAAACATTTTTAATGAGTTGTGTACATGTGTATTACAGAACTTTCATCCACCATACAAGGCATATATACACCCTAGAAACTTTAACACTGAGTTTGCAGCTTTTTCCTTATAGCAGTTTCAAAAATCAGGCAGTATCCTAAGGAAAAAACTGTTGGAGCGTGTTCTACCCAATAGATATCTAAATTACATAGACTCTCCCGCTGTGAAATTCCGAGTTTCGAACACGCTACATGCAGATAGGGTTCAAAAAAAATACACTACAGAGATGTTTGCATGTGGATTACAGGACTTTCATCACAATACAAGGCATATTGATGCTTAGAAGCATTTTCTCTGATTTCTCAGAGCTTTCCAAATGCCAGTTTCGAAACTGAGGCAGATTACACGGCAAAAAACTCTTGGGGTGGGTTCAAAACAATAGACAAGTAATTTACATGGATTCATTCAAAGTGAAATTCCGTGTTCCGAACACGCTACATGCTTTTCAGCTTCGACAAATATACACTACAGAGTTGTTAGCAAGTGGATTACAGCACTTTCATCCACCATACATGGTTTACTGACACTTTGAAAAATTTTGTGAGATTTCAAAAGTTAGTTTTAATGCCAGGTTTGAAAATGAGGCAGATTGGGCAGGAAAATGCTCTTGGAGCGAGTTCTACCCAAAAGATATGTAATTTACCTAGTTTCACTCACCGTGACATTCCGTGTTCTGAACACGTTACATGCATCACGGATTCGACAAACATTCTTTAATGAGTTGTGAACATGTGTATTACCGAACTTTCATCCCCCTTACAATGCATATTTATACATAGAATATTTTATTCTGATTTAGTAGATTTCTCCTAATGTCAGTTTATAAATCATGCAGTTTTCGCAGAAAAATCCTCTTGGAGCGAGTTCTAACCAATAGACATGCAATTTACATAGAACACGTCATCGTGAAATTCCGTGTTCCGAAAAAGCTACATGCATCACGGATTCGACAAATATTCACTACAGAGTCGTTAGCATAAGGATTACCGAACTTTCATCCACCATAAAAGCCATATTGACACTTTGAAGCATTTTCTCATATTTCGAAAGTTTTTCCTAATGCCAGTTTTGAAAATGAGGCAGAATTCGCAGAAAAAGCTCTTGGAGCGAGTTCTACCCAAGAGATATGTATTTTACACAGATTCGCTCACCGTGATATTCTGTGTTCCGAACACGCTTCATGTATCTCGGATTCGACAAATATTCACTACAGAGATGTTAGCATTAGGATTAACGAACTTTCATCCACCCTACAAGGCATATTTACACCGAGAATCTATTCATCTGAGTTCGCATTGTTTTCCTAACGCCAGTTTCGAAAATCAGGCAGATTTCTCAGGAAAAATCTCTTGGAGTGATTTCTAACCAAGAGAAATGTAATTAACATAAACTCCTGGCCATGAAATCCCGTGTTCCGAACATGCTACATGCATAATGTATTCGACAAATATTCACTACACATTTGTTTGCATGTGGATTACCGAACTTTCATCACAAGAGATTGAATATTGATAATTAGAAGTATTTTCTCAGATTTTGCAGCGTTTTCCAAACGCCAGTTTCAAAAATGAAGCAGTTTTCTCAGAAAAATACTCTTGGAGCGAGTTCTACCCATTAGAGAAGTAATTTACATTGTTTCAATCACCATGAAATTCCACGTTCATAACACGGTATATGCATCACGGATTAGAAAAGATTCTTTAATATGTTGTGAAAAGGTGGATTACTGAACTTTCTTCCAACATAAAGGCATATTTACACCTAGAAATATTTACTCTCATTTTGAAGCTTTCTCCAAACTTCAGGTTCGATAATCATGCAACTTACGCAGAAAAATTCTATTCTAGCTAGTTCTACCCAATAGAATTGTAATTTACATTGATTCATTACGCTGAAATTAAATTTTCCAAAAGCGCTCCATGAATCACGGTTGGAAAAATAATTACTACACTGTTATTAAAATGTGGATTACCGTACTTTCATTCACCATTCAAGGCATATTGACACTTAGAAGCATTTTCTCAGATTTCACAGGTTTCTCTATTGGAAGTTTTGAAAATGAGGCACATTTGACAGAAAAACCCTCTTCAATCTATTCCTACCCAATAGACATGTAATTTACATTGTTTCCTTCAATATGACATTCCGTATTCCGAACTTGTTACATGCATCACGAATTGGACAAACATTCTTTAATGAGTGGGAGCATGTGGATTACCGAACTTTCATCCACCATACAGGCATATTTACACCTAGAAGTGTTTATTCTGATTTGGCAGGTTTTTCCTAACATCCAGTTTCGAAAATCATGAAATTTTCGCAGAAAAATTCAATTCAAGCGAGTTCTATCCAGAAGAATTGTTATTTTCTGAGTTTCACTCACCGAGACATTCCATTTTCCGAAAACGTTACATTAATCATAGCTTCGACAAACATTATTTAATGACCGTGAGCATGTGGATTACCGATGTTTCAACCACAATACAAGGCATATTTACACCTAGAAATATTTACTTAGAGTTCGCAGATTTTTCCTAACGTCAGTTATGAAAATCAGGCAGTTTTCGCAGAAAAATTCTCTTGCTGCATGTTCGATCCAATAGACATCCCATTTTCATAGATACTGTCACCGTAACATTCCGTGTTCTGAAAAAGTAACGTGCACATTGGATTCAGCAAATTTTCACAGCTGAGTTGTTAGAATGTGAATTACACATCTTTAATACACCATTGTAGACATATTGTCACCTTAAAGCATTTGCTCAGATTTTGCAGCATTGTCATATCACCAGGTTACATACAGAGGTAGATTTTACAAGAAATGCTCCTGGAGCTGGTTCTCACCAATAGATATGTAATTTACATCGTTTCCTTCAACGTGACATTCCGTGTTCCGAACACACAACATACATCACGGATTTGAGAAACATTTTTAATGAGTTGTGTACATGTGTAATAAAGGACTTTCATCCACCATACAAGGCATATTTACACCTAGAAACTTTAACTCTTAGTTTGCAGCTTTTTCCTAATAGCAGAGTAAAAATCAGGCAGTTTCCTAAGGAAAAAACTGTTGGAGCGTGTTCTACCCAATAGATATTTAAATTAAATAGATTCTCCTGCTGTGAATTCCGTGTTTCTAACACGCTACATTCAGATAGGATTCGATAAAATACACTAAATAGTTGTTTGCATGTGGATTACAGGACTTTCATCACAATATAAGGCATATTGATGCTTAGAAGCATTTTCTCTGATTTCACAGAGATTTCCAAACGCCAGTTTCGAATCTGAGGAAGATTTCACGGCAAAATCCTCTTGTAGCGGGTTCAAAACAATAGACATTTAATTTACATGGATACGCTCACCGTGATATTCCGTGTTCTGAACACGCTACATACATCTCGGATTCGACAAATATTCACTACAGAGTAGTTAGCAAGTGGATTACAGCACTTTCACCCACCATACATGGTTTACTGACACTTTGAAGAATTTTCTGAGATTTCACAGGATAGTTTTAATGCCAGGTTTAAAAATGAGGCAGATTTGGCAGGAAAAAGCACTTGGAGCGAGTTCTACCCAAAAGATATGTAATTTACCTAGTTTCACTCACCGTGACATTCCGTGTTCTGAAAACGTTATATGCATCACGAATTCGACAAACATTCTTTAATCAGTTGTGAACATGTGTATTACCGAACTTTCATCCACCTTACAATGCATATTTAGACATAGAAAGTTTTTTCTGATTTAGTAAATTTCTCCTAATGACAGTTTTTAAATCATGCAGTTTTCACAGAAAAATCCTCTTGGAGCGAGTTCTACCCAATAGACATGCAATTTACATAGAACCCGTCATCGTGAAATTCCGTGTTCCGAAAAAGCTACATGCATCACGGATTCGACAAATTTTCACTACAGAGTCGTTAGCATAAGGATTACCTAACTTTCATCCACCATAAAAGCCATATTGACACTTTGAAGCATTTTCTCATATTTCGAAAGTTTTTCCTAATGCCAGTTTTGAAAATGAGGCAGAAATCGCAGAAAAAGCTCTTGGAACGAGTTCTACCGAAGAGATATGTATTTTACACAGATTCGCTCACCGTGATATTCTGTGTTCCAAACACGCTTCATGTATCTCGGATTCGACAAATATTCACTACAGAGTTGTTAGCATGTGGATTACCGAACTTTCATCCACCCTACAAGGCATATTTACACCGAGAATCTATTCTTCTGAGTTCGCATGGTTTTCCTAATGCCAGTTTCGAAAATCAGGCAGATTTCTCAGGAAAAATCTCTTGGAGTGATTTCTCACCAAGAGAAATGTAATTAACATAAAATCCTGGCCATTAAATCCCGTGTTCCGAACATGCTACATGCATAATGTATTCGAAAAATATTCACTACTGATTTGTTTGCATGTGGAATACCGAACTTTCATCACAATAGATTGAATTTTGATACTTAGAAGAATTTTCTCAGATTTTGCCACGTTTTCCAAACGCCAGTTTCAAAAATGAAGCAGTTTTTTCAGAAAAATCCTCTTGGAGCGAGTTCTACCCAATAGAGAAGTAATTTACATTGTTTCAATCACCATGAAATTCCACGTTCCTAACACAGTATATGCATCACGGATTAGAAAAAGTTTCTTTAATATGCTGTGAAAAGGTGGATTACTGAACTTTCTTCCAACATAAAGGCATATTTACACCTAGAAATATTTACTCTCATTTTGAAGCTTTCTCCAAACTTCAGATTCGATAATCATGCAATTTTCGCAGAAAAATTCTATTCTAGCTAGTTCTACCCAATAGAATTGTAATTTACATTGATTCATTACGCTGAAATTCAATTTTCCAAAAGCGCTCCATGAATCACGGTTTGAAAAATAATTACTACACTGTTATTAAAATGTGGATTACCGGACTTTCATTCACCATTCAATGCATATTGACACTTAGAAGCATTTTCTCAGATTTCACAGGGTTCTCCTAATGGCAGTTTTGAAAATGAGGCACATTTTGCAGAAAAATTCTCTTCAAGTGAGTTCTACCCAATAGACATGTAATTTACATTGTTTCCTTCAATATGACATTCCGTATTCCGAACACGTTACATGCATCACGAATTGGACAAACATTCTTTAATGAGTGGGAGCATGTGGATTACCGAACTTTCATCCACCATACAAGGCATATTTACACCTAGAAGTGTTTATTCTGATTTCGCATGTTTTTTCTAACATCCAGTTTCGAAAATCATGAAATTTTCGCTGAAAAATTTAATTCAAGCGAGTTTTATCCAGTAGAATTGTTATTTTCCGAGTTTCACTCACCGAGACATTCCGTGTTCTAAAAAGGTTACATTAATCACGGCTTCGATAAACATTATTTAATGACCATGAGCATGTGGATTACCGATGTTTCAACCAGAATACAAGGCATATTTACACCTAGAAATATTTAGTTAGATTTCGCAGATTTTTCCTAACGTCAGTTACGAAAATCAGGCAGTTTTCGCAGAAAAATTCTCTTGCTGCATGTTCGATCCAATAGACATCCGATTTTCATAGACACCTTAACCATAAAATTCCATGTTCTGTAAAAGATACGTGCACATTGGATTCAACAAATATTCACAGCTGAGTTGTTTGAATGTGAATTACACATCTTTAATAAACCATTGAAGTCATATTGTCACCTTAAATCATTTGCTCAGATTTTGCAGCGTTTTCATAACACCAGTTTACAAACAGAGGTAGATTTTACAGTAAAATGCTCCTGGAGCGGGTTCTCACCAATAGATATGTAATTTACATAGTTTCCTTCAAGGTGACATTCCGTGTTCTGAACACACTTCATACATCACGGATTTGAGAAACATTTTTAATGAGTTGTGTACATGTGTATTACAGAACTTTCATCCACCATACAAGGCATATATACACCCTAGAAACTTTAACACTGAGTTTGCAGCTTTTTCCTTATAGCAGTTTCAAAAATCAGGCAGTAACCTAAGGAAAAAACTGTTGGAGCGTGTTCTACCCAATAGATATCTAAATTACATAGACTCTCCCGCTGTGAAATTCCGAGTTTCGAACACGCTACATGCAGATAGGGTTCAAAAAAAATACACTACAGAGATGTTTGCATGTGGATTACAGGACTTTCATCACAATACAAGGCATATTGATGCTTAGAAGCATTTTCTCTGATTTCTCAGAGCTTTCCAAATGCCAGTTTCGAAACTGAGGCAGATTACACGGCAAAAAACTCTTGGGGTGGGTTCAAAACAATAGACAAGTAATTTACATGGATTCATTCAAAGTGAAATTCCGTGTTCCGAACACGCTACATGCTTTTCAGCTTCGACAAATATACACTACAGAGTTGTTAGCAAGTGGATTACAGCACTTTCATCCACCATACATGGTTTACTGACACTTTGAAAAATTTTGTGAGATTTCAAAAGTTAGTTTTAATGCCAGGTTTGAAAATGAGGCAGATTGGGCAGGAAAATGCTCTTGGAGCGAGTTCTACCCAAAAGATATGTAATTTACCTAGTTTCACTCACCGTGACATTCCGTGTTCTGAACACGTTACATGCATCACGGATTCGACAAACATTCTTTAATGAGTTGTGAACATGTGTATTACCGAACTTTCATCCCCCTTACAATGCATATTTATACATAGAATATTTTATTCTGATTTAGTAGATTTCTCCTAATGTCAGTTTATAAATCATGCAGTTTTCGCAGAAAAATCCTCTTGGAGCGAGTTCTAACCAATAGACATGCAATTTACATAGAACACGTCATCGTGAAATTCCGTGTTCCGAAAAAGCTACATGCATCACGGATTCGACAAATATTCACTACAGAGTCGTTAGCATAAGGATTACCGAACTTTCATCCACCATAAAAGCCATATTGACACTTTGAAGCATTTTCTCATATTTCGAAAGTTTTTCCTAATGCCAGTTTTGAAAATGAGGCAGAATTCGCAGAAAAAGCTCTTGGAGCGAGTTCTACCCAAGACATATGTATTTTACACAGATTCGCTCACCGTGATATTCTGTGTTCCGAACACGCTTCATGTATCTCGGATTCGACAAATATTCACTACAGAGATGTTAGCATTAGGATTAACGAACTTTCATCCACCCTACAAGGCATATTTACACCGAGAATCTATTCATCTGAGTTCGCATTGTTTTCCTAACGCCAGTTTCGAAAATCAGGCAGATTTCTCAGGAAAAATCTCTTGGAGTGATTTCTAACCAAGAGAAATGTAATTAACATAAACTCCTGGCCATGAAATCCCGTGTTCCGAACATGCTACATGCATAATGTATTCGACAAATATTCACTACACATTTGTTTGCATGTGGATTACCGAACTTTCATCACAAGAGATTGAATATTGATAATTAGAAGTATTTTCTCAGATTTTGCAGCGTTTTCCAAACGCCAGTTTCAAAAATGAAGCAGTTTTCTCAGAAAAATACTCTTGGAGCGAGTTCTACCCATTAGAGAAGTAATTTACATTGTTTCAATCACCATGAAATTCCACGTTCATAACACGGTATATGCATCACGGATTAGAAAAGATTCTTTAATATGTTGTGAAAAGGTGGATTACTGAACTTTCTTCCAACATAAAGGCATATTTACACCTAGAAATATTTACTCTCATTTTGAAGCTTTCTCCAAACTTCAGGTTCGATAATCATGCAACTTACGCAGAAAAATTCTATTCTAGCTAGTTCTACCCAATAGAATTGTAATTTACATTGATTCATTACGCTGAAATTAAATTTTCCAAAAGCGCTCCATGAATCACGGTTTGAAAAATAATTACTACACTGTTATTAAAATGTGGATTACCGTACTTTCATTCACCATTCAAGGCATATTGACACTTAGAAGCATTTTCTCAGATTTCACAGGTTTCTCTATTGGAAGTTTTGAAAATGAGGCACATTTGACAGAAAAACCCTCTTCAATCTATTCCTACCCAATAGACATGTAATTTACATTGTTTCCTTCAATATGACATTCCGTATTCCGAACTTGTTACATGCATCACGAATTGGACAAACATTCTTTAATGAGTGGGAGCATGTGGATTACCG
The DNA here is from genome assembly GCF_036321535.1 of Camelus dromedarius. Lineage (NCBI taxonomy): Eukaryota > Metazoa > Chordata > Mammalia > Artiodactyla > Camelidae > Camelus > Camelus dromedarius. The sequence continues at coordinate 10,562 of NW_026989758.1, forward strand.
AACTTTCATCCACCATACAGGCATATTTACACCTAGAAGTGTTTATTCTGATTTGGCAGGTTTTTCCTAACATCCAGTTTCGAAAATCATGAAATTTTCGCAGAAAAATTCAATTCAAGCGAGTTCTATCCAGAAGAATTGTTATTTTCTGAGTTTCACTCACCGAGACATTCCATTTTCCGAAAACGTTACATTAATCATAGCTTCGACAAACATTATTTAATGACCGTGAGCATGTGGATTACCGATGTTTCAACCACAATACAAGGCATATTTACACCTAGAAATATTTACTTAGAGTTCGCAGATTTTTCCTAACGTCAGTTATGAAAATCAGGCAGTTTTCGCAGAAAAATTCTCTTGCTGCATGTTCGATCCAATAGACATCCCATTTTCATAGATACTGTCACCGTAACATTCCGTGTTCTGAAAAAGTAACGTGCACATTGGATTCAGCAAATTTTCACAGCTGAGTTGTTAGAATGTGAATTACACATCTTTAATACACCATTGTAGACATATTGTCACCTTAAAGCATTTGCTCAGATTTTGCAGCATTGTCATATCACCAGGTTACATACAGAGGTAGATTTTACAAGAAATGCTCCTGGAGCTGGTTCTCACCAATAGATATGTAATTTACATCGTTTCCTTCAACGTGACATTCCGTGTTCCGAACACACAACATACATCACGGATTTGAGAAACATTTTTAATGAGTTGTGTACATGTGTAATAAAGGACTTTCATCCACCATACAAGGCATATTTACACCTAGAAACTTTAACTCTTAGTTTGCAGGTTTTTCCTAATAGCAGAGTAAAAATCAGGCAGTTTCCTAAGGAAAAAACTGTTGGAGCGTGTTCTACCCAATAGATATTTAAATTACATAGATTCTCCTGCTGTGAATTCCGTGTTTCTAACACGCTACATGCAGATAGGATTCGATAAAATACACTAAATAGTTGTTTGCATGTGGATTACAGGACTTTTATCACAATACCAGGCATATTGATGCTTAGAAGCATTTTCTCTGATTTCACAGAGATTTCCAAACGCCAGTTTCGAAACTGAGGAAGATTTCACGGCAAAATCCTCTTGTAGTTGGTTCAAAACAATAGACATTTAATTTACATGGATACGCTCACCGTGATATTCCGTGTTCTGAACACGCTACATACATCTCGGATTCGACAAATATTCACTACACAGTAGTTAGCAAGAGGATTACAGCACTTTCATCCACCATACATGGTTTACTGACACTTTGAAGAATTTTCTGAGATTTCACAGGATAGTTTTAATGCCAGGTTTAAAAATGAGGCAGATTTGGCAGGAAAAAGCACTTGGAGCGAGTTCTACCCAAAAGATATGTAATTTACCTAGTTTCACTCACCGTGACATTCCGTGTTCTGAAAACGTTATATGCATCACGAATTCGACAAACATTCTTTAATCAGTTGTGAACATGTGTATTACCGAACTTTCATCCACCTTACAATGCATATTTATACATAGAAAGTTTTTTCTGATTTAGTAAATTTCTCCTAATGACAGTTTTTAAATCATGCAGTTTTCGCAGAAAAATCCTCTTGGAGCGAGTTCTACCCAATAGACATGCAATTTACATAGAACCCGTCATCGTGAAATTCCGTGTTCCGAAAAAGCTACATGCATCACGGATTCGACAAATATTCACTACAGAGTCGTTAGCATAAGGATTACCGAACATTCATCCACTATAAAAGCCATATTGACACTTTGAAGCATTTTCTCATATTTCGAAAGTTTTTCCTAATGCCAGTTTTGAAAATGAAGCAGAATTCGCAGAAAAAGCTCTTGGAACGAGTTCTACTGAAGAGATATGTATTTTACGCAGATTCGCTCACCGTGATATTCTGTGTTCCGAACACGCTTCATGTATCTCGGATTCGACATATATTCACTACAGAGTTGTTAGCATGTGGATTACCGAACTTTCATCCACCCTACAAGGCATATTTACACCGAGAATCTATTCATCTGAGTTCGCATTCTTTTCCTAACGCCAGTTTTGAAAATCTGGCAGATTTCTCAGGAAAAATCTCTTGGAGTGATTTCTCACCAAGAGAAATGTAATTAACATAAACTCCTGGCCATGAAATCCCGTGTTCCGAACATGCTATATGCATAATGTATTCGACAAATATTCACTACTGATTTGTTTGCATGTGGATTACCGAACTTTCATCACAATAGATTGAATATTGATACTTAGAAGAATTTTCTCAGATTTTGCCAAGTTTTCCAAACGCCAGTTTCAAAAATGAAGCAGTTTTCTCAGAAAAATCCTCTTGGAGCGAGTTCTACCCAATAGAGAAGTAATTTACATTGTTTCAATCACCATGAAATTCCACGTTCCTAACACGGTATATGCATCACGGATTAGAAAAAGATTCTTTAATATGTTGTGAAAAGGTGGATTACTGAACTTTCTTCCAACATAAAGGCATATTTACACCTAGAAATATTTACTCTCATTTTGAAGCTTTCTCCAAACTTCAGATTCGATAATCATGCAATTTACGCAGAAAAATTCTATTCTAGCTAGTTCTACGCAATAGAATTGTAATTTACATTGATTCATTACGCTGAAATTCAATTTTCCAAAAGCGCTCCATGAATCATGGTTTGAAAAATAATTACTACACTGTTATTAAAATGTGGATTACCGGACTTTCATTCACCATTCAAGGCATATTGACAGTTAGAAGCATTTTCTCAGATGTCACAGGGTTCTCCTAATGGCAGTTTTGAAAATGAGGCACATTTTGCAGAAAAACCCTCTTCAATCTATTCCTAAACAATAGACATGTAATTTACATTGTTTCCTTCAATATGACATTCCGTATTCCGAACACGTTACATGCATCACGAATTGGACAAACATTCTTTAATGAGTGGGAGCATGTGGATTACCGAACTTTCATCCACCATACAAGGCATATTTACACCTAGAAGTGTTTATTCTGATTTCGCATGTTTTTTCTAACATCCAGTTTCGAAAATCATGAAATTTTCGCTGAAAAATTTAATTCAAGCGAGTTTTATCCAGTAGAATTGTTATATTCCGAGTTTCACTCACCGAGACATTCCGTGTTCTAAAAAGGTTACATTAATCACGGCTTCGACAAACATTATTTAATGACCGTGAGCATGTGGATTACCGATGTTTCAACCAGAATACAAGGCATATTTACACCTGGAAATATTTAGTTAGATTTCGCAGATTTTTCCTAACGTCAGTTACGAAAATGAGGCAGTTTTCGCAGAAAAATTCTCTTGCTGCATGTTCGATCCAATAGACATCCGATTTTCATAGACACCGTAACCATAAAATTCCATGTTCTGTAAAAGATACGTGCACATTGGATTCAACAAATATTCACAGCTGAGTTGTTTGAATGTGAATTACACATCTTTAATAAACCATTGAAGTCATATTGTCACCTTAAATCATTTGCTCAGATTTTGCAGCGTTTTCATAACACCAGTTTACAAACAGAGGTAGATTTTACAGTAAAATGCTCCTGGAGCGGGTTCTCACCAATAGATATGTAATTTACATAGTTTCCTTCAAGGTGACATTCCGTGTTCTGAACACACTTCATACATCACGGATTTGAGAAACATTTTTAATGAGTTGTGTACATGTGTATTACAGAACTTTCATCCACCATACAAGGCATATATACACCCTAGAAACTTTAACACTGAGTTTGCAGCTTTTTCCTTATAGCAGTTTCAAAAATCAGGCAGTTTCCTAAGGAAAAAACTGTTGGAGCGTGTTCTACCCAATAGATATCTAAATTACATAGATTCTCCCGCTGTGAAATTCCGAGTTTCGAACACGCTACATGCAGATAGGGTTCGAAAAAAATACCCTACAGAGATGTTTGCATGTGGATTACAGGACTTTCATCACAATACAAGGCATATTGATGCTTAGAAGCATTTTCTCTGATTTCTCAGAGCTTTCCAAATGCCAGTTTCGAAACTGAGGCAGATTACACGGCAAAAAACTCTTGGGGTGGGTTCAAAACAATAGACAAGTAATTTACATGGATTCACTCAAAGTGAAATTCCGTGTTCCGAACACGCTACATGCTTTTCAGCTTCGACAAATATACACTACAGAGTTGTTAGCAAGTGGATTACAGCACTTTCATCCACCATACATGGCTTACTGACACTTTGAAAAATTTTGTGAGATTTCAAAGGTTAGTTTTAATGCCAGGTTTGAAAATGAGGCAGATTTGGCAGGAAAATGCTCTTGGAGCGAGTTCTACCCAAAAGATATGTAATTTACCTAGTTTCACTCACCATGACATTCCGTGTTCTGAACACGTTACATGCATCACGGATTCGACAAACATTCTTTAATGAGTTGTGAACATGTGTATTACCGAACTTTCATCCCCCTTACAATGCATATTTATACATAGAATGTTTTATTCTGATTTAGTAGATTTCTCCTAATGTCAGTTTATAAATCATGCAGTTTTCGCAGAAAAATCCTCTTGGAGCGAGTTCTACCCAATAGACATGCAATTTACATAGAACCCGTCATCGTGAAATTCCGTGTTCCGAAAAAGCTACATGCATCACGGATTCGACAAATATTCACTACAGAGTCGTTAGCATAAGGATTACCGAACTTTCATCCACCATAAAAGCCATATTGACACTTTGAAGCATTTTCTCATATTTCGAAAGTTTTTCCTAATGCCAGTTTTGAAAATGAGGCAGAATTCGCAGAAAAAGCTCTTGGAACGAGTTCTACCGAAGAGATATGTATTTTACACAGCTTCGCTCACCGTGATATTCTGTGTTCCGAACACGCTTCATGTATCTCGGATTCGACAAATATTCACTACAGAGATGTTAGCATTAGGATTAACGAACTTTCATCCACCCTACAAGGCATATTTACACCGAGAATCTATTCATCTGAGTTCGCATTGTTTTCCTAAAGCCAGTTTCGAAAATCAGGCAGATTTCTCAGGAAAAATCTCTTGGAGTGATTCCTAACCAAGAGAAATGTAATTAACATAAACTCCTGGCCATGAAATCCCGTGTTCCGAACATGCTACATGCATAATGTATTCGACAAATATTCACTACAGATTTGTTTGCATGTGGATTACTGAAATTTCATCACAAGAGATTGAATATTGATAATTAGAAGTATTTTCTCAGATTTTGCAGCGTTTTCCAAACTCCAGTTTCAAAAATGAAGCAGTTTTCTCAGAAAAATACTCTTGGAGCGAGTTCTACCCATTAGAGAAGTAATTTACATTGTTTCAATCACCATGAAATTCCACGTTCATAACACGGTATATGCATCACGGATTAGAAAAGATTCTTTAATATGTTGTGAAAAGGTGGATTACTGAACTTTCTTCCAACATAAAGGCATATTTACACCTAGAAATATTTACTCTCATTTTGAAGCTTTCTCCAATCTTCAGATTCGATAATCATGGAATTTACGCAGAAAAATTCTATTCTAGCTAGTTCTACGCAATAGAATTGTAATTTACATTGATTCATTACGCTGAAATTCAATTTTCCAAAAAGCGCTCCATGAATCACGGTTTGAAAAATAATTACTACACTGTTATTAAAATGTGGATTACCGTACTTTCATTCACCATTCAAGGCATATTGACATTTAGAAGCATTTTCTCAGATTTCACAGTGTTCTCCTATTGGCAGTTTTGAAAATGAGGCACATTTTGCAGAAAAATTCTCTTCAAGCGAGTTCTACCCAATAGACATGTAATTTACATTGTTTCCTTCAATATGACATTCCGTATTCCGAACACGTTACATGCATCACGAATTGGACAAACATTCTTTAATGAGTGGGAGCATGTGGATTACCGAACTTTCATCCACCATACAAGGCATATTTACACCTAGAAGTGTTTATTCTGATTTCGCATGTTTTTTCTAACATCCAGTTTCGAAAATCATGAAATTTTCGCTGAAAAATTTAATTCAAGCGAGTTTTATCCAGTAGAATTGTTATATTCCTAGTTTCACTCACCGAGACATTCCGTGTTCTAAAAAGGTTACATTAATCACGGCTTCGACAAACATTATTTAATGACCGTGAGCATGTGGATTACCGATGTTTCAACCAGAATACAAGGCATATTTACACCTGGAAATATTTAGTTAGATTTCGCAGATTTTTCCTAACGTCAGTTACGAAAATGAGGCAGTTTTCGCAGAAAAATTCTCTTGCTGCATGTTCGATCCAATAGACATCCGATTTTCATAGACACCGTAACCATAAAATTCCATGTTCTGTAAAAGATACGTGCACATTGGATTCAACAAATATTCACAGCTGAGTTGTTTGAATGTGAATTACACATCTTTAATAAACCATTGAAGTCATATTGTCACCTTAAATCATTTGCTCAGATTTTGCAGCGTTTTCATAACACCAGTTTACAAACAGAGGTAGATTTTACAGTAAAATGCTCCTGGAGCGGGTTCTCACCAATAGATATGTAATTTACATAGTTTCCTTCAAGGTGACATTCCGTGTTCTGAACACACTTCATACATCACGGATTTGAGAAACATTTTTAATGAGTTGTGTACATGTGTATTACAGAACTTTCATCCACCATACAAGGCATATATACACCCTAGAAACTTTAACACTGAGTTTGCAGCTTTTTCCTTATAGCAGTTTCAAAAATCAGGCAGTTTCCTAAGGAAAAAACTGTTGGAGCGTGTTCTACCCAATAGATATCTAAATTACATAGATTCTCCCGCTGTGAAATTCCGAGTTTCGAATACGCTACATGCAGATAGGGTTCGAAAAAAATACCCTACAGAGATGTTTGCATGTGGATTACAGGACTTTCATCACAATACAAGGCATATTGATGCTTAGAAGCATTTTCTCTGATTTCTCAGAGCTTTCCAAATGCCAGTTTCGAAACTGAGGCAGATTACACGGCAAAAAACTCTTGGGGTGGGTTCAAAACAATAGACAAGTAATTTACATGGATTCACTCAAAGTGAAATTCCGTGTTCCGAACACGCTACATGCTTTTCAGCTTCGACAAATATACACTACAGAGTTGTTAGCAAGTGGATTACAGCACTTTCATCCACCATACATGGCTTACTGACACTTTGAAAAATTTTGTGAGATTTCAAAGGTTAGTTTTAATGCCAGGTTTGAAAATGAGGCAGATTTGGCAGGAAAATGCTCTTGGAGCGAGTTCTACCCAAAAGATATGTAATTTACCTAGTTTCACTCACCATGACATTCCGTGTTCTGAACACGTTACATGCATCACGGATTCGACAAACATTCTTTAATGAGTTGTGAACATGTGTATTACCGAACTTTCATCCCCCTTACAATGCATATTTATACATAGAATGTTTTATTCTGATTTAGTAGATTTCTCCTAATGTCAGTTTATAAATCATGCAGTTTTCGCAGAAAAATCCTCTTGGAGCGAGTTCTACCCAATAGACATGCAATTTACATAGAACCCGTCATCGTGAAATTCCGTGTTCCGAAAAAGCTACATGCATCACGGATTCGACAAATATTCACTACAGAGTCGTTAGCATAAGGATTACCGAACTTTCATCCACCATAAAAGCCATATTGACACTTTGAAGCATTTTCTCATATTTCGAAAGTTTTTCCTAATGCCAGTTTTGAAAATGAGGCAGAATTCGCAGAAAAAGCTCTTGGAACGAGTTCTACCGAAGAGATATGTATTTTACACAGCTTCGCTCACCGTGATATTCTGTGTTCCGAACACGCTTCATGTATCTCGGATTCGACAAATATTCACTACAGAGATGTTAGCATTAGGATTAACGAACTTTCATCCACCCTACAAGGCATATTTACACCGAGAATCTATTCATCTGAGTTCGCATTGTTTTCCTAAAGCCAGTTTCGAAAATCAGGCAGATTTCTCAGGAAAAATCTCTTGGAGTGATTCCTAACCAAGAGAAATGTAATTAACATAAACTCCTGGCCATGAAATCCCGTGTTCCGAACATGCTACATGCATAATGTATTCGACAAATATTCACTACAGATTTGTTTGCATGTGGATTACTGAAATTTCATCACAAGAGATTGAATATTGATAATTAGAAGTATTTTCTCAGATTTTGCAGCGTTTTCCAAACGCCAGTTTCAAAAATGAAGCAGTTTTCTCAGAAAAATCCTCTTGGAGCGAGTTCTACCCATTAGAGAAGTAATTTACATTGTTTCAATCACCATGAAATTCCACGTTCCTAACACGGTATATGCATCACGGATTAGAAAAGATTCTTTAATATGTTGTGAAAAGGTGGATTACTGAACTTTCTTCCAACATAAAGGCATATTTACACCTAGAAATATTTACTCTCATTTTGAAGCTTTCTCCAATCTTCAGATTCGATAATCATGGAATTTACGCAGAAAAATTCTATTCTAGCTAGTTCTACGCAATAGAATTGTAATTTACATTGATTCATTACGCTGAAATTCAATTTTCCAAAAAGCGCTCCATGAATCACGGTTTGAAAAATAATTACTACACTGTTATTAAAATGTGGATTACCGTACTTTCATTCACCATTCAAGGCATATTGACATTTAGAAGCATTTTCTCAGATTTCACAGTGTTCTCCTATTGGCAGTTTTGAAAATGAGGCACATTTTGCAGAAAAATTCTCTTCAAGCGAGTTCTACCCAATAGACATGTAATTTACATTGTTTCCTTCAATATGACATTCCGTATTCCGAACACGTTACATGCATCACGAATTGGACAAACATTCTTTAATGAGTGGGAGCATGTGGATTACCGAACTTTCATCCACCATACAAGGCATATTTACACCTAGAAGTGTTTATTCTGATTTCGCATGTTTTTTCTAACATCCAGTTTCGAAAATCATGAAATTTTCGCTGAAAAATTTAATTCAAGCGAGTTTTATCCAGTAGAATTGTTATATTCCGAGTTTCACTCACCGAGACATTCCGTGTTCTAAAAAGGTTACATTAATCACGGCTTCGACAAACATTATTTAATGACCGTGAGCATGTGGATTACCGATGTTTCAACCAGAATACAAGGCATATTTACACCTGGAAATATTTAGTTAGATTTCGCAGATTTTTCCTAACGTCAGTTACGAAAATGAGGCAGTTTTCGCAGAAAAATTCTCTTGCTGCATGTTCGATCCAATAGACATCCGATTTTCATAGACACCGTAACCATAAAATTCCATGTTCTGTAAAAGATACGTGCACATTGGATTCAACAAATATTCACAGCTGAGTTGTTTGAATGTGAATTACACATCTTTAATAAACCATTGAAGTCATATTGTCACCTTAAATCATTTGCTCAGATTTTGCAGCGTTTTCATAACACCAGTTTACAAACAGAGGTAGATTTTACAGTAAAATGCTCCTGGAGCGGGTTCTCACCAATAGATATGTAATTTACATAGTTTCCTTCAAGGTGACATTCCGTGTTCTGAACACACTTCATACATCACGGATTTGAGAAACATTTTTAATGAGTTGTGTACATGTGTATTACAGAACTTTCATCCACCATACAAGGCATATATACACCCTAGAAACTTTAACACTGAGTTTGCAGCTTTTTCCTTATAGCAGTTTCAAAAATCAGGCAGTTTCCTAAGGAAAAAACTGTTGGAGCGTGTTCTACCCAATAGATATCTAAATTACATAGATTCTCCCGCTGTGAAATTCCGAGTTTCGAATACGCTACATGCAGATAGGGTTCGAAAAAAATACCCTACAGAGATGTTTGCATGTGGATTACAGGACTTTCATCACAATACAAGGCATATTGATGCTTAGAAGCATTTTCTCTGATTTCTCAGAGCTTTCCAAATGCCAGTTTCGAAACTGAGGCAGATTACACGGCAAAAAACTCTTGGGGTGGGTTCAAAACAATAGACAAGTAATTTACATGGATTCACTCAAAGTGAAATTCCGTGTTCCGAACACGCTACATGCTTTTCAGCTTCGACAAATATACACTACAGAGTTGTTAGCAAGTGGATTACAGCACTTTCATCCACCATACATGGCTTACTGACACTTTGAAAAATTTTGTGAGATTTCAAAGGTTAGTTTTAATGCCAGGTTTGAAAATGAGGCAGATTTGGCAGGAAAATGCTCTTGGAGCGAGTTCTACCCAAAAGATATGTAATTTACCTAGTTTCACTCACCATGACATTCCGTGTTCTGAACACGTTACATGCATCACGGATTCGACAAACATTCTTTAATGAGTTGTGAACATGTGTATTACCGAACTTTCATCCCCCTTACAATGCATATTTATACATAGAATGTTTTATTCTGATTTAGTAGATTTCTCCTAATGTCAGTTTATAAATCATGCAGTTTTCGCAGAAAAATCCTCTTGGAGCGAGTTCTACCCAATAGACATGCAATTTACATAGAACCCGTCATCGTGAAATTCCGTGTTCCGAAAAAGCTACATGCATCACGGATTCGACAAATATTCACTACAGAGTCGTTAGCATAAGGATTACCGAACTTTCATCCACCATAAAAGCCATATTGACACTTTGAAGCATTTTCTCATATTTCGAAAGTTTTTCCTAATGCCAGTTTTGAAAATGAGGCAGAATTCGCAGAAAAAGCTCTTGGAACGAGTTCTACCGAAGAGATATGTATTTTACACAGCTTCGCTCACCGTGATATTCTGTGTTCCGAACACGCTTCATGTATCTCGGATTCGACAAATATTCACTACAGAGATGTTAGCATTAGGATTAACGAACTTTCATCCACCCTACAAGGCATATTTACACCGAGAATCTATTCATCTGAGTTCGCATTGTTTTCCTAAAGCCAGTTTCGAAAATCAGGCAGATTTCTCAGGAAAAATCTCTTGGAGTGATTCCTAACCAAGAGAAATGTAATTAACATAAACTCCTGGCCATGAAATCCCGTGTTCCGAACATGCTACATGCATAATGTATTCGACAAATATTCACTACAGATTTGTTTGCATGTGGATTACTGAAATTTCATCACAAGAGATTGAATATTGATAATTAGAAGTATTTTCTCAGATTTTGCAGCGTTTTCCAAACGCCAGTTTCAAAAATGAAGCAGTTTTCTCAGAAAAATCCTCTTGGAGCGAGTTCTACCCATTAGAGAAGTAATTTACATTGTTTCAATCACCATGAAATTCCACGTTCCTAACACGGTATATGCATCACGGATTAGAAAAGATTCTTTAATATGTTGTGAAAAGGTGGATTACTGAACTTTCTTCCAACATAAAGGCATATTTACACCTAGAAATATTTACTCTCATTTTGAAGCTTTCTCCAATCTTCAGATTCGATAATCATGGAATTTACGCAGAAAAATTCTATTCTAGCTAGTTCTACGCAATAGAATTGTAATTTACATTGATTCATTACGCTGAAATTCAATTTTCCAAAAGCGCTCCATGAATCACGGTTTGAAAAATAATTACTACACTGTTATTAAAATGTGGATTACCGTACTTTCATTCACCATTCAAGGCATATTGACATTTAGAAGCATTTTCTCAGATTTCACAGTGTTCTCCTATTGGCAGTTTTGAAAATGAGGCACATTTTGCAGAAAAATTCTCTTCAAGCGAGTTCTACCCAATAGACATGTAATTTACATTGTTTCCTTCAATATGACATTCCGTATTCCGAACACGTTACATGCATCACGAATTGGACAAACATTCTTTAATGAGTGGGAGCATGTGGATTACCGAACTTTCATCCACCATACAAGGCATATTTACACCTAGAAGTGTTTATTCTGATTTCGCATGTTTTTTCTAACATCCAGTTTCGAAAATCATGAAATTTTCGCTGAAAAATTTAATTCAAGCGAGTTTTATCCAGTAGAATTGTTATATTCCGAGTTTCACTCACCGAGACATTCCGTGTTCTAAAAAGGTTACATTAATCACGGCTTCGACAAACATTATTTAATGACCGTGAGCATGTGGATTACCGATGTTTCAACCAGAATACAAGGCATATTTACACCTGGAAATATTTAGTTAGATTTCGCAGATTTTTCCTAACGTCAGTTACGAAAATGAGGCAGTTTTCGCAGAAAAATTCTCTTGCTGCATGTTCGATCCAATAGACATCCGATTTTCATAGACACCGTAACCATAAAATTCCATGTTCTGTAAAAGATACGTGCACATTGGATTCAACAAATATTCACAGCTGAGTTGTTTGAATGTGAATTACACATCTTTAATAAACCATTGAAGTCATATTGTCACCTTAAATCATTTGCTCAGATTTTGCAGCGTTTTCATAACACCAGTTTACAAACAGAGGTAGATTTTACAGTAAAATGCTCCTGGAGCGGGTTCTCACCAATAGATATGTAATTTACATAGTTTCCTTCAAGGTGACATTCCGTGTTCTGAACACACTTCATACATCACGGATTTGAGAAACATTTTTAATGAGTTGTGTACATGTGTATTACAGAACTTTCATCCACCATACAAGGCATATATACACCCTAGAAACTTTAACACTGAGTTTGCAGCTTTTTCCTTATAGCAGTTTCAAAAATCAGGCAGTTTCCTAAGGAAAAAACTGTTGGAGCGTGTTCTACCCAATAGATATCTAAATTACATAGATTCTCCCGCTGTGAAATTCCGAGTTTCGAACACGCTACATGCAGATAGGGTTCGAAAAAAGATACCCTACAGAGATGTTTGCATGTGGATTACAGGACTTTCATCACAATACAAGGCATATTGATGCTTAGAAGCATTTTCTCTGATTTCTCAGAGCTTTCCAAATGCCAGTTTCGAAACTGAGGCAGATTACACGGCAAAAAACTCTTGGGGTGGGTTCAAAACAATAGACAAGTAATTTACATGGATTCACTCAAAGTGAAATTCCGTGTTCCGAACACGCTACATGCTTTTCAGCTTCGACAAATATACACTACAGAGTTGTTAGCAAGTGGATTACAGCACTTTCATCCACCATACATGGCTTACTGACACTTTGAAAAATTTTGTGAGATTTCAAAGGTTAGTTTTAATGCCAGGTTTGAAAATGAGGCAGATTTGGCAGGAAAATGCTCTTGGAGCGAGTTCTACCCAAAAGATATGTAATTTACCTAGTTTCACTCACCATGACATTCCGTGTTCTGAACACGTTACATGCATCACGGATTCGACAAACATTCTTTAATGAGTTGTGAACATGTGTATTACCGAACTTTCATCCCCCTTACAATGCATATTTATACATAGAATGTTTTATTCTGATTTAGTAGATTTCTCCTAATGTCAGTTTATAAATCATGCAGTTTTCGCAGAAAAATCCTCTTGGAGCGAGTTCTACCCAATAGACATGCAATTTACATAGAACCCGTCATCGTGAAATTCCGTGTTCCGAAAAAGCTACATGCATCACGGATTCGACAAATATTCACTACAGAGTCGTTAGCATAAGGATTACCGAACTTTCATCCACCATAAAAGCCATATTGACACTTTGAAGCATTTTCTCATATTTCGAAAGTTTTTCCTAATGCCAGTTTTGAAAATGAGGCAGAATTCGCAGAAAAAGCTCTTGGAACGAGTTCTACCGAAGAGATATGTATTTTACACAGCTTCGCTCACCGTGATATTCTGTGTTCCGAACACGCTTCATGTATCTCGGATTCGACAAATATTCACTACAGAGATGTTAGCATTAGGATTAACGAACTTTCATCCACCCTACAAGGCATATTTACACCGAGAATCTATTCATCTGAGTTCGCATTGTTTTCCTAAAGCCAGTTTCGAAAATCAGGCAGATTTCTCAGGAAAAATCTCTTGGAGTGATTCCTAACCAAGAGAAATGTAATTAACATAAACTCCTGGCCATGAAATCCCGTGTTCCGAACATGCTACATGCATAATGTATTCGACAAATATTCACTACAGATTTGTTTGCATGTGGATTACTGAAATTTCATCACAAGAGATTGAATATTGATAATTAGAAGTATTTTCTCAGATTTTGCAGCGTTTTCCAAACGCCAGTTTCAAAAATGAAGCAGTTTTCTCAGAAAAATCCTCTTGGAGCGAGTTCTACCCATTAGAGAAGTAATTTACATTGTTTCAATCACCATGAAATTCCACGTTCCTAACACGGTATATGCATCACGGATTAGAAAAGATTCTTTAATATGTTGTGAAAAGGTGGATTACTGAACTTTCTTCCAACATAAAGGCATATTTACACCTAGAAATATTTACTCTCATTTTGAAGCTTTCTCCAATCTTCAGATTCGATAATCATGGAATTTACGCAGAAAAATTCTATTCTAGCTAGTTCTACGCAATAGAATTGTAATTTACATTGATTCATTACGCTGAAATTCAATTTTCCAAAAGCGCTCCATGAATCACGGTTTGAAAAATAATTACTACACTGTTATTAAAATGTGGATTACCGTACTTTCATTCACCATTCAAGGCATATTGACATTTAGAAGCATTTTCTCAGATTTCACAGTGTTCTCCTATTGGCAGTTTTGAAAATGAGGCACATTTTGCAGAAAAATTCTCTTCAAGCGAGTTCTACCCAATAGACATGTAATTTACATTGTTTCCTTCAATATGACATTCCGTATTCCGAACACGTTACATGCATCACGAATTGGACAAACATTCTTTAATGAGTGGGAGCATGTGGATTACCGAACTTTCATCCACCATACAAGGCATATTTACACCTAGAAGTGTTTATTCTGATTTCGCATGTTTTTTCTAACATCCAGTTTCGAAAATCATGAAATTTTCGCTGAAAAATTTAATTCAAGCGAGTTTTATCCAGTAGAATTGTTATATTCCGAGTTTCACTCACCGAGACATTCCGTGTTCTAAAAAGGTTACATTAATCACGGCTTCGACAAACATTATTTAATGACCGTGAGCATGTGGATTACCGATGTTTCAACCAGAATACAAGGCATATTTACACCTGGAAATATTTAGTTAGATTTCGCAGATTTTTCCTAACGTCAGTTACGAAAATGAGGCAGTTTTCGCAGAAAAATTCTCTTGCTGCATGTTCGATCCAATAGACATCCGATTTTCATAGACACCGTAACCATAAAATTCCATGTTCTGTAAAAGATACGTGCACATTGGATTCAACAAATATTCACAGCTGAGTTGTTTGAATGTGAATTACACATCTTTAATAAACCATTGAAGTCATATTGTCACCTTAAAACATTTGCTCAGATTTTGCAGCGTTTTCATAACACCAGTTTACAAACAGAGGTAGATTTTACAGTAAAATGCTCCTGGAGCGGGTTCTCACCAATAGATATGTAATTTACATAGTTTCCTTCAAGGTGACATTCCGTGTTCTGAACACACTTCATACATCACGGATTTGAGAAACATTTTTAATGAGTTGTGTACATGTGTATTACAGAACTTTCATCCACCATACAAGGCATATATACACCCTAGAAACTTTAACACTGAGTTTGCAGCTTTTTCCTTATAGCAGTTTCAAAAATCAGGCAGTTTCCTAAGGAAAAAACTGTTGGAGCGTGTTCTACCCAATAGATATCTAAATTACATAGATTCTCCCGCTGTGAAATTCCGAGTTTCGAACACGCTACATGCAGATAGGGTTCGAAAAAAGATACCCTACAGAGATGTTTGCATGTGGATTACAGGACTTTCATCACAATACAAGGCATATTGATGCTTAGAAGCATTTTCTCTGATTTCTCAGAGCTTTCCAAATGCCAGTTTCGAAACTGAGGCAGATTACACGGCAAAAAACTCTTGGGGTGGGTTCAAAACAATAGACAAGTAATTTACATGGATTCACTCAAAGTGAAATTCCGTGTTCCGAACACGCTACATGCTTTTCAGCTTCGACAAATATACACTACAGAGTTGTTAGCAAGTGGATTACAGCACTTTCATCCACCATACATGGCTTACTGACACTTTGAAAAATTTTGTGAGATTTCAAAGGTTAGTTTTAATGCCAGGTTTGAAAATGAGGCAGATTTGGCAGGAAAATGCTCTTGGAGCGAGTTCTACCCAAAAGATATGTAATTTACCTAGTTTCACTCACCATGACATTCCGTGTTCTGAACACGTTACATGCATCACGGATTCGACAAACATTCTTTAATGAGTTGTGAACATGTGTATTACCGAACTTTCATCCCCCTTACAATGCATATTTATACATAGAATGTTTTATTCTGATTTAGTAGATTTCTCCTAATGTCAGTTTATAAATCATGCAGTTTTCGCAGAAAAATCCTCTTGGAGCGAGTTCTACCCAATAGACATGCAATTTACATAGAACCCGTCATCGTGAAATTCCGTGTTCCGAAAAAGCTACATGCATCACGGATTCGACAAATATTCACTACAGAGTCGTTAGCATAAGGATTACCGAACTTTCATCCACCATAAAAGCCATATTGACACTTTGAAGCATTTTCTCATATTTCGAAAGTTTTTCCTAATGCCAGTTTTGAAAATGAGGCAGAATTCGCAGAAAAAGCTCTTGGAACGAGTTCTACCGAAGAGATATGTATTTTACACAGCTTCGCTCACCGTGATATTCTGTGTTCCGAACACGCTTCATGTATCTCGGATTCGACAAATATTCACTACAGAGATGTTAGCATTAGGATTAACGAACTTTCATCCACCCTACAAGGCATATTTACACCGAGAATCTATTCATCTGAGTTCGCATTGTTTTCCTAAAGCCAGTTTCGAAAATCAGGCAGATTTCTCAGGAAAAATCTCTTGGAGTGATTTCTAACCAAGAGAAATGTAATTAACATAAACTCCTGGCCATGAAATCCCGTGTTCCGAACATGCTACATGCATAATGTATTCGACAAATATTCACTACAGATTTGTTTGCATGTGGATTACTGAAATTTCATCACAAGAGATTGAATATTGATAATTAGAAGTATTTTCTCAGATTTTGCAGCGTTTTCCAAACGCCAGTTTCAAAAATGAAGCAGTTTTCTCAGAAAAATCCTCTTGGAGCGAGTTCTACCCATTAGAGAAGTAATTTACATTGTTTCAATCACCATGAAATTCCACGTTCCTAACACGGTATATGCATCACGGATTAGAAAAGATTCTTTAATATGTTGTGAAAAGGTGGATTACTGAACTTTCTTCCAACATAAAGGCATATTTACACCTAGAAATATTTACTCTCATTTTGAAGCTTTCTCCAAACTTCAGATTCGATAATCATGCAATTTACGCAGAAAAATTCTATTCTAGCTAGTTCTACGCAATAGAATTGTAATTTACATTGATTCATTACGCTGAAATTCAATTTTCCAAAAGCGCTCCATGAATCACGGTTTGAAAAATAATTACTACACTGTTATTAAAATGTGGATTACCGTACTTTCATTCACCATTCAAGGCATATTGACACTTAGAAGCATTTTCTCAGATTTCACAGGGTTCTCCTAATGGCAGTTTTGAAAATGAGGCACATTTTGCAGAAAAATACTCTTCAAGCGAGTTCTACCCAATAGACATGTAATTTACATTGTTTCCTTCAATATGACATTCCGTATTCCGAACACGTTACATGCATCACGAATTGGACAAACATTCTTTAATGAGTGGGAGCATGTGGATTACCGAACTTTCATCCACCATACAAGGCATATTTACACCTAGAAGTGTTTATTCTGATTTCGCATGCTTTTCTAACATCCAGTTTCGAAAATCATGAAATTTTCGCTGAAAAATTTAATTCAAGCGAGTTTTATCCAGTAGAATTGTTATATTCCGAGTTTCACTCACCGAGACATTCCGTGTTCTAAAAAGGTTACATTAATCACGGCTTCGACAAACATTATTTAATGACCGTGAGCATGTGGATTACCGATGTTTCAACCAGAATACAAGGCATATTTACACCTGGAAATATTTAGTTAGATTTCGCAGATTTTTCCTAACGTCAGTTACGAAAATGAGGCAGTTTTCGCAGAAAAATTCTCTTGCTGCATGTTCGATCCAATAGACATCCGATTTTCATAGACACCGTAACCATAAAATTCCATGTTCTGTAAAAGATACGTGCACATTGGATTCAACAAATATTCACAGCTGAGTTGTTTGAATGTGAATTACACATCTTTAATAAACCATTGAAGTCATATTGTCACCTTAAATCATTTGCTCAGATTTTGCAGCGTTTTCATAACACCAGTTTACAAACAGAGGTAGATTTTACAGTAAAATGCTCCTGGAGCGGGTTCTCACCAATAGATATGTAATTTACATAGTTTCCTTCAAGGTGACATTCCGTGTTCTGAACACACTTCATACATCACGGATTTCAGAAACATTTTTAATGAGTTGTGTACATGTGTATTACAGAACTTTCATCCACCATACAAGGCATATATACACCCTAGAAACTTTAACACTGAGTTTGCAGCTTTTTCCTTATAGCAGTTTCAAAAATCAGGCAGTTTCCTAAGGAAAAAACTGTTGGAGCGTGTTCTACCCAATAGATATCTAACTTACATAGATTCTCCCGCTCTGAAATTCCGAGTTTCGAACACGCTACATGCAGATAGGGTTCGAAAAAAAATACCCTACAGAGATGTTTGCATGTGGATTACAGGACTTTCATCACAATACAAGGCATATTGATGCTTAGAAGCATTTTCTCTGATTTCTCAGAGCTTTCCAAATGCCAGTTTCGAAACTGAGGCAGATTACACGGCCAAAAATTCTTGGGGTGGGTTCAAAACAATAGACAAGTAATTTACATGGATTCACTCAAAGTGAAATTCCGTGTTCCGAACACGCTACATGCTTTTCAGCTTCGACAAATATACACTACAGAGTTGTTAGCAAGTGGATTACAGCACTTTCATCCACCATACATGGCTTACTGACACTTTGAAAACTTTTGTGAGATTTCAAAGGTTAGTTTTAATGCCATGTTTGAAAATGAGGCAGATTTGGCAGGAAAATGCTCTTGGAGCGAGTTCTACCCAAAAGATATGTAATTTACCTAGTTTCACTCACCATGACATTCCGTGTTCTGAACACGTTACATGCATCACGGATTCGACAAACATTCTTTAATCAGTTGTGAACATGTGTATTACCGAACTTTCATCCCCCTTACAATGCATATTTATACATAGAATGTTTTATTCTGATTTAGTAGATTTCTCCTAATGTCAGTTTATAAATCATGCAGTTTTCGCAGAAAAATCCTCTTGGAGCGAGTTCTACCCAATAGACATGCAATTTACATAGAACCCGTCATCGTGAAATTCTGTGTTCCGAAAAAGCTACATGCATCACGGATTCGACAAATTTTCACTACAGAGTCGTTAGCATAAGGATTACCGAACTTTCATCCACCATAAAAGCCATATTGACACTTTGAAGCATTTTCTCATATTTCGAAAGTTTTTCCTAATGCCAGTTTTGAAAATGAGGCAGAATTCGCAGAAAAAGCTCTTGGAACGAGTTCTACCGAAGAGATATGTATTTTACACAGCTTCGCTCACCGTGATATTCTGTGTTCCGAACACGCTTCATGTATCTCGGATTCGACAAATATTCACTACAGAGATGTTAGCATTAGGATTAACGAACTTTCATCCACCCTACAAGGCATATTTACACCGAGAATCTATTCATCTGAGTTCGCATTGTTTTCCTAAAGCCAGTTTCGAAAATCAGGCAGATTTCTCAGGAAAAATCTCTTGGAGTGATTTCTAACCAAGAGAAATGTAATTAACATAAACTCCTGGCCATGAAATCCCGTGTTCCGAACATGCTACATGCATAATGTATTCAACAAATATTCACTACAGATTTGTTTGCACGTGGATTACTGAACTTTCATCACAAGAGATTGAATATTGATAATTAGAAGTATTTTCTCAGATTTTGCAGCGTTTTCCAAACGCCAGTTTCAAAAATGAAGCAGTTTTCTCAGAAAAAACCTCTTGGAGCGAGTTCTACCCATTAGAGAAGTAATTTACATTGTTTCAATCACCATGAAATTCCACGTTCATAACACGGTATATGCATTACGGATTAGAAAAGATTCTTTAATATGTTGTGAAAAGGTGGATTACTGAACTTTCTTCCAACATAAAGGCATATTTACACCTAGAAATATTTACTCTCATTTTGAAGCTTTCTCCAAACTTCAGATTCCATAATCATGCAATTTACGCAGAAAAATTCTATTCTAGCTAGTTCTACCCAATAGAATTGTAATTTACATTGATTCATTACGCTGAAATTCAATTTTCCAAAAGCGCTCCATGAATCACGGTTTGAAAAATAATTACTACACTGTTATTAAAATGTGGATTACCGTACTTTCATTCACCATTCAAGGCATATTTACACTTAGAAGCATTTTCTCAGATTTCACAGGCTTCTCCTAATGGCAGTTTTGAAAATGAGGCACATTTGACAGAAAAACCCTCTTCAATCTATTCCTACCCAATAGACATGTAATTTACATTGTTTCCTTCAATATGACATTCCGTATTCCGAACTTGTTACATGCATCACGTATTGGACAAACATTCTTTAATGAGTGGGAGCATGTGGATTACTGAACTTTCATCCACCATACAGGCATATTTACACCTAGAAGTGTTTATTCTGATTTGGCAGGTTTTTCCTAACATCCAGTTTCGAAAATCATGAAATTTTCGCAGAAAAATTCAATTCAAGCGAGTTCTATCCAGAAGAATTGTTATTTTCTGAGTTTCACTCACCGAGACATTCCATTTTCCGAAAACATTACATTAATCATGGCTTCGACAAACATTATTTAATGACCGTGAGCATGTGGATTACCGATGTTTCAACCACAATACAAGGCATATTTACACCTAGAAATATTTACTTAGAGTTCGCAGATTTTTCCTAACGTCAGTTATGAAAATCAGGAGGTTTTCGCAGAAAAATTCTCTTGCTGCATGTTCGATCCAATAGACATCCCATATTCATAGATACTGTCACCGTAACATTCCGTGTTCTGAAAAAGTAACGTGCACATTGGATTCAGCCAATTTTCACAGCTGAGTTGTTAGAATGTGAATTACACATCTTTAATACACCATTGCAGACATATTGTCACCTTAAAGCTTTTGCTCAGATTTTGCAGCACTGTCATATCACCAGGTTACATACAGAGGTAGATTTTACAAGAAATGCTCCTGGAGCTGGTTCTCACCAATAGATATGTAATTTACATCGTTTCCTTCAACGTGACATTCCGTGTTCCGAACACACAACATACATCACGGATTTGAGAAACATTTTTAATGAGTTGTGTACATGTGTAATAAAGGACTTTCATCCACCATACAAGGCATATTTACACCTAGAAACTTTAACTCTTAGTTTGCAGCTTTTTCCTAAAAGCAGATTAAAAATCAGGCAGTTTCCTAAGGAAAAAACTGTTGGAGCGTGTTCTACCCAATAGATATTTAAATTACATAGATTCTCCTGCTGTGAATTCCGTGTTTCTAACACGCTACATTCAGATAGGATTCGATAAAATACACTAAATAGTTGTTTGCATGTGGATTACAGGACTTTCATCACAATACAAGGCATATTGATGCTTAGAAGCATTTTCTCTGATTTCACAGAGATTTCCAAACGCCAGTTTCGAAACTGAGGAAGATTTCACGGCAAAATCCTCTTGTAGCTGGTTCAAAACAATAGACATTTAATTTACATGGATACGCTCACCGTGATATTCCGTGTTCTGAACACGCTACATACATCTCGGATTCGACAAATATTCACTACAGAGTAGTTAGCAAGTGGATTACAGCACTTTCATCCACCATACATGGTTTACTGACACTTTGAAGAATTTTCTGAGATTTCACAGGATAGTTTTAATGCCAGGTTTAAAAATGAGGCAGATTTGGCAGGAAAAAGCACTTGGAGCGAGTTCTACCCAAAAGATATGTAATTTACCTAGTTTCACTCACCGTGACATTCCGTGTTCTGAAAACGTTATATGCATCACGAATTCGACAAACATTCTTTAATCAGTTGTGAACATGTGTATTACCGAACTTTCATCCACCTTACAATGCATATTTATACATAGAAAGTTTTTTCTGATTTAGTAAATTTCTCCTAATGACAGTTTTTAAATCATGCAGTTTTCGCAGAAAAATCCTCTTGGAGCGAGTTCTACCCAATAGACATGCAATTTACATAGAACCCGTCATCGTGAAATTCCGTGTTCCGAAAAAGCTACATGCATCACGGATTCGACAAATTTTCACTACAGAGTCGTTAGCATAAGGATTACCGAAGTTTCATCCACCATAAAAGCCATATTGACACTTAGAAGCATTTTCTCATATTTCGAAAGTTTTTCCTAATGCCAGTTTTGAAAATGAGGCAGAATTCGCAGAAAAAGCTCTTGGAACGAGTTCTACCGAAGAGATATGTATTTTACACAGATTCGCTCACCGTGATATTCTGTGTTCCGAACACGCTTCATGTATCTCGGATTCGACAAATATTCACTACACAGTTCTTAGCATGCGGATTACCGAACTTTCATCCACCCTACAAGGCATATTTACACCGAGAATCTATTCATCTGAGTTTGCAGTATTTTCCTAAAGCCAGTTTCGAAAATCAGGCAGATTTCTCAGGAAAAATCTCTTGGAGTGATTTCTAACCAAGAGAAATGTAATTAACATAAACTCCTGGCCATGAAATCCCGTGTTCCGAACATGCTACATGCATAATGTATTCGACAAATATTCACTACAGATTTGTTTGCATGTGGATTACCAAACTTTCATCAAAAGAGATTGAATATTGATAATTAGAAGTATTTTCTCAGATTTTGCAGCGTTTTCCAAACGCCAGTTTCAAAAATGAAGCAGTTTTCTCAGAAAAATCCTCTTGGAGTGAGTTCTACCCAATAGAGAAGTAATTTACATTGTTTCAATAACCATGAAATTCCACGTTCCTAACACGGTATATGCATCACGGTTTAGAAAAAGATTCTTTAACATGTTGTGAAAAGTTGGATTACTGAACTTTCTTCCAACATAAAGGCATATTTACACCTAGAAATATTTACTCTCATTTTGAAGCTTTCTCCAAACTTCAGATTCGATAATCATGCAATTTACGCAGAAAAATTCTATTCTAGCTAGTTCTACCCAATAGAATTGTAATTTACATTGATTCATTACGCTGAAATTCAATTTTCCAAAAGCGCTCCATGAATCACGGTTTGAAAAATAATTACTACACTGTTATTAAAATGTGGATTACCGGACTTTCATTCACCATTCAAGGCATATTGACACTTAGAAGCATTTTCTCAGATTTCACAGGGTTCTCTTAATGGCAGTGTTGAAAATGAGGCAATTTTGCAGAAATATTCTCTTCAAGTGTGTTCTACGCAATAGACATGTAATTTACATTGTTTCCTTCAATATGACTTTCCGTAATCTGAACACGTTACATGCATCACGAATTGGACAAACATTCTTTAATGAGTGGGAGCATGTGGATTACCGAACTTTCATCCACCATACAAGGCATATTTACACCTAGAAGTGTTTATTCTGATTTCGCATGTTTTTTCTAACATCCAGTTTCGAAAATCATGAAATTTTCGCTGAAAAATTTAATTCAAGCGAGTTTTATCCAGTAGAATTGTTATTTTCCGAGTTTCATTCACCGAGACATTCCGTGTTCTAAAAAGGTTACATTAATCACGGCTCCGACAAACATTATTTAATGACCGTTAGCATGTGGATTACCGATGTTTCAACCAGAATACAAGGCATATTTACACCTAGAAATATTTAGTTAGATTTCGCAGATTTTTCCTAACGTCAGTTACGAAAATCAGGCAGTTTTCGCAGAAAAATTCTCTTGCTGCATGTTCGATCCAATAGACATCCGATTTTCATAGACACCTTAACCATAAAATTCCATGTTCTGTAAAAGATACGTGCACATTGGATTCAACAAATATTCACAGCTGAGTTGTTTGAATGTGAATTACACATCTTTAATAAACCATTGAAGTCATATTGTCACCTTAAATCATTTGCTCAGATTTTGCAGCGTTTTCATAACACCAGTTTACAAACAGAGGTAGATTTTACAGTAAAATGCTCCTGGAGCGGGTTCTCACCAATAGATATGTAATTTACATAGTTTCCTTCAAGGTGACATTCCGTGTTATGAACACACTTCATACATCACGGATTTGAGAAACATTTTTAATGAGTTGTGTACATGTGTATTACAGAACTTTCATCCACCATACAAGGCATATATACACCCTAGAAACTTTAACACTGAGTTTGCAGCTTTTTCCTTATAGCAGTTTCAAAAATCAGGCAGTTTCCTAAGGAAAAAACTGTTGGAGCGTGTTCTACCCAATAGATATCTAAATTACATAGACTCTCCCGCTGTGAAATTCCGAGTTTCGAACACGCTACATGCAGATAGGGTTCGAAAAAAAATACCCTACAGAGATGTTTGCATGTGGATTACAGGACTTTCATCACAATACAAGGCATATTGATGCTTAGAAGCATTTTCTCTGATTTCTCAGAGCTTTCCAAATGCCAGTTTCGAAACTGAGGCAGATTACACGGCCAAAAATTCTTGGGGTGGGTTCAAAACAAAAGACAAGTAATTTACATGGATTCACTCAAAGTGAAATTCCGTGTTCTGAACACGCTACATGCTTTTCAGCTTCGACAAATATACACTACAGAGTTGTTAGCAAGTGGATTACAGCACTTTCATCCACCATACATGGCTTACTGACACTTTGAAAAATTTTGTGAGATTTCAAAGGTTAGTTTTAATGCCATGTTTGAAAATGAGGCAGATTTGGCAGGAAAATGCTCTTGGAGCGAGTTCTACCCAAAAGATATGTAATTTACCTAGTTTCACTCACCATGACATTCCGTGTTCTGAACACGTTACATGCATCACGGATTCGACAAACATTCTTTAATGAGTTGTGAACATGTGTATTACCGAACTTTCATCCCCCTTACAATGCATATTTATACATAGAATGTTTTATTCTGATTTAGTAGATTTCTCCTAATGTCAGTTTATAAATCATGCAGTTTTCGCAGAAAAATCCTCTTGGAGCGAGTTCTACCCAATAGACATGCAATTTACATAGAACCCGTCATCGTGAAATTCCGTGTTCCGAAAAAGCTACATGCATCACGGATTCGACAAATATTCACTACAGAGTCGTTAGCATAAGGATTACCGAACTTTCATCCACCATAAAAGCCATATTGACACTTTGAAGCATTTTCTCATATTTCGAAAGTTTTTCCTAATGCCAGTTTTGAAAATGAGGCAGAATTCGCAGAAAAAGCTCTTGGAACGAGTTCTACCGAAGAGATATGTATTTTACACAGCTTCGCTCACCGTGATATTCTGTGTTCCGAACACGCTTCATGTATCTCGGATTCGACAAATATTCACTACAGAGATGTTAGCATTAGGATTAACGAACTTTCATCCACCCTACAAGGCATATTTACACCGAGAATCTATTCTTCTGAGTTCGCATTGTTTTCCTAAAGCCAGTTTCGAAAATCAGGCAGATTTCTCAGGAAAAATCTCTTGGAGTGATTTCTAACCAAGAGAAATGTAATTAACATAAACTCCTGGCCATGAAATCCCGTGTTCCGAACATGCTACATGCATAATGTATTCGACAAATAGTCACTACAGATTTGTTTGAATGTGGATTACTGAACTTTCATCACAAGAGATTGAATATTGATAATTAGAAGTATTTTCTCAGATTTTGCAGCGTTTTCCAAACGCCAGTTTCAAAAATGAAGCAGTTTTCTCAGAAAAAACCTCTTGGAGCGAGTTCTACCCATTAGAGAAGTAATTTACATTGTTTCAATCACCATGAAATTCCACGTTCATAACACGGTATATGCATCACGGATTAGAAAAGATTCTTTAATATGTTGTGAAAAGGTGGATTACTGAACTTTCTTCCAACATAAAGGCATATTTACACCTAGAAATATTTACTCTCATTTTGAAGCTTTCTCCAAACTTCAGATTCCATAATCATGCAATTTACGCAGAAAAATTCTATTCTAGCTAGTTCTACCCAATAGAATTGTAATTTACATTGATTCATTACGCTGAAATTCAATTTTCCAAAAGCGCTCCATGAATCACGGTTTGAAAAATAATTACTACACTGTTATTAAAATGAGGATTACCGTACTTTCATTCACCATTCAAGGCATATTGACACTTAGAAGCATTTTCTCAGATTTCACAGGCTTCTCCTAATGGCAGTTTTGAAAATGAGGCACATTTGACA
Organism: Camelus dromedarius; assembly: GCF_036321535.1. Classification (NCBI taxonomy): domain Eukaryota; kingdom Metazoa; phylum Chordata; class Mammalia; order Artiodactyla; family Camelidae; genus Camelus; species Camelus dromedarius. The sequence continues at coordinate 37,103 of NW_026989758.1, forward strand.
GAAAAACCCTCTTCAATCTATTCCTACCCAATAGACATGTAATTTACATTGTTTCCTTCAATATGACATTCCGTATTCCGAACTTGTTACATGCATCACGAATTGGACAAACATTCTTTAATGAGTGGGAGCATGTGGATTACTGAACTTTCATCCACCATACAGGCATATTTACACCTAGAAGTGTTTATTCTGATTTGGCAGGTTTTTCCTAACATCCAGTTTCGAAAATCATGAAATTTTCGCAGAAAAATTCAATTCAAGCGAGTTCTATCCAGAAGAATTGTTATTTTCTGAGTTTCAGTCACCGAGACATTCCATTTTCCGAAAACGTTACATTAATCATGGCTTCGACAAACATTATTTAATGACCGTGAGCATGTGGATTACCGATGTTTCAACCACAATACAAGGCATATTTACACCTAGAAATATTTACTTAGAGTTCGCAGATTTTTCCTAACGTCAGTTATGAAAATCAGGAGGTTTTCGCAGAAAAATTCTCTTGCTGCATGTTCGATCCAATAGACATCCCATATTCATAGATACTGTCACCGTAACATTCCGTGTTCTGAAAAAGTAACGTGCACATTGGATTCAGCCAATTTTCACAGCTGAGTTGTTAGAATGTGAATTACACATCTTTAATACACCATTGCAGACATATTGTCACCTTAAAGCTTTTGCTCAGATTTTGCAGCATTGTCATATCACCAGGTTACATACAGAGGTAGATTTTACAAGAAATGCTCCTGGAGCTGGTTCTCACCAATAGATATGTAATTTACATCGTTTCCTTCAACGTGACATTCCGTGTTCCGAACACACAACATACATCACGGATTTGAGAAACATTTTTAATGAGTTGTGTACATGTGTAATAAAGGACTTTCATCCACCATACAAGGCATATTTACACCTAGAAACTTTAACTCTTAGTTTGCAGCTTTTTCCTAATAGCAGAGTAAAAATCAGGCAGTTTCCTAAGGAAAAAACTGTTGGAGCGTGTTCTACCCAATAGATATTTAAATTACATAGATTCTCCTGCTGTGAATTCCGTGTTTCTAACACGCTACATTCAGATAGGATTCGATAAAATACACTAAATAGTTGTTTGCATGTGGATTACAGGACTTTCATCACAATACAAGGCATATTGATGCTTAGAAGCATTTTCTCTGATTTCACAGAGATTTCCAAACGCCAGTTTCGAAACTGAGGAAGATTTCACGGCAAAATCCTCTTGTAGCGGGTTCAAAACAATAGACATTTAATTTACATGGATACGCTCACCGTGATATTCCGTGTTCTGAACACGCTACATACATCTCGGATTCGACAAATATTCACTACAGAGTAGTTAGCAAGTGGATTACAGCACTTTCATCCACCATACATGGTTTACTGACACTTTGAAGAATTTTCTGAGTTTCACAGGATAGTTTTAATGCCAGGTTTAAAAATGAGGCAGATTTGGCAGGAAAAAGCACTTGGAGCGAGTTCTACCCAAAAGATATGTAATTTACCTAGTTTCACTCACCGTGACATTCCGTGTTCTGAAAACGTTATATGCATCACGGATTCGACAAACATTCTTTAATCAGCTCTGAACATGTGTATTACCGAACTTTCATCCCCCTTACAATGCATATTTATACATAGAATGTTTTATTCTGATTTAGTAGATTTCTCCTAATGTCAGTTTATAAATCATGCAGTTTTCGCAGAAAAATCCTCTTGGAGCGAGTTCTACCCAATAGACATGCAATTTACATAGAACCCGTCATCGTGAAATTCCGTGTTCCGAAAAAGCTACATGCATCACGGATTCGACAAATATTCACTACAGAGTCGTTAGCATAAGGATTACCGAACTTTCATCCACCATAAAAGCCATATTGACACTTTGAAGCATTTTCTCATATTTCAAAAGTTTTTCCTAATGCCAGTTTTGAAAATGAGGCAGAATTCGCAGAAAAAGCTCTTGGAACGAGTTCTACCGAAGAGATATGTATTTTACACAGCTTCGCTCACCGTGATATTCTGTGTTCCGAACACGCTTCATGTATCTCGGATTCGACAAATATTCACTACAGAGATGTTAGCATTAGGATTAACGAACTTTCATCCACCCTACAAGGCATATTTACACCGAGAATCTATTCTTCTGAGTTCGCATTGTTTTCCTAAAGCCAGTTTCGAAAATCAGGCAGATTTCTCAGGAAAAATCTCTTGGAGTGATTTCTAACCAAGAGAAATGTAATTAACATAAACTCCTGGCCATGAAATCCCGTGTTCCGAACATGCTACATGCATAATGTATTCGACAAATAGTCACTACAGATTTGTTTGAATGTGGATTACTGAACTTTCATCACAAGAGATTGAATATTGATAATTAGAAGTATTTTCTCAGATTTTGCAGCGTTTTCCAAACGCCAGTTTCAAAAATGAAGCAGTTTTCTCAGAAAAAACCTCTTGGAGCGAGTTCTACCCATTAGAGAAGTAATTTACATTGTTTCAATCACCATGAAATTCCACGTTCATAACACGGTATATGCATCACGGATTAGAAAAGATTCTTTAATATGTTGTGAAAAGGTGGATTACTGAACTTTCTTCCAACATAAAGGCATATTTACACCTAGAAATATTTACTCTCATTTTGAAGCTTTCTCCAAACTTCAGATTCCATAATCATGCAATTTACGCAGAAAAATTCTATTCTAGCTAGTTCTACTCAATAGAATTGTAATTTACATTGATTCATTACGCTGAAATTCAATTTTCCAAAAGCGCTCCATGAATCACGGTTTGAAAAATAATTACTACACTGTTATTAAAATGAGGATTACCGTACTTTCATTCACCATTCAAGGCATATTGACACTTAGAAGCATTTTCTCAGATTTCACAGGCTTCTCCTAATGGCAGTTTTGAAAATGAGGCACATTTGACAGAAAAACCCTCTTCAATCTATTCCTACCCAATAGACATGTAATTTACATTGTTTCCTTCAATATGACATTCCGTATTCCGAACTTGTTACATGCATCACGAATTGGACAAACATTCTTTAATGAGTGGGAGCATGTGGATTACTGAACTTTCATCCACCATACAGGCATATTTACACCTAGAAGTGTTTATTCTGATTTGGCAGGTTTTTCCTAACATCCAGTTTCGAAAATCATGAAATTTTCGCAGAAAAATTCAATTCAAGCGAGTTCTATCCAGAAGAATTGTTATTTTCTGAGTTTCAGTCACCGAGACATTCCATTTTCCGAAAACGTTACATTAATCATGGCTTCGACAAACATTATTTAATGACCGTGAGCATGTGGATTACCGATGTTTCAACCAGAATACAAGGCATATTTACACCTAGAAATATTTAGTTAGATTTCGCAGATATTTCCTAATGTCAGTTACGAAAATCAGGCAGTTTTCGCAGAAAAATTCTCTTGCTGCATGTTCGATCCAATAGACATCCGATTTTCATAGACACCGTAACCATAAAATTCCATGTTCTGTAAAAGATACGTGCACATTGGATTCAACAAATATTCACAGCTGAGTTGTTTGAATGTGAATTACACATCTTTAATAAACCATTGAAGTCATATTGTCACCTTAAATCATTTGCTCAGATTTTGCAGGGTTTTCATAACACCAGTTTACAAACAGAGGTAGATTTTACAGTAAAATGCTCCTGGAGCGGGTTCTCACCAATAGATATGTAATTTACATAGTTTCCTTCAAGGTGACATTCCGTGTTCTGAACACACTTCATACATCACGGATTTGAGAAACATTTTTAAAGAGTTGTGTACATGTGTATTACAGAACTTTCATCCACCATACAAGGCATATATACACCCTAGAAACTTTAACACTGAGTTTGCAGCTTTTTCCTTATAGCAGTTTCAAAAATCAGGCAGTTTCCTAAGGAAAAAACTGTTGGAGCGTGTTCTACCCAATAGATATCTAAATTACATAGATTCTCCCGCTGTGAAATTCCGAGTTTCGAACACGCTACATGCAGATAGGGTTCGAAAAAAAATACCCTACAGAGATGTTTGCATGTGGATTACAGGACTTTCATCACAATACAAGGCATATTGATGCTTAGAAGCATTTTCTCTGATTTCTCAGAGCTTTCCAAACGCCAGTTTCGAAACTGAGGCAGATTACACGGCCAAAAATTCTTGGGGTGGGTTCAAAACAATAGACAAGTAATTTACATGGATTCACTCAAAGTGAAATTCCGTGTTCTGAACACGCTACATGCTTTTCAGCTTCGACAAATATACACTACAGAGTTGTTAGCAAGTGGATTACAGCACTTTCATCCACCATACATGGCTTACTGACACTTTGAAAAATTTTGTGAGATTTCAAAGGTTAGTTTTAATGCCAGGTTTAAAAATGAGGCAGATTTGGCAGGAAAATGCTCTTGGAGCGAGTTCTACCCAAAAGATATGTAATTTACCTAGTTTCACTCACCGTGACATTCCGTGTTCTGAACACGTTACATGCATCACGGATTCGACAAACATTCTTTAATCAGTTGTGAACATGTGTATTACCGAACTTTCATCCCCCTTACAATGCATATTTATACATAGAATGTTTTATTCTGATTTAGTAGATTTCTCCTAATGTCAGTTTATAAATCATGCAGTTTTCGCAGAAAAATCCTCTTGGAGCAAGTTCTACCCAATAGACATGCAATTTACATAGAACCCGTCATCGTGAAATTCCGTGTTCCGAAAAAGCTACATGCATCACGGATTCGACAAATTTTCACTACAGAGTCGTTAGCATAAGGATTACCGAACTTTCATCCACCATAAAAGCCATATTGACACTTTGAAGCATTTTCTCATATTTCGAAAGTTTTTCCTAATGCCAGTTTTGAAAATGAGGCAGAATTCGCAGAAAAAGCTCTTGGAACGAGTTCTACCGAAGAGATATGTATATTACACAGCTTCGCTCACCGTGATATTCTGTGTTCCGAACACGCTTCATGTATCTCGGATTCGACAAATATTCACTACAGAGATGTTAGCATTAGGATTAACGAACTTTCATCCACCCTACAAGGCATATTTACACCGAGAATCTATTCATCTGAGTTCGCATTGTTTTCCTAAAGCCAGTTTCGAAAATCAGGCAGATTTCTCAGGAAAAATCTCTTGGAGTGATTTCTAACCAAGAGAAATGTAATTAACATAAACTCCTGGCCATGAAATCCCGTGTTCCGAACATGCTACATGCATAATGTATTCGACAAATAGTCACTACAGATTTGTTTGCATGTGGATTACTGAACTTTCATCACAAGAGATTGAATATTGATAATTAGAAGTATTTTCTCAGATTTTGCAGCGTTTTCCAAACGCCAGTTTCAAAAATGAAGCAGTTTTCTCAGAAAAAAACTCTTGGAGCGAGTTCTACCCATTAGAGAAGTAATTTACATTGTTTCAATCACCATGAAATTCCACGTTCATAACACGGTATATGCATTACGGATTAGAAAAGATTCTTTAATATGTTGTGAAAAGGTGGATTACTGAACTTTCTTCCAACATAAAGGCATATTTACACCTAGAAATATTTACTCTCATTTTGAAGCTTTCTCCAAACTTCAGATTCCATAATCATGCAATTTACGCAGAAAAATTCTATTCTAGCTAGTCCTACCCAATAGAATTGTAATTTACATTGATTCATTACGCTGAAATTCAATTTTCCAAAAGCACTCCATGAATCACGGTTTGAAAAATAATTACTACACTGTTATTAAAATGTGGATTACCGTACTTTCATTCACCATTCAAGGCATATTGACACTTAGAAGCATTTTCTCAGATTTCACAGGCTTCTCCTAATGGCAGTTTTGAAAATGAGGCACATTTGACAGAAAAACCCTCTTCAATCTATTCCTACCCAATAGACATGTAATTTACATTGTTTCCTTCAATATGACATTCCGTATTCCGAACTTGTTACATGCATCACGTATTGGACAAACATTCTTTAATGAGTGGGAGCATGTGGATTACTGAACTTTCATCCACCATACAGGCATATTTACACCTAGAAGTGTTTATTCTGATTTGGCAGGTTTTTCCTAACATCCAGTTTCGAAAATCATGAAATTTTCGCAGAAAAATTCAATTCAAGCGAGTTCTATCCAGAAGAATTGTTATTTTCTGAGTTTCACTCACCGAGACATTCCATTTTCCGAAAACGTTACATTAATCATGGCTTCGACAAACATTATTTAATGACCGTGAGCATGTGGATTACCGATGTTTCAACCACAATACAAGGCATATTTACACCTAGAAATATTTACTTAGAGTTCGCAGATTTTTCCTAACGTCAGTTATGAAAATCAGGAGGTTTTCGCAGAAAAATTCTCTTGCTGCATGTTCGATCCAATAGACATCCCATATTCATAGATACTGTCACCGTAACATTCCGTGTTCTGAAAAAGTAACGTGCACATTGGATTCAGCCAATTTTCACAGCTGAGTTGTTAGAATGTGAATTACACATCTTTAATACACCATTGCAGACATATTGTCACCTTAAAGCTTTTGCTCAGATTTTGCAGCACTGTCATATCACCAGGTTACATACAGAGGTAGATTTTACAAGAAATGCTCCTGGAGCTGGTTCTCACCAATAGATATGTAATTTACATCGTTTCCTTCAACGTGACATTCCGTGTTCCGAACACACAACATACATCACGGATTTGAGAAACATTTTTAATGAGTTGTGTACATGTGTAATAAAGGACTTTCATCCACCATACAAGGCATATTTACACCTAGAAACTTTAACTCTTAGTTTGCAGCTTTTTCCTAAAAGCAGATTAAAAATCAGGCAGTTTCCTAAGGAAAAAACTGTTGGAGCGTGTTCTACCCAATAGATATTTAAATTACATAGATTCTCCTGCTGTGAATTCCGTGTTTCTAACACGCTACATTCAGATAGGATTCGATAAAATACACTAAATAGTTGTTTGCATGTGGATTACAGGACTTTCATCACAATACAAGGCATATTGATGCTTAGAAGCATTTTCTCTGATTTCACAGAGATTTCCAAACGCCAGTTTCGAAACTGAGGAAGATTTCACGGCAAAATCCTCTTGTAGCGGGTTCAAAACAATAGACATTTAATTTACATGGATACGCTCACCGTGATATTCCGTGTTCTGAACACGCTACATACATCTCGGATTCGACAAATATTCACTACAGAGTAGTTAGCAAGTGGATTACAGCACTTTCATCCACCATACATGGTTTACTGACACTTTGAAGAATTTTCTGAGATTTCACAGGATAGTTTTAATGCCAGGTTTAAAAATGAGGCAGATTTGGCAGGAAAAAGCACTTGGAGCGAGTTCTACCCAAAAGATATGTAATTTACCTAGTTTCACTCACCGTGACATTCCGTGTTCTGAAAACGTTATATGCATCACGAATTCGACAAACATTCTTTAATCAGTTGTGAACATGTGTATTACCGAACTTTCATCCACCTTACAATGCATATTTATACATAGAAAGTTTTTTCTGATTTAGTAAATTTCTCCTAATGACAGTTTTTAAATCATGCAGTTTTCGCAGAAAAATCCTCTTGGAGCGAGTTCTACCCAATAGACATGCAATTTACATAGAACCCGTCATCGTGAAATTCCGTGTTCCGAAAAAGCTACATGCATCACGGATTCGACAAATTTTCACTACAGAGTCGTTAGCATAAGGATTACCGAACTTTCATCCACCATAAAAGCCATATTGACACTTTGAAGCATTTTCTCATATTTCGAAAGTTTTTCCTAATGCCAGTTTTGAAAATGAGGCAGAATTCGCAGAAAAAGCTCTTGGAACGAGTTCTACCGAAGAGATATGTATTTTACACAGATTCGCTCACCGTGATATTCTGTGTTCCGAACACGCTTCATGTATCTCGGATTCGACAAATATTCACTACAGAGATGTTAGCATTAGGATTAACGAACTTTCATCCACCCTACAAGGCATATTTACACCGAGAATCTATTCATCTGAGTTTGCAGTATTTTCCTAAAGCCAGTTTCGAAAATCAGGCAGATTTCTCAGGAAAAATCTCTTGGAGTGATTTCTAACCAAGAGAAATGTAATTAACATAAACTCCTGGCCATGAAATCCCGTGTTCCGAACATGCTACATGCATAATGTATTCGACAAATATTCACTACAGATTTGTTTGCATGTGGATTACCAAACTTTCATCAAAAGAGATTGAATATTGATAATTAGAAGTATTTTCTCAGATTTTGCAGCGTTTTCCAAACGCCAGTTTCAAAAATGAAGCAGTTTTCTCAGAAAAATCCTCTTGGAGTGAGTTCTACCCAATAGAGAAGTAATTTACATTGTTTCAATAACCATGAAATTCCACGTTCCTAACACGGTATATGCATCACGGTTTAGAAAAAGATTCTTTAATATGTTGTGAAAAGTTGGATTACTGAACTTTCTTCCAACATAAAGGCATATTTACACCTAGAAATATTTACTCTCATTTTGAAGCTTTCTCCAAACTTCAGATTCGATAATCATGGAATTTACGCAGAAAAATTCTATTCTAGCTAGTTCTACCCAATAGAATTGTAATTTACATTGATTCATTACGCTGAAATTCAATTTTCCAAAAGCGCTCCATGAATCACGGTTTGAAAAATAATTACTAAAATGTTATTAAAATGTGGATTACCGGACTTTCATTCACCATTCAAGGCATATTGACACTTAGAAGCATTTTCTCAGATTTCACAGGGTTCTCTTAATGGCAGTGTTGAAAATGAGGCAATTTTGCAGAAATATTCTCTTCAAGTGTGTTCTACGCAATAGACATGTAATTTACATTGTTTCCTTCAATATGACATTCCGTAATCTGAACACGTTACATGCATCACGAATTGGACAAACATTATTTAATGACAGTTAGCATGTGGATTACCAATGTTTCAACCAGAATACAAGGCATATTTACACCTAGAAATATTTAGTTAGATTTCGCAGATTTTTCCTAACGTCAGTTACGAAAATCAGGCAGTTTTCGCAGAAAAATTCTCTTGCTGCATGTTCGATACAATAGACATCCGATTTTCATAGACACCTTAACCATAAAATTCCATGTTCTGTAAAAGATACGTGCACATTGGATTCAACAAATATTCACAGCTGAGTTGTTTGAATGTGAACTACACATCTTTAATAAACCATTGAAGTCATATTGTCACCTTAAATCATTTGCTCAGATTTTGCAGCGTTTTCATAACACCAGTTTACAAACAGAGGTAGATTTTACAGTAAAATGCTCCTGGAGCGGGTTCTCACCAATAGATATGTAATTTACATAGTTTCCTTCAAGGTGACATTCCGTGTTCTGAACACACTTCATACATCACGGATTTGAGAAACATTTTTAATGAGTTGTGTACATGTGTATTACAGAACTTTCATCCACCATACAAGGCATATATACACCCTAGAAACTTTAACACTGAGTTTGAAGCTTTTTCCTTATAGCAGTTTCAAAAATCAGGCAGTTTCCTAAGGAAAAAACTGTTGGAGCGTGTTCTACCCAATAGATATCTAAATTACATAGATTCTCCCGCTGTGAAATTCCGAGTTTCGAACACGCTACATGCAGATAGGGTTCGAAAAAAAATACCCTACAGAGATGTTTGCATGTGGATTACAGGACTTTCATCACAATACAAGGCATATTGATGCTTAGAAGCATTTTCTCTGATTTCTCAGAGCTTTCCAAATGCCAGTTTCGAAACTGAGGCAGATTACACGGCCAAAAATTCTTGGGGTGGGTTCAAAACAATAGACAAGTAATTTACATGGATTCACTCAAAGTGAAATTCCGTGTTCTGAACACGCTACATGCTTTTCAGCTTCGAGAAATATACACTACAGAGTTGTTAGCAAGTGGATTACAGCACTTTCATCCACCATACATGGCTTACTGACACTTTGAAAAATTTTGTGAGATTTCAAAGGTTAGTTTTAATGCCATGTTTGAAAATGAGGCAGATTTGGCAGGAAAATGCTCTTGGAGCGAGTTCTACCCAAAAGATATGTAATTTACCTAGTTTCACTCACCATGACATTCCGTGTTCTGAACACGTTACATGCATCACGGATTCGACAAACATTCTTTAATGAGTTGTGAACATGTGTATTACCGAACTTTCATCCCCCTTACAATGCATATTTATACATAGAATGTTTTATTCTGATTTAGTAGATTTCTCCTAATGTCAGTTTATAAATCATGCAGTTTTCGCAGAAAAATCCTCTTGGAGCGAGTTCTACCCAATAGACATGCAATTTACATAGAACCCGTCATCGTGAAATTCCGTGTTCCGAAAAAGCTACATGCATCACGGATTCGACAAATATTCACTACAGAGTCGTTAGCATAAGGATTACCGAACTTTCATCCACCATAAAAGCCATATTGACACTTTGAAGCATTTTCTCATATTTCAAAAGTTTTTCCTAATGCCAGTTTTGAAAATGAGGCAGAATTCGCAGAAAAAGCTCTTGGAACGAGTTCTACTGAAGAGATATGTATTTTACACAGCTTCGCTCACCGTGATATTCTGTGTTCCGAACACGCTTCATGTATCTCGGATTCGACAAATATTCACTACAGAGATGTTAGCATTAGGATTAACGAACTTTCATCCACCCTACAAGGCATATTTACACCGAGAATCTATTCATCTGAGTTCGCATTGTTTTCGTAAACCAGTTTTGAAAATCAGGCAGATTTCTCAGGAAAAATCTCTTGGAGTGATTTCTAACCAAGAGAAATGTAATTAACATAAACTCCTGGCCATGAAATCCCGTGTTCCGAACATGCTACATGCATAATGTATTCGACAAATAGTCACTACAGATTTGTTTGCATGTGGATTACTGAACTTTCATCACAAGAGATTGAATATTGATAATTAGAAGTATTTTCTCAGATTTTGCAGCGTTTTCCAAACGCCAGTTTCAAAAATGAAGCAGTTTTCTCAGAAAAAAACTCTTGGAGCGAGTTCTACCCATTAGAGAAGTAATTTACATTGTTTCAATCACCATGAAATTCCACGTTCATAACACGGTATATGCATCACGGATTAGAAAAGATTCTTTAATATGTTGTGAAAAGGTGGATTACTGAACTTTCTTCCAACATAAATGCATATTTACATTTAGAAATATTTACTCTCATTTTGAAGCTTTCTCCAAACTTCAGATTCCATAATCATGCAATTTACGCAGAAAAATTCTATTCTAGCTAGTTCTACCCAATAGAATTGTAATTTACATTGATTCATTACGCTGAAATTCAATTTTCCAAAAGCGCTCCATGAATCACGGTTTGAAAAATAATTACTACACTGTTATTAAAATGAGGATTACCGTACTTTCATTCACCATTCAAGGCATATTGACACTTAGAAGCATTTTCTCAGATTTCACAGGCTTCTCCTAATGGCAGTTTTGAAAATGAGGCACATTTGACAGAAAAACCCTCTTCAATCTATTCCTACCCAATAGACATGTAATTTACATTGTTTCCTTCAATATGACATTCCGTATTCCGAACTTGTTACATGCATCACGAATTGGACAAACATTCTTTAATGAGTGGGAGCATGTGGATTACTGAACTTTCATCCACCATACAGGCATATTTACACCTAGAAGTGTTTATTCTGATTTGGCAGGTTTTTCCTAACATCCAGTTTCGAAAATCATGAAATTTTCGCAGAAAAATTCAATTCAAGCGAGTTCTATCCAGAAGAATTGTTATTTTCTGAGTTTCACTCACCGAGACATTCCATTTTCCGAAAACGTTACATTAATCATGGCTTCGACAAACATTATTTAATGACCGTGAGCATGTGGATTACCGATGTTTCAACCACAATACAAGGCATATTTACACCTAGAAATATTTACTTAGAGTTCGCAGATTTTTCCTAACGTCAGTTATGAAAATCAGGAGGTTTTCGCAGAAAAATTCTCTTGCTGCATGTTCGATCCAATAGACATCCCATATTCATAGATACTGTCACCGTAACATTCCGTGTTCTGAAAAAGTAACGTGCACATTGGATTCAGCCAATTTTCACAGCTGAGTTGTTAGAATGTGAATTACACATCTTTAATACACCATTGCAGACATATTGTCACCTTAAAGCTTTTGCTCAGATTTTGCAGCATTGTCATATCACCAGGTTACATACAGAGGTAGATTTTACAAGAAATGCTCCTGGAGCTGGTTCTCACCAATAGATATGTAATTTACATCGTTTCCTTCAACGTGACATTCCGTGTTCCGAACACACAACATACATCACGGATTTGAGAAACATTTTTAATGAGTTGTGTACATGTGTAATAAAGGACTTTCATCCACCATACAAGGCATATTTACACCTAGAAACTTTAACTCTTAGTTTGCAGCTTTTTCCTAATAGCAGAGTAAAAATCAGGCAGTTTCCTAAGGAAAAAACTGTTGGAGCGTGTTCTACCCAATAGATATTTAAATTACATAGATTCTCCTGCTGTGAATTCCGTGTTTCTAACACGCTACATTCAGATAGGATTCGATAAAATACACTAAATAGTTGTTTGCATGTGGATTACAGGACTTTCATCACAATACAAGGCATATTGATGCTTAGAAGCATTTTCTCTGATTTCACAGAGATTTCCAAACGCCAGTTTCGAAACTGAGGAAGATTTCACGGCAAAATCCTCTTGTAGCGGGTTCAAAACAATAGACATTTAATTTACATGGATACGCTCACCGTGATATTCCGTGTTCTGAACACGCTACATACATCTCGGATTCGACAAATATTCACTACAGAGTAGTTAGCAAGTGGATTACAGCACTTTCATCCACCATACATGGTTTACTGACACTTTGAAGAATTTTCTGAGTTTCACAGGATAGTTTTAATGCCAGGTTTAAAAATGAGGCAGATTTGGCAGGAAAAAGCACTTGGAGCGAGTTCTACCCAAAAGATATGTAATTTACCTAGTTTCACTCACCGTGACATTCCGTGTTCTGAAAACGTTATATGCATCACGGATTCGACAAACATTCTTTAATCAGCTCTGAACATGTGTATTACCGAACTTTCATCCCCCTTACAATGCATATTTATACATAGAATGTTTTATTCTGATTTAGTAGATTTCTCCTAATGTCAGTTTATAAATCATGCAGTTTTCGCAGAAAAATCCTCTTGGAGCGAGTTCTACCCAATAGACATGCAATTTACATAGAACCCGTCATCGTGAAATTCCGTGTTCCGAAAAAGCTACATGCATCATAGATTCGACAAATATTCACTACAGAGTCGTTAGCATAAGGATTACCGAACTTTCATCCACCATAAAAGCCATATTGACACTTTGAAGCATTTTCTCATATTTCGAAAGTTTTTCCTAATGCCAGTTTTGAAAATGAGGCAGAATTCGCAGAAAAAGCTCTTGGAGCGAGTTCTACCCAAGACATATGTATTTTACACAGCTTCGCTCACCGTGATATTCTGTGTTCCGAACACGCTTCATGTATCTCGGATTCGACAAATATTCACTACAGAGATGTTAGCATTAGGATTAACGAACTTTCATCCACCCTACAAGGCATATTTACACCGAGAATCTATTCATCTGAGTTCGCATTGTTTTCCTAAAGCCAGTTTCGAAAATCAGGCAGATTTCTCAGGAAAAATCTCTTGGAGTGATTTCTAACCAAGAGAAATGTAATTAACATAAACTCCTGGCCATGAAATCCCGTGTTCCGAACATGCTACATGCATAATGTATTCGACAAATAGTCACTACAGATTTGTTTGCATGTGGATTACTGAACTTTCATCACAAGAGATTGAATATTGATAATTAGAAGTATTTTCTCAGATTTTGCAGCGTTTTCCAAACGCCAGTTTCAAAAATGAAGCAGTTTTCTCAGAAAAAACCTCTTGGAGCGAGTTCTACCCATTAGAGAAGTAATTTACATTGTTTCAATCACCATGAAATTCCACGTTCATAACACGGTATACGCATCACGGATTAGAAAAGATTCTTTAATATGTTGTGAAAAGGTGGATTACTGAACTTTCTTCCAACATAAAGGCATATTTACACCTAGAAATATTTACTCTCATTTTGAAGCTTTCTCCAAACTTCAGATTCCATAATCATGCAATTTACGCAGAAAAATTCTATTCTAGCTAGTTCTACCCAATAGAATTGTAATTTACATTGATTCATTACGCTGAAATTCAATTTTCCAAAAGCGCTCCATGAATCACGGTTTGAAAAATAATTACTACACTGTTATTAAAATGAGGATTACCGTACTTTCATTCACCATTCAAGGCATATTGACACTTAGAAGCATTTTCTCAGATTTCACAGGCTTCTCCTAATGGCAGTTTTGAAAATGAGGCACATTTGACAGAAAAACCCTCTTCAATCTATTCCTACCCAATAGACATGTAATTTACATTGTTTCCTTCAATATGACATTCCGTATTCCGAACTTGTTACATGCATCACGAATTGGACAAACATTCTTTAATGAGTGGGAGCATGTGGATTACTGAACTTTCATCCACCATACAGGCATATTTACACCTAGAAGTGTTTATTCTGATTTGGCAGGTTTTTCCTAACATCCAGTTTCGAAAATCATGAAATTTTCGCAGAAAAATTCAATTCAAGCGAGTTCTATCCAGAAGAATTGTTATTTTCTGAGTTTCACTCACCGAGACATTCCATTTTCCGAAAACGTTACATTAATCATGGCTTCGACAAACATTATTTAATGACCGTGAGCATGTGGATTACCGATGTTTCAACCACAATACAAGGCATATTTACACCTAGAAATATTTACTTAGAGTTCGCAGATTTTTCCTAACGTCAGTTATGAAAATCAGGAGGTTTTCGCAGAAAAATTCTCTTGCTGCATGTTCGATCCAATAGACATCCCATATTCATAGATACTGTCACCGTAACATTCCGTGTTCTGAAAAAGTAACGTGCACATTGGATTCAGCCAATTTTCACAGCTGAGTTGTTAGAATGTGAATTACACATCTTTAATACACCATTGCAGACATATTGTCACCTTAAAGCTTTTGCTCAGATTTTGCAGCATTGTCATATCACCAGGTTACATACAGAGGTAGATTTTACAAGAAATGCTCCTGGAGCTGGTTCTCACCAATAGATATGTAATTTACATCGTTTCCTTCAACGTGACATTCCGTGTTCCGAACACACAACATACATCACGGATTTGAGAAACATTTTTAATGAGTTGTGTACATGTGTAATAAAGGACTTTCATCCACCATACAAGGCATATTTACACCTAGAAACTTTAACTCTTAGTTTGCAGCTTTTTCCTAATAGCAGAGTAAAAATCAGGCAGTTTCCTAAGGAAAAAACTGTTGGAGCGTGTTCTACCCAATAGATATTTAAATTACATAGATTCTCCTGCTGTGAATTCCGTGTTTCTAACACGCTACATTCAGATAGGATTCGATAAAATACACTAAATAGTTGTTTGCATGTGGATTACAGGACTTTCATCACAATACAAGGCATATTGATGCTTAGAAGCATTTTCTCTGATTTCACAGAGATTTCCAAACGCCAGTTTCGAAACTGAGGAAGATTTCACGGCAAAATCCTCTTGTAGCGGGTTCAAAACAATAGACATTTAATTTACATGGATACGCTCACCGTGATATTCCGTGTTCTGAACACGCTACATACATCTCGGATTCGACAAATATTCACTACAGAGTAGTTAGCAAGTGGATTACAGCACTTTCATCCACCATACATGGTTTACTGACACTTTGAAGAATTTTCTGAGTTTCACAGGATAGTTTTAATGCCAGGTTTAAAAATGAGGCAGATTTGGCAGGAAAAAGCACTTGGAGCGAGTTCTACCCAAAAGATATGTAATTTACCTAGTTTCACTCACCGTGACATTCCGTGTTCTGAAAACGTTATATGCATCACGGATTCGACAAACATTCTTTAATCAGCTCTGAACATGTGTATTACCGAACTTTCATCCCCCTTACAATGCATATTTATACATAGAATGTTTTATTCTGATTTAGTAGATTTCTCCTAATGTCAGTTTATAAATCATGCAGTTTTCGCAGAAAAATCCTCTTGGAGCGAGTTCTACCCAATAGACATGCAATTTACATAGAACCCGTCATCGTGAAATTCCGTGTTCCGAAAAAGCTACATGCATCATAGATTCGACAAATATTCACTACAGAGTCGTTAGCATAAGGATTACCGAACTTTCATCCACCATAAAAGCCATATTGACACTTTGAAGCATTTTCTCATATTTCGAAAGTTTTTCCTAATGCCAGTTTTGAAAATGAGGCAGAATTCGCAGAAAAAGCTCTTGGAGCGAGTTCTACCGAAGAGATATGTATTTTAAACAGATTCGCTCACCGTGATATTCTGTGTTCCGAACACGCTTCATGTATCTCGGATTCGACAAATATTCACTACAGAGATGTTAGCATTAGGATTAACGAACTTTCATCCACCCTACAAGGCATATTTACACCGAGAATCTATTCATCTGAGTTCGCATTGTTTTCCTAAAGCCAGTTTCGAAAATCAGGCAGATTTCTCAGGAAAAATCTCTTGGAGTGATTTCTAACCAAGAGAAATGTAATTAACATAAACTCCTGGCCATGAAATCCCGTGTTCCGAACATGCTACATGCATAATGTATTCGACAAATAGTCACTACAGATTTGTTTGCATGTGGATTACTGAACTTTCATCACAAGAGATTGAATATTGATAATTAGAAGTATTTTCTCAGATTTTGCAGCGTTTTCCAAACGCCAGTTTCAAAAATGAAGCAGTTTTCTCAGAAAAAACCTCTTGGAGCGAGTTCTACCCATTAGAGAAGTAATTTACATTGTTTCAATCACCATGAAATTCCACGTTCATAACACGGTATACGCATCACGGATTAGAAAAGATTCTTTAATATGTTGTGAAAAGGTGGATTACTGAACTTTCTTCCAACATAAAGGCATATTTACACCTAGAAATATTTACTCTCATTTTGAAGCTTTCTCCAAACTTCAGATTCCATAATCATGCAATTTACGCAGAAAAATTCTATTCTAGCTAGTTCTACCCAATAGAATTGTAATTTACATTGATTCATTACGCTGAAATTCAATTTTCCAAAAGCGCTCCATGAATCACGGTTTGAAAAATAATTACTACACTGTTATTAAAATGAGGATTACCGTACTTTCATTCACCATTCAAGGCATATTGACACTTAGAAGCATTTTCTCAGATTTCACAGGCTTCTCCTAATGGCAGTTTTGAAAATGAGGCACATTTGACAGAAAAACCCTCTTCAATCTATTCCTACCCAATAGACATGTAATTTACATTGTTTCCTTCAATATGACATTCCGTATTCCGAACTTGTTACATGCATCACGAATTGGACAAACATTCTTTAATGAGTGGGAGCATGTGGATTACTGAACTTTCATCCACCATACAGGCATATTTACACCTAGAAGTGTTTATTCTGATTTGGCAGGTTTTTCCTAACATCCAGTTTCGAAAATCATGAAATTTTCGCAGAAAAATTCAATTCAAGCGAGTTCTATCCAGAAGAATTGTTATTTTCTGAGTTTCACTCACCGAGACATTCCATTTTCCGAAAACGTTACATTAATCATGGCTTCGACAAACATTATTTAATGACCGTGAGCATGTGGATTACCGATGTTTCAACCACAATACAAGGCATATTTACACCTAGAAATATTTACTTAGAGTTCGCAGATTTTTCCTAACGTCAGTTATGAAAATCAGGAGGTTTTCGCAGAAAAATTCTCTTGCTGCATGTTCGATCCAATAGACATCCCATATTCATAGATACTGTCACCGTAACATTCCGTGTTCTGAAAAAGTAACGTGCACATTGGATTCAGCCAATTTTCACAGCTGAGTTGTTAGAATGTGAATTACACATCTTTAATACACCATTGCAGACATATTGTCACCTTAAAGCTTTTGCTCAGATTTTGCAGCATTGTCATATCACCAGGTTACATACAGAGGTAGATTTTACAAGAAATGCTCCTGGAGCTGGTTCTCACCAATAGATATGTAATTTACATCGTTTCCTTCAACGTGACATTCCGTGTTCCGAACACACAACATACATCACGGATTTGAGAAACATTTTTAATGAGTTGTGTACATGTGTAATAAAGGACTTTCATCCACCATACAAGGCATATTTACACCTAGAAACTTTAACTCTTAGTTTGCAGCTTTTTCCTAATAGCAGAGTAAAAATCAGGCAGTTTCCTAAGGAAAAAACTGTTGGAGCGTGTTCTACCCAATAGATATTTAAATTACATAGATTCTCCTGCTGTGAATTCCGTGTTTCTAACACGCTACATGCAGATAGGATTCGATAAAATACACTAAATAGTTGTTTGCATGTGGATTACAGGACTTTCATCACAATACAAGGCATATTGATGCTTAGAAGCATTTTCTCTGATTTCACAGAGATTTCCAAACGCCAGTTTCGAAACTGAGGAAGATTTCACGGCAAAATCCTCTTGTAGCTGGTTCAAAACAATAGACATTTAATTTACATGGATACGCTCACCGTGATATTCCGTGTTCTGAACACGCTACATACATCTCGGATTCGACAAATATTCACTACAGAGTAGTTAGCAAGAGGATTACAGCACTTTCATCCACCATACATGGTTTACTGACACTTTGAAGAATTTTCTGAGATTTCACAGGATAGTTTTAATGCCAGGTTTAAAAATGAGGCAGATTTGGCAAGAAAAAGCACTTGGAGCGAGTTCTACCCAAAAGATAAGTAATTTACCTAGTTTCACTCACCGTGACATTCCGTGTTCTGAAAACGTTATATGCATCACGAATTCGACAAACATTCTTTAATCAGTTGTGAACATGTGTATTACCGAACTTTCATCCACCTTACAATGCATATTTATACATAGAAAGTTTTTTCTGATTTAGTAAATTTCTCCTAATGACAGTTTTTAAATCATGCAGTTTTCGCAGAAAAATCCTCTTGGAGCGAGTTCTACCCAATAGACATGCAATTTACATAGAACCCGTCATCGTGAAATTCCGTGTTCCGAAAAAGCTACATGCATCACGGATTCGACAAATATTCACTACAGAGTCGTTAGCATAAGGATTACCGAACATTCATCCACTATAAAAGCCATATTGACACTTTGAAGCATTTTCTCATATTTCGAAAGTTTTTCCTAATGCCAGTTTTGAAAATGAAGCAGAATTCGCAGAAAAAGCTCTTGGAACGAGTTCTACTGAAGAGATATGTATTTTACGCAGATTCGCTCACCGTGATATTCTGTGTTCCGAACACGCTTCATGTATCTCGGATTCGACAAATATTCACTACAGAGTTGTTAGCATGTGGATTACCGAACTTTCATCCACCCTACAAGGCATATTTACACCGAGAGTCTATTCATCTGAGTTCGCATTGTTTTCCTAACGCCAGTTTTGAAAATCAGGCAGATTTCTCAGGAAAAATCTCTTGGAGTGATTTCTCACCAAGAGAAATGTAATTAACATAAACTCCTGGCCATGAAATCCCGTGTTCCGAACATGCTATATGCATAATGTATTCGACAAATATTCACTACTGATTTGTTTGCATGTGGATTACCGAACTTTCATCACAATAGATTGAATATTGATACTTAGAAGAATTTTCTCAGATTTTGCCAAGTTTTCCAAACGCCAGTTTCAAAAATGAAGCAGTTTTCTCAGAAAAATCCTCTTGGAGCGAGTTCTACCCAATAGAGAAGTAATTTACATTGTTTCAATCACCATGAAATTCCACGTTCCTAACACGGTATATGCATCACGGATTAGAAAAAGATTCTTTAATATGTTGTGAAAAGGTGGATTACTGAACTTTCTTCCAACATAAAGGCATATTTACACCTAGAAATATTTACTCTCATTTTGAAGCTTTCTCCAAACTTCAGATTCGATAATCATGCAATTTACGCAGAAAAATTCTATTCTAGCTAGTTCTACGCAATAGAATTGTAATTTACATTGATTCATTACGCTGAAATTCAATTTTCCAAAAGCGCTCCATGAATCATGGTTTGAAAAATAATTACTACACTGTTATTAAAATGTGGATTACCGGACTTTCATTCACCATTCAAGGCATATTGACAGTTAGAAGCATTTTCTCAGATTTCACAGGGTTCTCCTAATGGCAGTTTTGAAAATGAGGCACATTTTGCAGAAAAATTCTCTTCAAGCGAGTTCTACCCAATAGACATGTAATTTACATTGTTTCCTTCAATATGACTTTCCGTATTCCGAACACGTTACATGCATCACGAATTGGACAAACATTCTTTAATGAGTGGGAGCATGTGGATTACCGAACTTTCATCCACCATACAAGGCATATTTACACCTAGAAGTGTTTATTCTGATTTCGCATGCTTTTCTAACATCCAGTTTCGAAAATCATGAAATTTTCGCTGAAAAATTTAATTCAAGCGAGTTTTATCCAGTAGAATTGTTATCTTCCGAGTTTCACTCACCGAGACATTCCGTGTTCTAAAAAGGTTACATTAATCACGGCTTCGACAAACATTATTTAATGACCGTGAGCATGTGGATTACCGATGTTTCAACCAGAATACAAGGCATATTTACACCTGGAAATATTTAGTTAGATTTCGCAGATATTTCCTAACGTCAGTTACGAAAATCAGGCAGTTTTCGCAGAAAAATTCTCTTGCTGCATGTTCGATCCAATAGACATCCGATTTTCATAGACACCGTAACCATAAAATTCCATGTTCTGTAAAAGATACGTGCACATTGGATTCAACAAATATTCACAGCTGAGTTGTTTGAATGTGAATTACACATCTTTAATAAACCATTGAAGTCATATTGTCACCTTAAATCATTTGCTCAGATTTTGCAGCGTTTTCATAACACCAGTTTACAAACAGAGGTAGATTTTACAGTAAAATGCTCCTGGAGCGGGTTCTCACCAATAGATATGTAATTTACATAGTTTCCTTCAAGGTGACATTCCGTGTTCTGAACACACTTCATACATCACGGATTTGAGAAACATTTTTAATGAGTTGTGTACATGTGTATTACAGAACTTTCATCCACCATACAAGGCATATATACACCCTAGAAACTTTAACACTGAGTTTGCAGCTTTTTCCTTATAGCAGTTTCAAAAATCAGGCAGTTTCCTAAGGAAAAAACTGTTGGAGCGTGTTCTACCCAATAGATATCTAAATTACATAGATTCTCCCGCTGTGAAATTCCGAGTTTCGAACACGCTACATGCAGATAGGGTTCGAAAAAAGATACCCTACAGAGATGTTTGCATGTGGATTACAGGACTTTCATCACAATACAAGGCATATTGATGCTTAGAAGCATTTTCTCTGATTTCTCAGAGCTTTCCAAATGCCAGTTTCGAAACTGAGGCAGATTACACGGCAAAAAACTCTTGGGGTGGGTTCAAAACAATAGACAAGTAATTTACATGGATTCACTCAAAGTGAAATTCCGTGTTCCGAACACGCTACATGCTTTTCAGCTTCGACAAATATACACTACAGAGTTGTTAGCAAGTGGATTACAGCACTTTCATCCACCATACATGGCTTACTGACACTTTGAAAAATTTTGTGAGATTTCAAAGGTTAGTTTTAATGCCAGGTTTGAAAATGAGGCAGATTTGGCAGGAAAATGCTCTTGGAGCGAGTTCTACCCAAAAGATATGTAATTTACCTAGTTTCACTCACCATGACATTCCGTGTTCTGAACACGTTACATGCATCACGGATTCGACAAACATTCTTTAATGAGTTGTGAACATGTGTATTACCGAACTTTCATCCCCCTTACAATGCATATTTATACATAGAATGTTTTATTCTGATTTAGTAGATTTCTCCTAATGTCAGTTTATAAATCATGCAGTTTTCGCAGAAAAATCCTCTTGGAGCGAGTTCTACCCAATAGACATGCAATTTACATAGAACCCGTCATCGTGAAATTCCGTGTTCCGAAAAAGCTACATGCATCACGGATTCGACAAATATTCACTACAGAGTCGTTAGCATAAGGATTACCGAACTTTCATCCACCATAAAAGCCATATTGACACTTTGAAGCATTTTCTCATATTTCGAAAGTTTTTCCTAATGCCAGTTTTGAAAATGAGGCAGAATTCGCAGAAAAAGCTCTTGGAACGAGTTCTACCGAAGAGATATGTATTTTACACAGCTTCGCTCACCGTGATATTCTGTGTTCCGAACACGCTTCATGTATCTCGGATTCGACAAATATTCACTACAGAGATGTTAGCATTAGGATTAACGAACTTTCATCCACCCTACAAGGCATATTTACACCGAGAATCTATTCATCTGAGTTCGCATTGTTTTCCTAAAGCCAGTTTCGAAAATCAGGCAGATTTCTCAGGAAAAATCTCTTGGAGTGATTTCTAACCAAGAGAAATGTAATTAACATAAACTCCTGGCCATGAAATCCCGTGTTCCGAACATGCTACATGCATAATGTATTCGACAAATATTCACTACAGATTTGTTTGCATGTGGATTACTGAAATTTCATCACAAGAGATTGAATATTGATAATTAGAAGTATTTTCTCAGATTTTGCAGCGTTTTCCAAACGCCAGTTTCAAAAATGAAGCAGTTTTCTCAGAAAAATTCTCTTGGAGCGAGTTCTACCCATTAGAGAAGTAATTTACATTGTTTCAATCACCATGAAATTCCACGTTCCTAACACGGTATATGCATCACGGATTAGAAAAGATTCGTTAATATGTTGTGAAAAGGTGGATTACTGAACTTTCTTCCAACATAAAGGCATATTTACACCTAGAAATATTTACTCTCATTTTGAAGCTTTCTCCAAACTTCAGATTCGATAATCATGCAATTTACGCAGAAAAATTCTATTCTAGCTAGTTCTACGCAATAGAATTGTAATTTACATTGATTCATTACGCTGAAATTCAATTTTCCAAAAGCGCTCCATGAATCACGGTTTGAAAAATAATTACTACACTGTTATTAAAATGTGGATTACCGTACTTTCATTCACCATTCAAGGCATATTGACACTTAGAAGCATTTTCTCAGATTTCACAGGGTTCTCCTAATGGCAGTTTTGAAAATGAGGCACATTTTGCAGAAAAATTCTCTTCAAGCGAGTTCTACCCAATAGACATGTAATTTACATTGTTTCCTTCAATATGACATTCCGTATTCCGAACACGTTACATGCATCACGAATTGGACAAACATTCTTTAATGAGTGGGAGCATGTGGATTACCGAACTTTCATCCACCATACAAGGCATATTTACACCTAGAAGTGTTTATTCTGATTTCGCATGCTTTTCTAACATCCAGTTTCGAAAATCATGAAATTTTCGCTGAAAAATTTAATTCAAGCGAGTTTTATCCAGTAGAATTGTTATCTTCCGAGTTTCACTCACCGAGACATTCCGTGTTCTAAAAAGGTTACATTAATCACGGCTTCGACAAACATTATTTAATGACCGTGAGCATGTGGATTACCGATGTTTCAACCAGAATACAAGGCATATTTACACCTGGAAATATTTAGTTAGATTTCGCAGATATTTCCTAACGTCAGTTACGAAAATCAGGCAGTTTTCGCAGAAAAATTCTCTTGCTGCATGTTCGATCCAATAGACATCCGATTTTCATAGACACCGTAACCATAAAATTCCATGTTCTGTAAAAGATACGTGCACATTGGATTCAACAAATATTCACAGCTGAGTTGTTTGAATGTGAATTACACATCTTTAATAAACCATTGAAGTCATATTGTCACCTTAAATCATTTGCTCAGATTTTGCAGCGTTTTCATAACACCAGTTTACAAACAGAGGTAGATTTTACAGTAAAATGCTCCTGGAGCGGGTTCTCACCAATAGATATGTAATTTACATAGTTTCCTTCAAGGTGACATTCCGTGTTCTGAACACACTTCATACATCACGGATTTGAGAAACATTTTTAATGAGTTGTGTACATGTGTATTACAGAACTTTCATCCACCATACAAGGCATATATACACCCTAGAAACTTTAACACTGAGTTTGCAGCTTTTTCCTTATAGCAGTTTCAAAAATCAGGCAGTTTCCTAAGGAAAAAACTGTTGGAGCGTGTTCTACCCAATAGATATCTAAATTACATAGATTCTCCCGCTGTGAAATTCCGAGTTTCGAACACGCTACATGCAGATAGGGTTCGAAAAAAGATACCCTACAGAGATGTTTGCATGTGGATTACAGGACTTTCATCACAATACAAGGCATATTGATGCTTAGAAGCATTTTCTCTGATTTCTCAGAGCTTTCCAAATGCCAGTTTCGAAACTGAGGCAGATTACACGGCAAAAAACTCTTGGGGTGGGTTCAAAACAATAGACAAGTAATTTACATGGATTCACTCAAAGTGAAATTCCGTGTTCCGAACACGCTACATGCTTTTCAGCTTCGACAAATATACACTACAGAGTTGTTAGCAAGTGGATTACAGCACTTTCATCCACCATACATGGCTTACTGACACTTTGAAAAATTTTGTGAGATTTCAAAGGTTAGTTTTAATGCCAGGTTTGAAAATGAGGCAGATTTGGCAGGAAAATGCTCTTGGAGCGAGTTCTACCCAAAAGATATGTAATTTACCTAGTTTCACTCACCATGACATTCCGTGTTCTGAACACGTTACATGCATCACGGATTCGACAAACATTCTTTAATGAGTTGTGAACATGTGTATTACCGAACTTTCATCCCCCTTACAATGCATATTTATACATAGAATGTTTTATTCTGATTTAGTAGATTTCTCCTAATGTCAGTTTATAAATCATGCAGTTTTCGCAGAAAAATCCTCTTGGAGCGAGTTCTACCCAATAGACATGCAATTTACATAGAACCCGTCATCGTGAAATTCCGTGTTCCGAAAAAGCTACATGCATCACGGATTCGACAAATATTCACTACAGAGTCGTTAGCATAAGGATTACCGAACTTTCATCCACCATAAAAGCCATATTGACACTTTGAAGCATTTTCTCATATTTCGAAAGTTTTTCCTAATGCCAGTTTTGAAAATGAGGCAGAATTCGCAGAAAAAGCTCTTGGAACGAGTTCTACCGAAGAGATATGTATTTTACACAGCTTCGCTCACCGTGATATTCTGTGTTCCGAACACGCTTCATGTATCTCGGATTCGACAAATATTCACTACAGAGATGTTAGCATTAGGATTAACGAACTTTCATCCACCCTACAAGGCATATTTACACCGAGAATCTATTCATCTGAGTTCGCATTGTTTTCCTAAAGCCAGTTTCGAAAATCAGGCAGATTTCTCAGGAAAAATCTCTTGGAGTGATTTCTAACCAAGAGAAATGTAATTAACATAAACTCCTGGCCATGAAATCCCGTGTTCCGAACATGCTACATGCATAATGTATTCGACAAATATTCACTACAGATTTGTTTGCATGTGGATTACTGAAATTTCATCACAAGAGATTGAATATTGATAATTAGAAGTATTTTCTCAGATTTTGCAGCGTTTTCCAAACGCCAGTTTCAAAAATGAAGCAGTTTTCTCAGAAAAATCCTCTTGGAGCGAGTTCTACCCATTAGAGAAGTAATTTACATTGTTTCAATCACCATGAAATTCCACGTTCATAACACGGTATATGCATCACGGATTAGAAAAGATTCTTTAATATGTTGTGAAAAGGTGGATTACTGAACTTTCTTCCAACATAAAGGCATATTTACACCTAGAAATATTTACTCTCATTTTGAAGCTTTCTCCAAACTTCAGATTCGATAATCATGCAATTTATGCAGAAAAATTCTATTCTAGCTAGTTCTACGCAATAGAATTGTAATTTACATTGATTCATTACGCTGAAATTCAATTTTCCAAAAGCGCTCCATGAATCACGGTTTGAAAAATAATTACTACACTGTTATTAAAATGTGGATTACCGTACTTTCATTCACCATTCAAGGCATATTGACACTTAGAAGCATTTTCTCAGATTTCACAGGGTTCTCCTAATGGCAGTTTTGAAAATGAGGCACATTTTGCAGAAAAATTCTCTTCAAGCGAGTTCTACCCAATAGACATGTAATTTACATTGTTTCCTTCAATATGACATTCCGTATTCCGAACACGTTACATGCATCACGAATTGGACAAACATTCTTTAATGAGTGGGAGCATGTGGATTACCGAACTTTCATCCACCATACAAGGCATATTTACACCTAGAAGTGTTTATTCTGATTTCGCATGCTTTTCTAACATCCAGTTTCGAAAATCATGAAATTTTCGCTGAAAAATTTAATTCAAGCGAGTTTTATCCAGTAGAATTGTTATCTTCCGAGTTTCACTCACCGAGACATTCCGTGTTCTAAAAAGGTTACATTAATCACGGCTTCGACAAACATTATTTAATGACCGTGAGCATGTGGATTACCGATGTTTCAACCAGAATACAAGGCATATTTACACCTGGAAATATTTAGTTAGATTTCGCAGATATTTCCTAACGTCAGTTACGAAAATCAGGCAGTTTTCGCAGAAAAATTCTCTTGCTGCATGTTCGATCCAATAGACATCCGATTTTCATAGACACCGTAACCATAAAATTCCATGTTCTGTAAAAGATACGTGCACATTGGATTCAACAAATATTCACAGCTGAGTTGTTTGAATGTGAATTACACATCTTTAATAAACCATTGAAGTCATATTGTCACCTTAAATCATTTGCTCAGATTTTGCAGCGTTTTCATAACACCAGTTTACAAACAGAGGTAGATTTTACAGTAAAATGCTCCTGGAGCGGGTTCTCACCAATAGATATGTAATTTACATAGTTTCCTTCAAGGTGACATTCCGTGTTCTGAACACACTTCATACATCACGGATTTGAGAAACATTTTTAATGAGTTGTGTACATGTGTATTACAGAACTTTCATCCACCATACAAGGCATATATACACCCTAGAAACTTTAACACTGAGTTTGCAGCTTTTTCCTTATAGCAGTTTCAAAAATCAGGCAGTTTCCTAAGGAAAAAACTGTTGGAGCGTGTTCTACCCAATAGATATCTAAATTACATAGATTCTCCCGCTGTGAAATTCCGAGTTTCGAACACGCTACATGCAGATAGGGTTCGAAAAAAGATACCCTACAGAGATGTTTGCATGTGGATTACAGGACTTTCATCACAATACAAGGCATATTGATGCTTAGAAGCATTTTCTCTGATTTCTCAGAGCTTTCCAAATGCCAGTTTCGAAACTGAGGCAGATTACACGGCAAAAAACTCTTGGGGTGGGTTCAAAACAATAGACAAGTAATTTACATGGATTCACTCAAAGTGAAATTCCGTGTTCCGAACACGCTACATGCTTTTCAGCTTCGACAAATATACACTACAGAGTTGTTAGCAAGTGGATTACAGCACTTTCATCCACCATACATGGCTTACTGACACTTTGAAAAATTTTGTGAGATTTCAAAGGTTAGTTTTAATGCCAGGTTTGAAAATGAGGCAGATTTGGCAGGAAAATGCTCTTGGAGCGAGTTCTACCCAAAAGATATGTAATTTACCTAGTTTCACTCACCATGACATTCCGTGTTCTGAACACGTTACATGCATCACGGATTCGACAAACATTCTTTAATGAGTTGTGAACATGTGTATTACCAAACTTTCATCCCCCTTACAATGCATATTTATACATAGAATGTTTTATTCTGATTTAGTAGATTTCTCCTAATGTCAGTTTATAAATCATGCAGTTTTCGCAGAAAAATCCTCTTGGAGCGAGTTCTACCCAATAGACATGCAATTTACATAGAACCCGTCATCGTGAAATTCCGTGTTCCGAAAAAGCTACATGCATCACGGATTCGACAAATATTCACTACAGAGTCGTTAGCATAAGGATTACCGAACTTTCATCCACCATAAAAGCCATATTGACACTTTGAAGCATTTTCTCATATTTCGAAAGTTTTTCCTAATGCCAGTTTTGAAAATGAGGCAGAATTCGCAGAAAAAGCTCTTGGAACGAGTTCTACCGAAGAGATATGTATTTTACACAGCTTCGCTCACCGTGATATTCTGTGTTCCGAACACGCTTCATGTATCTCGGATTCGACAAATATTCACTACAGAGATGTTAGCATTAGGATTAACGAACTTTCATCCACCCTACAAGGCATATTTACACCGAGAATCTATTCATCTGAGTTCGCATTGTTTTCCTAAAGCCAGTTTCGAAAATCAGGCAGATTTCTCAGGAAAAATCTCTTGGAGTGATTTCTAACCAAGAGAAATGTAATTAACATAAACTCCTGGCCATGAAATCCCGTGTTCCGAACATGCTACATGCATAATGTATTCGACAAATATTCACTACAGATTTGTTTGCATGTGGATTACTGAAATTTCATCACAAGAGATTGAATATTGATAATTAGAAGTATTTTCTCAGATTTTGCAGCGTTTTCCAAACGCCAGTTTCAAAAATGAAGCAGTTTTCTCAGAAAAATCCTCTTGGAGCGAGTTCTACCCATTAGAGAAGTAATTTACATTGTTTCAATCACCATGAAATTCCACGTTCATAACACGGTATATGCATCACGGATTAGAAAAGATTCTTTAATATGTTGTGAAAAGGTGGATTACTGAACTTTCTTCCAACATAAAGGCATATTTACACCTAGAAATATTTACTCTCATTTTGAAGCTTTCTCCAAACTTCAGATTCGATAATCATGCAATTTATGCAGAAAAATTCTATTCTAGCTAGTTCTACGCAATAGAATTGTAATTTACATTGATTCATTACGCTGAAATTCAATTTTCCAAAAGCGCTCCATGAATCACGGTTTGAAAAATAATTACTACACTGTTATTAAAATGTGGATTACCGTACTTTCATTCACCATTCAAGGCATATTGACACTTAGAAGCATTTTCTCAGATTTCACAGGGTTCTCCTAATGGCAGTTTTGAAAATGAGGCACATTTTGCAGAAAAATTCTCTTCAAGCGAGTTCTACCCAATAGACATGTAATTTACATTGTTTCCTTCAATATGACATTCCGTATTCCGAACACGTTACATGCATCACGAATTGGACAAACATTCTTTAATGAGTGGGAGCATGTGGATTACCGAACTTTCATCCACCATACAAGGCATATTTACACCTAGAAGTGTTTATTCTGATTTCGCATGCTTTTCTAACATCCAGTTTCGAAAATCATGAAATTTTCGCTGAAAAATTTAATTCAAGCGAGTTTTATCCAGTAGAATTGTTATCTTCCGAGTTTCACTCACCGAGACATTCCGTGTTCTAAAAAGGTTACATTAATCACGGCTTCGACAAACATTATTTAATGACCGTGAGCATGTGGATTACCGATGTTTCAACCAGAATACAAGGCATATTTACACCTGGAAATATTTAGTTAGATTTCGCAGATATTTCCTAACGTCAGTTACGAAAATCAGGCAGTTTTCGCAGAAAAATTCTCTTGCTGCATGTTCGATCCAATAGACATCCGATTTTCATAGACACCGTAACCATAAAATTCCATGTTCTGTAAAAGATACGTGCACATTGGATTCAACAAATATTCACAGCTGAGTTGTTTGAATGTGAATTACACATCTTTAATAAACCATTGAAGTCATATTGTCACCTTAAATCATTTGCTCAGATTTTGCAGCGTTTTCATAACACCAGTTTACAAACAGAGGTAGATTTTACAGTAAAATGCTCCTGGAGCGGGTTCTCACCAATAGATATGTAATTTACATAGTTTCCTTCAAGGTGACATTCCGTGTTCTGAACACACTTCATACATCACGGATTTGAGAAACATTTTTAATGAGTTGTGTACATGTGTATTACAGAACTTTCATCCACCATACAAGGCATATATACACCCTAGAAACTTTAACACTGAGTTTGCAGCTTTTTCCTTATAGCAGTTTCAAAAATCAGGCAGTTTCCTAAGGAAAAAACTGTTGGAGCGTGTTCTACCCAATAGATATCTAAATTACATAGATTCTCCCGCTGTGAAATTCCGAGTTTCGAACACGCTACATGCAGATAGGGTTCGAAAAAAGATACCCTACAGAGATGTTTGCATGTGGATTACAGGACTTTCATCACAATACAAGGCATATTGATGCTTAGAAGCATTTTCTCTGATTTCTCAGAGCTTTCCAAATGCCAGTTTCGAAACTGAGGCAGATTACACGGCAAAAAACTCTTGGGGTGGGTTCAAAACAATAGACAAGTAATTTACATGGATTCACTCAAAGTGAAATTCCGTGTTCCGAACACGCTACATGCTTTTCAGCTTCGACAAATATACACTACAGAGTTGTTAGCAAGTGGATTACAGCACTTTCATCCACCATACATGGCTTACTGACACTTTGAAAAATTTTGTGAGATTTCAAAGGTTAGTTTTAATGCCAGGTTTGAAAATGAGGCAGATTTGGCAGGAAAATGCTCTTGGAGCGAGTTCTACCCAAAAGATATGTAATTTACCTAGTTTCACTCACCATGACATTCCGTGTTCTGAACACGTTACATGCATCACGGATTCGACAAACATTCTTTAATGAGTTGTGAACATGTGTATTACCGAACTTTCATCCCCCTTACAATGCATATTTATACATAGAATGTTTTATTCTGATTTAGTAGATTTCTCCTAATGTCAGTTTATAAATCATGCAGTTTTCGCAGAAAAATCCTCTTGGAGCGAGTTCTACCCAATAGACATGCAATTTACATAGAACCCGTCATCGTGAAATTCCGTGTTCCGAAAAAGCTACATGCATCACGGATTCGACAAATATTCACTACAGAGTCGTTAGCATAAGGATTACCGAACTTTCATCCACCATAAAAGCCATATTGACACTTTGAAGCATTTTCTCATATTTCGAAAGTTTTTCCTAATGCCAGTTTTGAAAATGAGGCAGAATTCGCAGAAAAAGCTCTTGGAACGAGTTCTACCGAAGAGATATGTATTTTACACAGCTTCGCTCACCGTGATATTCTGTGTTCCGAACACGCTTCATGTATCTCGGATTCGACAAATATTCACTACAGAGATGTTAGCATTAGGATTAACGAACTTTCATCCACCCTACAAGGCATATTTACACCGAGAATCTATTCATCTGAGTTCGCATTGTTTTCCTAAAGCCAGTTTCGAAAATCAGGCAGATTTCTCAGGAAAAATCTCTTGGAGTGATTTCTAACCAAGAGAAATGTAATTAACATAAACTCCTGGCCATGAAATCCCGTGTTCCGAACATGCTACATGCATAATGTATTCGACAAATATTCACTACAGATTTGTTTGCATGTGGATTACTGAAATTTCATCACAAGAGATTGAATATTGATAATTAGAAGTATTTTCTCAGATTTTGCAGCGTTTTCCAAACGCCAGTTTCAAAAATGAAGCAGTTTTCTCAGAAAAATCCTCTTGGAGCGAGTTCTACCCATTAGAGAAGTAATTTACATTGTTTCAATCACCATGAAATTCCACGTTCATAACACGGTATATGCATCACGGATTAGAAAAGATTCTTTAATATGTTGTGAAAAGGTGGATTACTGAACTTTCTTCCAACATAAAGGCATATTTACACCTAGAAATATTTACTCTCATTTTGAAGCTTTCTCCAAACTTCAGATTCGATAATCATGCAATTTACGCAGAAAAATTCTATTCTAGCTAGTTCTACGCAATAGAATTGTAATTTACATTGATTCATTACGCTGAAATTCAATTTTCCAAAAGCGCTCCATGAATCACGGTTTGAAAAATAATTACTACACTGTTATTAAAATGTGGATTACCGTACTTTCATTCACCATTCAAGGCATATTGACACTTAGAAGCATTTTCTCAGATTTCACAGGGTTCTCCTAATGGCAGTTTTGAAAATGAGGCACATTTTGCAGAAAAATTCTCTTCAAGCGAGTTCTACCCAATAGACATGTAATTTACATTGTTTCCTTCAATATGACATTCCGTATTCCGAACACGTTACATGCATCACGAATTGGACAAACATTCTTTAATGAGTGGGAGCATGTGGATTACCGAACTTTCATCCACCATACAAGGCATATTTACACCTAGAAGTGTTTATTCTGATTTCGCATGCTTTTCTAACATCCAGTTTCGAAAATCATGAAATTTTCGCTGAAAAATTTAATTCAAGCGAGTTTTATCCAGTAGAATTGTTATCTTCCGAGTTTCACTCACCGAGACATTCCATGTTCTAAAAAGGTTACATTAATCACGGCTTCGACAAACATTATTTAATGACCGTGAGCATGTGGATTACCGATGTTTCAACCAGAATACAAGGCATATTTACACCTGGAAATATTTAGTTAGATTTCGCAGATATTTCCTAACGTCAGTTACGAAAATCAGGCAGTTTTCGCAGAAAAATTCTCTTGCTGCATGTTCGATCCAATAGACATCCGATTTTCATAGACACCGTAACCATAAAATTCCATGTTCTGTAAAAGATACGTGCACATTGGATTCAACAAATATTCACAGCTGAGTTGTTTGAATGTGAATTACACATCTTTAATAAACCATTGAAGTCATATTGTCACCTTAAATCATTTGCTCAGATTTTGCAGCGTTTTCATAACACCAGTTTACAAACAGAGGTAGATTTTACAGTAAAATGCTCCTGGAGCGGGTTCTCACCAATAGATATGTAATTTACATAGTTTCCTTCAAGGTGACATTCCGTGTTCTGAACACACTTCATACATCACGGATTTGAGAAACATTTTTAATGAGTTGTGTACATGTGTATTACAGAACTTTCATCCACCATACAAGGCATATATACACCCTAGAAACTTTAACACTGAGTTTGCAGCTTTTTCCTTATAGCAGTTTCAAAAATCAGGCAGTTTCCTAAGGAAAAAACTGTTGGAGCGTGTTCTACCCAATAGATATCTAAATTACATAGATTCTCCCGCTGTGAAATTCCGAGTTTCGAACACGCTACATGCAGATAGGGTTCGAAAAAAGATACCCTACAGAGATGTTTGCATGTGGATTACAGGACTTTCATCACAATACAAGGCATATTGATGCTTAGAAGCATTTTCTCTGATTTCTCAGAGCTTTCCAAATGCCAGTTTCGAAACTGAGGCAGATTACACGGCAAAAAACTCTTGGGGTGGGTTCAAAACAATAGACAAGTAATTTACATGGATTCACTCAAAGTGAAATTCCGTGTTCCGAACACGCTACATGCTTTTCAGCTTCGACAAATATACACTACAGAGTTGTTAGCAAGTGGATTACAGCACTTTCATCCACCATACATGGCTTACTGACACTTTGAAAAATTTTGTGAGATTTCAAAGGTTAGTTTTAATGCCAGGTTTGAAAATGAGGCAGATTTGGCAGGAAAATGCTCTTGGAGCGAGTTCTACCCAAAAGATATGTAATTTACCTAGTTTCACTCACCATGACATTCCGTGTTCTGAACACGTTACATGCATCACGGATTCGACAAACATTCTTTAATGAGTTGTGAACATGTGTATTACCGAACTTTCATCCCCCTTACAATGCATATTTATACATAGAATGTTTTATTCTGATTTAGTAGATTTCTCCTAATGTCAGTTTATAAATCATGCAGTTTTCGCAGAAAAATCCTCTTGGAGCGAGTTCTACCCAATAGACATGCAATTTACATAGAACCCGTCATCGTGAAATTCCGTGTTCCGAAAAAGCTACATGCATCACGGATTCGACAAATATTCACTACAGAGTCGTTAGCATAAGGATTACCGAACTTTCATCCACCATAAAAGCCATATTGACACTTTGAAGCATTTTCTCATATTTCGAAAGTTTTTCCTAATGCCAGTTTTGAAAATGAGGCAGAATTCGCAGAAAAAGCTCTTGGAACGAGTTCTACCGAAGAGATATGTATTTTACACAGCTTCGCTCACCGTGATATTCTGTGTTCCGAACACGCTTCATGTATCTCGGATTCGACAAATATTCACTACAGAGATGTTAGCATTAGGATTAACGAACTTTCATCCACCCTACAAGGCATATTTACACCGAGAATCTATTCATCTGAGTTCGCATTGTTTTCCTAAAGCCAGTTTCGAAAATCAGGCAGATTTCTCAGGAAAAATCTCTTGGAGTGATTTCTAACCAAGAGAAATGTAATTAACATAAACTCCTGGCCATGAAATCCCGTGTTCCGAACATGCTACATGCATAATGTATTCGACAAATATTCACTACAGATTTGTTTGCATGTGGATTACTGAAATTTCATCACAAGAGATTGAATATTGATAATTAGAAGTATTTTCTCAGATTTTGCAGCGTTTTCCAAACGCCAGTTTCAAAAATGAAGCAGTTTTCTCAGAAAAATCCTCTTGGAGCGAGTTCTACCCATTAGAGAAGTAATTTACATTGTTTCAATCACCATGAAATTCCACGTTCATAACACGGTATATGCATCACGGATTAGAAAAGATTCTTTAATATGTTGTGAAAAGGTGGATTACTGAACTTTCTTCCAACATAAAGGCATATTTACACCTAGAAATATTTACTCTCATTTTGAAGCTTTCTCCAAACTTCAGATTCGATAATCATGCAATTTATGCAGAAAAATTCTATTCTAGCTAGTTCTACGCAATAGAATTGTAATTTACATTGATTCATTACGCTGAAATTCAATTTTCCAAAAGCGCTCCATGAATCACGGTTTGAAAAATAATTACTACACTGTTATTAAAATGTGGATTACCGTACTTTCATTCACCATTCAAGGCATATTGACACTTAGAAGCATTTTCTCAGATTTCACAGGGTTCTCCTAATGGCAGTTTTGAAAATGAGGCACATTTTGCAGAAAAATTCTCTTCAAGCGAGTTCTACCCAATAGACATGTAATTTACATTGTTTCCTTCAATATGACATTCCGTATTCCGAACACGTTACATGCATCACGAATTGGACAAACATTCTTTAATGAGTGGGAGCATGTGGATTACCGAACTTTCATCCACCATACAAGGCATATTTACACCTAGAAGTGTTTATTCTGATTTCGCATGCTTTTCTAACATCCAGTTTCGAAAATCATGAAATTTTCGCTGAAAAATTTAATTCAAGCGAGTTTTATCCAGTAGAATTGTTATTTTCCGAGTTTCACTCACCGAGACATTCCGTGTTCTAAAAAGGTTACATTAATCACGGCTTCGACAAACATTATTTAATGACCGTGAGCATGTGGATTACCGATGTTTCAACCAGAATACAAGGCATATTTACACCTGGAAATATTTAGTTAGATTTCGCAGATATTTCCTAACGTCAGTTACGAAAATCAGGCAGTTTTCGCAGAAAAATTCTCTTGCTGCATGTTCGATCCAATAGACATCCGATTTTCATAGACACCGTAACCATAAAATTCCATGTTCTGTAAAAGATACGTGCACATTGGATTCAACAAATATTCACAGCTGAGTTGTTTGAATGTGAATTACACATCTTTAATAAACCATTGAAGTCATATTGTCACCTTAAATCATTTGCTCAGATTTTGCAGCGTTTTCATAACACCAGTTTACAAACAGAGGTAGATTTTACAGTAAAATGCTCCTGGAGCGGGTTCTCACCAATAGATATGTAATTTACATAGTTTCCTTCAAGGTGACATTCCGTGTTCTGAACACACTTCATACATCACGGATTTGAGAAACATTTTTAATGAGTTGTGTACATGTGTATTACAGAACTTTCATCCACCATACAAGGCATATATACACCCTAGAAACTTTAACACTGAGTTTGCAGCTTTTTCCTTATAGCAGTTTCAAAAATCAGGCAGTTTCCTAAGGAAAAAACTGTTGGAGCGTGTTCTACCCAATAGATATCTAAATTACATAGATTCTCCCGCTGTGAAATTCCGAGTTTCGAACACGCTACATGCAGATAGGGTTCGAAAAAAGATACCCTACAGAGATGTTTGCATGTGGATTACAGGACTTTCATCACAATACAAGGCATATTGATGCTTAGAAGCATTTTCTCTGATTTCTCAGAGCTTTCCAAATGCCAGTTTCGAAACTGAGGCAGATTACACGGCAAAAAACTCTTGGGGTGGGTTCAAAACAATAGACAAGTAATTTACATGGATTCACTCAAAGTGAAATTCCGTGTTCCGAACACGCTACATGCTTTTCAGCTTCGACAAATATACACTACAGAGTTGTTAGCAAGTGGATTACAGCACTTTCATCCACCATACATGGCTTACTGACACTTTGAAAAATTTTGTGAGATTTCAAAGGTTAGTTTTAATGCCAGGTTTGAAAATGAGGCAGATTTGGCAGGAAAATGCTCTTGGAGCGAGTTCTACCCAAAAGATATGTAATTTACCTAGTTTCACTCACCATGACATTCCGTGTTCTGAACACGTTACATGCATCACGGATTCGACAAACATTCTTTAATGAGTTGTGAACATGTGTATTACCGAACTTTCATCCCCCTTACAATGCATATTTATACATAGAATGTTTTATTCTGATTTAGTAGATTTCTCCTAATGTCAGTTTATAAATCATGCAGTTTTCGCAGAAAAATCCTCTTGGAGCGAGTTCTACCCAATAGACATGCAATTTACATAGAACCCGTCATCGTGAAATTCCGTGTTCCGAAAAAGCTACATGCATCACGGATTCGACAAATATTCACTACAGAGTCGTTAGCATAAGGATTACCGAACTTTCATCCACCATAAAAGCCATATTGACACTTTGAAGCATTTTCTCATATTTCGAAAGTTTTTCCTAATGCCAGTTTTGAAAATGAGGCAGAATTCGCAGAAAAAGCTCTTGGAACGAGTTCTACCGAAGAGATATGTATTTTACACAGCTTCGCTCACCGTGATATTCTGTGTTCCGAACACGCTTCATGTATCTCGGATTCGACAAATATTCACTACAGAGATGTTAGCATTAGGATTAACGAACTTTCATCCACCCTACAAGGCATATTTACACCGAGAATCTATTCATCTGAGTTCGCATTGTTTTCCTAAAGCCAGTTTCGAAAATCAGGCAGATTTCTCAGGAAAAATCTCTTGGAGTGATTTCTAACCAAGAGAAATGTAATTAACATAAACTCCTGGCCATGAAATCCCGTGTTCCGAACATGCTACATGCATAATGTATTCGACAAATATTCACTACAGATTTGTTTGCATGTGGATTACTGAAATTTCATCACAAGAGATTGAATATTGATAATTAGAAGTATTTTCTCAGATTTTGCAGCGTTTTCCAAACGCCAGTTTCAAAAATGAAGCAGTTTTCTCAGAAAAATCCTCTTGGAGCGAGTTCTACCCATTAGAGAAGTAATTTACATTGTTTCAATCACCATGAAATTCCACGTTCATAACACGGTATATGCATCACGGATTAGAAAAGATTCTTTAATATGTTGTGAAAAGGTGGATTACTGAACTTTCTTCCAACATAAAGGCATATTTACACCTAGAAATATTTACTCTCATTTTGAAGCTTTCTCCAAACTTCAGATTCGATAATCATGCAATTTATGCAGAAAAATTCTATTCTAGCTAGTTCTACGCAATAGAATTGTAATTTACATTGATTCATTACGCTGAAATTCAATTTTCCAAAAGCGCTCCATGAATCACGGTTTGAAAAATAATTACTACACTGTTATTAAAATGTGGATTACCGTACTTTCATTCACCATTCAAGGCATATTGACACTTAGAAGCATTTTCTCAGATTTCACAGGGTTCTCCTAATGGCAGTTTTGAAAATGAGGCACATTTTGCAGAAAAATTCTCTTCAAGCGAGTTCTACCCAATAGACATGTAATTTACATTGTTTCCTTCAATATGACATTCCGTATTCCGAACACGTTACATGCATCACGAATTGGACAAACATTCTTTAATGAGTGGGAGCATGTGGATTACCGAACTTTCATCCACCATACAAGGCATATTTACACCTAGAAGTGTTTATTCTGATTTCGCATGCTTTTCTAACATCCAGTTTCGAAAATCATGAAATTTTCGCTGAAAAATTTAATTCAAGCGAGTTTTATCCAGTAGAATTGTTATCTTCCGAGTTTCACTCACCGAGACATTCCGTGTTCTAAAAAGGTTACATTAATCACGGCTTCGACAAACATTATTTAATGACCGTGAGCATGTGGATTACCGATGTTTCAACCAGAATACAAGGCATATTTACACCTGGAAATATTTAGTTAGATTTCGCAGATATTTCCTAACGTCAGTTACGAAAATCAGGCAGTTTTCGCAGAAAAATTCTCTTGCTGCATGTTCGATCCAATAGACATCCGATTTTCATAGACACCGTAACCATAAAATTCCATGTTCTGTAAAAGATACGTGCACATTGGATTCAACAAATATTCACAGCTGAGTTGTTTGAATGTGAATTACACATCTTTAATAAACCATTGAAGTCATATTGTCACCTTAAATCATTTGCTCAGATTTTGCAGCGTTTTCATAACACCAGTTTACAAACAGAGGTAGATTTTACAGTAAAATGCTCCTGGAGCGGGTTCTCACCAATAGATATGTAATTTACATAGTTTCCTTCAAGGTGACATTCCGTGTTCTGAACACACTTCATACATCACGGATTTGAGAAACATTTTTAATGAGTTGTGTACATGTGTATTACAGAACTTTCATCCACCATACAAGGCATATATACACCCTAGAAACTTTAACACTGAGTTTGCAGCTTTTTCCTTATAGCAGTTTCAAAAATCAGGCAGTTTCCTAAGGAAAAAACTGTTGGAGCGTGTTCTACCCAATAGATATCTAAATTACACAGATTCTCCCGCTGTGAAATTCCGAGTTTCGAACACGCTACATGCAGATAGGGTTCGAAAAAAGATACCCTACAGAGATGTTTGCATGTGGATTACAGGACTTTCATCACAATACAAGGCATATTGATGCTTAGAAGCATTTTCTCTGATTTCTCAGAGCTTTCCAAATGCCAGTTTCGAAACTGAGGCAGATTACACGGCAAAAAACTCTTGGGGTGGGTTCAAAACAATAGACAAGTAATTTACATGGATTCACTCAAAGTGAAATTCCGTGTTCCGAACACGCTACATGCTTTTCAGCTTCGACAAATATACACTACAGAGTTGTTAGCAAGTGGATTACAGCACTTTCATCCACCATACATGGCTTACTGACACTTTGAAAAATTTTGTGAGATTTCAAAGGTTAGTTTTAATGCCAGGTTTGAAAATGAGGCAGATTTGGCAGGAAAATGCTCTTGGAGCGAGTTCTACCCAAAAGATATGTAATTTACCTAGTTTCACTCACCATGACATTCCGTGTTCTGAACACGTTACATGCATCACGGATTCGACAAACATTCTTTAATGAGTTGTGAACATGTGTATTACCGAACTTTCATCCCCCTTACAATGCATATTTATACATAGAAAGTTTTTTCTGATTTAGTAAATTTCTCCTAATGACAGTTTTTAAATCATGCAGTTTTCGCAGAAAAATCCTCTTGGAGCGAGTTCTACCCAATAGACATGCAATTTACATAGAACCCGTCATCGTGAAATTCCGTGTTCCGAAAAAGCTACATGCATCACGGATTCGACAAATATTCACTACAGAGTCGTTAGCATAAGGATTACCGAACTTTCATCCACCATAAAAGCCATATTGACACTTTGAAGCATTTTCTCATATTTCGAAAGTTTTTCCTAATGCCAGTTTTGAAAATGAGGCAGAATTCGCAGAAAAAGCTCTTGGAACGAGTTCTACCGAAGAGATATGTATTTTACACAGCTTCGCTCACCGTGATATTCTGTGTTCCGAACACGCTTCATGTATCTCGGATTCGACAAATATTCACTACAGAGATGTTAGCATTAGGATTAACGAACTTTCATCCACCCTACAAGGCATATTTACACCGAGAATCTATTCATCTGAGTTCGCATTGTTTTCCTAAAGCCAGTTTCGAAAATCAGGCAGATTTCTCAGGAAAAATCTCTTGGAGTGATTTCTAACCAAGAGAAATGTAATTAACATAAACTCCTGGCCATGAAATCCCGTGTTCCGAACATGCTACATGCATAATGTATTCGACAAATATTCACTACAGATTTGTTTGCATGTGGATTACTGAAATTTCATCACAAGAGATTGAATATTGATAATTAGAAGTATTTTCTCAGATTTTGCAGCGTTTTCCAAACGCCAGTTTCAAAAATGAAGCAGTTTTCTCAGAAAAATCCTCTTGGAGCGAGTTCTACCCATTAGAGAAGTAATTTACATTGTTTCAATCACCATGAAATTCCACGTTCATAACACGGTATATGCATCACGGATTAGAAAAGATTCTTTAATATGTTGTGAAAAGGTGGATTACTGAACTTTCTTCCAACATAAAGGCATATTTACACCTAGAAATATTTACTCTCATTTTGAAGCTTTCTCCAAACTTCAGATTCGATAATCATGCAATTTATGCAGAAAAATTCTATTCTAGCTAGTTCTACGCAATAGAATTGTAATTTACATTGATTCATTACGCTGAAATTCAATTTTCCAAAAGCGCTCCATGAATCACGGTTTGAAAAATAATTACTACACTGTTATTAAAATGTGGATTACCGTACTTTCATTCACCATTCAAGGCATATTGACACTTAGAAGCATTTTCTCAGATTTCACAGGGTTCTCCTAATGGCAGTTTTGAAAATGAGGCACATTTTGCAGAAAAATTCTCTTCAAGCGAGTTCTACCCAATAGACATGTAATTTACATTGTTTCCTTCAATATGACATTCCGTATTCCGAACACGTTACATGCATCACGAATTGGACAAACATTCTTTAATGAGTGGGAGCATGTGGATTACCGAACTTTCATCCACCATACAAGGCATATTTACACCTAGAAGTGTTTATTCTGATTTCGCATGCTTTTCTAACATCCAGTTTCGAAAATCATGAAATTTTCGCTGAAAAATTTAATTCAAGCGAGTTTTATCCAGTAGAATTGTTATTTTCCGAGTTTCACTCACCGAGACATTCCGTGTTCTAAAAAGGTTACATTAATCAC
Source organism: Camelus dromedarius (assembly GCF_036321535.1). NCBI lineage: Eukaryota > Metazoa > Chordata > Mammalia > Artiodactyla > Camelidae > Camelus > Camelus dromedarius. The sequence goes on from NW_026989758.1 coordinate 78,690, forward strand.
GTATTCGACAAACATTATTTAATGACCGTGAGCATGTGGATTACCGATGTTTCAACCAGAATACAAGGCATATTTACACCTAGAAATATTTAGTTAGATTTCGCAGATATTTCCTAACGTCAGTTACGAAAATCAGGCAGTTTTCGCAGAAAAATTCTCTTGCTGCATGTTCGATCCAATAGACATCCGATTTTCATAGACACCGTAACCATAAAATTCCATGTTCTGTAAAAGATACGTGCACATTGGATTCAACAAATATTCACAGCTGAGTTGTTTGAATGTGAATTACACATCTTTAATAAACCATTGAAGTCATATTGTCACCTTAAATCATTTGCTCAGATTTTGCAGGGTTTTCATAACACCAGTTTACAAACAGAGGTAGATTTTACAGTAAAATGCTCCTGGAGCGGGTTCTCACCAATAGATATGTAATTTACATAGTTTCCTTCAAGGTGACATTCCGTGTTCTGAACACACTTCATACATCACGGATTTGAGAAACATTTTTAATGAGTTGTGTACATGTGTATTACAGAACTTTCATCCACCATACAAGGCATATATACACCCTAGAAACTTTAACACTGAGTTTGCAGCTTTTTCCTTATAGCAGTTTAAAAATCAGGCAGTTTCCTAAGGAAAAAACTGTTGGAGCGTGTTCTACCCAATAGATATCTAAATTACATAGATTCTCCCGCTGTGAAATTCCGAGTTTCGAACACGCTACATGCAGATAGGCTTCGAAAAAAAATACCCTACAGAGATGTTTGCATGTGGATTACAGGACTTTCATCACAATACACGGCATATTGATGCTTAGAAGCATTTTCTCTGATTTCTCAGAGCTTTCCAAATGCCAGTTTTGAAACTGAGGCAGATTACACGGCCAAAAATTCTTGGGGTGGGTTCAAAACAATAGATAAGTAATTTGCATGGATTCACTCAAAGTGAAATTCCGTGTTCTGAACACGCTACATGCTTTTCAGCTTCGACAAATATACACTACAGAGTTGTTAGCAAGTGGATTACAGCACTTTCATCCACCATACATGGCTTACTGACACTTTGAAAAATTTTGTGAGATTTCAAAGGTTAGTTTTAATGCCAGGTTTGAAAATGAGGCAGATTTGGCAGGAAAATGCTCTTGGAGCGAGTTCTACCCAAAAGATATGTAATTTACCTAGTTTCACTCACCATGACATTCCGTGTTCTGAACACGTTACATGCATCACGGATTCGACAAACATTCTTTAATGAGTTGTGAACATGTGTATTACCGAACTTTCATCCCCCTTACAATGCATATTTATACATAGAATGTTTTATTCTGATTTAGTAGATTTCTCCTAATGTCAGTTTATAAATCATGCAGTTTTCGCAGAAAAATCCTCTTGGAGCGAGTTCTACCCAATAGACATGCAATTTACATAGAACCCGTCATCGTGAAATTCCGTGTTCCGAAAAAGCTACATGCATCACGGATTCGACAAATATTCACTACAGAGTCGTTAGCATAAGGATTACCGAACTTTCATCCACCATAAAAGCCATATTGACACTTTGAAGCATTTTCTCATATTTCGAAAGTTTTTCCTAATGCCAGTTTTGAAAATGAGGCAGAATTCGCAGAAAAAGCTCTTGGAACGAGTTCTACCGAAGAGATATGTATTTTACACAGCTTCGCTCACCGTGATATTCTGTGTTCCGAACACGCTTCATGTATCTCGGATTCGACAAATATTCACTACAGAGATGTTAGCATTAGGATTAACGAACTTTCATCCACCCTACAAGGCATATTTACACCGAGAATCTATTCATCTGAGTTCGCATTGTTTTCCTAAAGCCAGTTTCGAAAATCAGGCAGATTTCTCAGGAAAAATCTCTTGGAGTGATTTCTAACCAAGAGAAATGTAATTAACATAAACTCCTGGCCATGAAATCCCGTGTTCCGAACATGCTACATGCATAATGTATTCGACAAATATTCACTACAGATTTGTTTGCATGTGGATTACTGAAATTTCATCACAAGAGATTGAATATTGATAATTAGAAGTATTTTCTCAGATTTTGCAGCGTTTTCCAAACGCCAGTTTCAAAAATGAAGCAGTTTTCTCAGAAAAATCCTCTTGGAGCGAGTTCTACCCATTAGAGAAGTAATTTACATTGTTTCAATCACCATGAAATTCCACGTTCCTAACACGGTATATGCATCACGGATTAGAAAAGATTCTTTAATATGTTGTGAAAAGGTGGATTACTGAACTTTCTTCCAACATAAAGGCATATTTACACCTAGAAATATTTACTCTCATTTTGAAGCTTTCTCCAATCTTCAGATTCGATAATCATGCAATTTACGCAGAAAAATTCTATTCTAGCTAGTTCTACGCAATAGAATTGTAATTTACATTGATTCATTACGCTGAAATTCAATTTTCCAAAAGCGCTCCATGAATCACGGTTTGAAAAATAATTACTACACTGTTATTAAAATGTGGATTACCGTACTTTCATTCACCATTCAAGGCATATTGACACTTAGAAGCATTTTCTCAGATTTCACAGTGTTCTCCTAATGGCAGTTTTGAAAATGAGGCACATTTTGCAGAAAAATTCTCTTCAAGCGAGTTCTACCCAATAGACATGTAATTTACATTGTTTCCTTCAATATGACATTCCGTATTCCGAACACGTTACATGCATCACGAATTGGACAAACATTCTTTAATGAGTGGGAGCATGTGGATTACCGAACTTTCATCCACCATACAAGGCATATTTACACCTAGAAGTGTTTATTCTGATTTCGCATGTTTTATCTAACATCCAGTTTCGAAAATCATGAAATTTTCGCTGAAAAATTTAATTCAAGCGAGTTTTATCCAGTAGAATTGTTATATTCCGAGTTTCACTCACCGAGACATTCCGTGTTCTAAAAAGGTTACATTAATCACGGCTTCGACAAACATTATTTAATGACCGTGAGCATGTGGATTACCGATGTTTCAACCAGAATACAAGGCATATTTACACCTGGAAATATTTAGTTAGATTTCGCAGATTTTTCCTAACGTCAGTTACGAAAATGAGGCAGTTTTCGCAGAAAAATTCTCTTGCTGCATGTTCGATCCAATAGACATCCGATTTTCATAGACACCGTAACCATAAAATTCCATGTTCTGTAAAAGATACGTGCACATTGGATTCAACAAATATTCACAGCTGAGTTGTTTGAATGTGAATTACACATCTTTAATAAACCATTGAAGTCATATTGTCACCTTAAATCATTTGCTCAGATTTTGCAGCGTTTTCATAACACCAGTTTACAAACAGAGGTAGATTTTACAGTAAAATGCTCCTGGAGCGGGTTCTCACCAATAGATATGTAATTTACATAGTTTCCTTCAAGGTGACATTCCGTGTTCTGAACACACTTCATACATCACGGATTTGAGAAACATTTTTAATGAGTTGTGTACATGTGTATTACAGAACTTTCATCCACCATACAAGGCATATATACACCCTAGAAACTTTAACACTGAGTTTGCAGCTTTTTCCTTATAGCAGTTTCAAAAATCAGGCAGTTTCCTAAGGAAAAAACTGTTGGAGCGTGTTCTACCCAATAGATATCTAAATTACATAGATTCTCCCGCTGTGAAATTCCGAGTTTCGAACACGCTACATGCAGATAGGGTTCGAAAAAAGATACCCTACAGAGATGTTTGCATGTGGATTACAGGACTTTCATCACAATACAAGGCATATTGATGCTTAGAAGCATTTTCTCTGATTTCTCAGAGCTTTCCAAATGCCAGTTTCGAAACTGAGGCAGATTACACGGCAAAAAACTCTTGGGGTGGGTTCAAAACAATAGACAAGTAATTTACATGGATTCACTCAAAGTGAAATTCCGTGTTCCGAACACGCTACATGCTTTTCAGCTTCGACAAATATACACTACAGAGTTGTTAGCAAGTGGATTACAGCACTTTCATCCACCATACATGGCTTACTGACACTTTGAAAAATTTTGTGAGATTTCAAAGGTTAGTTTTAATGCCAGGTTTGAAAATGAGGCAGATTTGGCAGGAAAATGCTCTTGGAGCGAGTTCTACCCAAAAGATATGTAATTTACCTAGTTTCACTCACCATGACATTCCGTGTTCTGAACACGTTACATGCATCACGGATTCGACAAACATTCTTTAATGAGTTGTGAACATGTGTATTACCGAACTTTCATCCCCCTTACAATGCATATTTATACATAGAATGTTTTATTCTGATTTAGTAGATTTCTCCTAATGTCAGTTTATAAATCATGCAGTTTTCGCAGAAAAATCCTCTTGGAGCGAGTTCTACCCAATAGACATGCAATTTACATAGAACCCGTCATCGTGAAATTCCGTGTTCCGAAAAAGCTACATGCATCACGGATTCGACAAATATTCACTACAGAGTCGTTAGCATAAGGATTACCGAACTTTCATCCACCATAAAAGCCATATTGACACTTTGAAGCATTTTCTCATATTTCGAAAGTTTTTCCTAATGCCAGTTTTGAAAATGAGGCAGAATTCGCAGAAAAAGCTCTTGGAACGAGTTCTACCGAAGAGATATGTATTTTACACAGCTTCGCTCACCGTGATATTCTGTGTTCCGAACACGCTTCATGTATCTCGGATTCGACAAATATTCACTACAGAGATGTTAGCATTAGGATTAACGAACTTTCATCCACCCTACAAGGCATATTTACACCGAGAATCTATTCATCTGAGTTCGCATTGTTTTCCTAAAGCCAGTTTCGAAAATCAGGCAGATTTCTCAGGAAAAATCTCTTGGAGTGATTTCTAACCAAGAGAAATGTAATTAACATAAACTCCTGGCCATGAAATCCCGTGTTCCGAACATGCTACATGCATAATGTATTCGACAAATATTCACTACAGATTTGTTTGCATGTGGATTACTGAAATTTCATCACAAGAGATTGAATATTGATAATTAGAAGTATTTTCTCAGATTTTGCAGCGTTTTCCAAACGCCAGTTTCAAAAATGAAGCAGTTTTCTCAGAAAAATCCTCTTGGAGCGAGTTCTACCCATTAGAGAAGTAATTTACATTGTTTCAATCACCATGAAATTCCACGTTCCTAACACGGTATATGCATCACGGATTAGAAAAGATTCTTTAATATGTTGTGAAAAGGTGGATTACTGAACTTTCTTCCAACATAAAGGCATATTTACACCTAGAAATATTTACTCTCATTTTGAAGCTTTCTCCAAACTTCAGATTCGATAATCATGCAATTTATGCAGAAAAATTCTATTCCAGCTAGTTCTACGCAATAGAATTGTAATTTACATTGATTCATTACGCTGAAATTCAATTTTCCAAAAGCGCTCCATGAATCACGGTTTGAAAAATAATTACTACACTGTTATTAAAATGTGGATTACCGTACTTTCATTCACCATTCAAGGCATATTGACACTTAGAAGCATTTTCTCAGATTTCACAGGGTTCTCCTAATGGCAGTTTTGAAAATGAGGCACATTTTGCAGAAAAATTCTCTTCAAGCGAGTTCTACCCAATAGACATGTAATTTACATTGTTTCCTTCAATATGACATTCCGTATTCCGAACACGTTACATGCATCACGAATTGGACAAACATTCTTTAATGAGTGGGAGCATGTGGATTACCGAACTTTCATCCACCATACAAGGCATATTTACACCTAGAAGTGTTTATTCTGATTTCGCATGCTTTTCTAACATCCAGTTTCGAAAATCATGAAATTTTCGCTGAAAAATTTAATTCAAGCGAGTTTTATCCAGTAGAATTGTTATTTTCTGAGTTTCACTCACCGAGACATTCCGTGTTCTAAAAAGGTTACATTAATCACGGCTTCGACAAACATTATTTAATGACCGTGAGCATGTGGATTACCGATGTTTCAACCAGAATACAAGGCATATTTACACCTAGAAATATTTAGTTAGATTTCGCAGATATTTCCTAACGTCAGTTACGAAAATGAGGCAGTTTTCGCAGAAAAATTCTCTTGCTGCATGTTCGATCCAATAGACATCCGATTTTCATAGACACCGTAACCATAAAATTCCATGTTCTGTAAAAGATACGTGCACATTGGATTCAACAAATATTCACAGCTGAGTTGTTTGAATGTGAATTACACATCTTTAATAAACCATTGAAGTCATATTGTCACCTTAAATCATTTGCTCAGATTTTGCAGCGTTTTCATAACACCAGTTTACAAACAGAGGTAGATTTTACAGTAAAATGCTCCTGGAGCGGGTTCTCACCAATAGATATGTAATTTACATAGTTTCCTTCAAGGTGACATTCCGTGTTCTGAACACACTTCATACATCACGGATTTGAGAAACATTTTTAATGAGTTGTGTACATGTGTATTACAGAACTTTCATCCACCATACAAGGCATATATACACCCTAGAAACTTTAACACTGAGTTTGCAGCTTTTTCCTTATAGCAGTTTCAAAAATCAGGCAGTTTCCTAAGGAAAAAACTGTTGGAGCGTGTTCTACCCAATAGATATCTAAATTACATAGATTCTCCCGCTGTGAAATTCCGAGTTTCGAACACGCTACATGCAGATAGGGTTCGAAAAAAGATACCCTACAGAGATGTTTGCATGTGGATTACAGGACTTTCATCACAATACAAGGCATATTGATGCTTAGAAGCATTTTCTCTGATTTCTCAGAGCTTTCCAAATGCCAGTTTCGAAACTGAGGCAGATTACACGGCAAAAAACTCTTGGGGTGGGTTCAAAACAATAGACAAGTAATTTACATGGATTCACTCAAAGTGAAATTCCGTGTTCCGAACACGCTACATGCTTTTCAGCTTCAACAAATATACACTACAGAGTTGTTAGCAAGTGGATTACAGCACTTTCATCCACCATACATGGCTTACTGACACTTTGAAAAATTTTGTGAGATTTCAAAGGTTAGTTTTAATGCCAGGTTTGAAAATGAGGCAGATTTGGCAGGAAAATGCTCTTGGAGCGAGTTCTACCCAAAAGATATGTAATTTACCTAGTTTCACTCACCATGACATTCCGTGTTCTGAACACGTTACATGCATCACGGATTCGACAAACATTCTTTAATGAGTTGTGAACATGTGTATTACCGAACTTTCATCCCCCTTACAATGCATATTTATACATAGAATGTTTTATTCTGATTTAGTAGATTTCTCCTAATGTCAGTTTATAAATCATGCAGTTTTCGCAGAAAAATCCTCTTGGAGCGAGTTCTACCCAATAGACATGCAATTTACATAGAACCCGTCATCGTGAAATTCCGTGTTCCGAAAAAGCTACATGCATCACGGATTCGACAAATATTCACTACAGAGTCGTTAGCATAAGGATTACCGAACTTTCATCCACCATAAAAGCCATATTGACACTTTGAAGCATTTTCTCATATTTCGAAAGTTTTTCCTAATGCCAGTTTTGAAAATGAGGCAGAATTCGCAGAAAAAGCTCTTGGAACGAGTTCTACCGAAGAGATATGTATTTTACACAGCTTCGCTCACCGTGATATTCTGTGTTCCGAACACGCTTCATGTATCTCGGATTCGACAAATATTCACTACAGAGATGTTAGCATTAGGATTAACGAACTTTCATCCACCCTACAAGGCATATTTACACCGAGAATCTATTCATCTGAGTTCGCATTGTTTTCCTAAAGCCAGTTTCGAAAATCAGGCAGATTTCTCAGGAAAAATCTCTTGGAGTGATTTCTAACCAAGAGAAATGTAATTAACATAAACTCCTGGCCATGAAATCCCGTGTTCCGAACATGCTACATGCATAATGTATTCGACAAATATTCACTACAGATTTGTTTGCATGTGGATTACTGAAATTTCATCACAAGAGATTGAATATTGATAATTAGAAGTATTTTCTCAGATTTTGCAGCGTTTTCCAAACGCCAGTTTCAAAAATGAAGCAGTTTTCTCAGAAAAATCCTCTTGGAGCGAGTTCTACCCATTAGAGAAGTAATTTACATTGTTTCAATCACCATGAAATTCCACGTTCATAACACGGTATATGCATCACGGATTAGAAAAGATTCTTTAATATGTTGTGAAAAGGTGGATTACTGAACTTTCTTCCAACATAAAGGCATATTTACACCTAGAAATATTTACTCTCATTTTGAAGCTTTCTCCAAACTTCAGATTCGATAATCATGCAATTTATGCAGAAAAATTCTATTCTAGCTAGTTCTACGCAATAGAATTGTAATTTACATTGATTCATTACGCTGAAATTCAATTTTCCAAAAGCGCTCCATGAATCACGGTTTGAAAAATAATTACTACACTGTTATTAAAATGTGGATTACCGTACTTTCATTCACCATTCAAGGCATATTGACACTTAGAAGCATTTTCTCAGATTTCACAGGGTTCTCCTAATGGCAGTTTTGAAAATGAGGCACATTTTGCAGAAAAATTCTCTTCAAGCGAGTTCTACCCAATAGACATGTAATTTACATTGTTTCCTTCAATATGACATTCCGTATTCCGAACACGTTACATGCATCACGAATTGGACAAACATTCTTTAATGAGTGGGAGCATGTGGATTACCGAACTTTCATCCACCATACAAGGCATATTTACACCTAGAAGTGTTTATTCTGATTTCGCATGCTTTTCTAACATCCAGTTTCGAAAATCATGAAATTTTCGCTGAAAAATTTAATTCAAGCGAGTTTTATCCAGTAGAATTGTTATTTTCCGAGTTTCACTCACCGAGACATTCCGTGTTCTAAAAAGGTTACATTAATCACGGCTTCGACAAACATTATTTAATGACCGTGAGCATGTGGATTACCGATGTTTCAACCAGAATACAAGGCATATTTACACCTAGAAATATTTAGTTAGATTTCGCAGATATTTCCTAACGTCAGTTACGAAAATCAGGCAGTTTTCGCAGAAAAATTCTCTTGCTGCATGTTCGATCCAATAGACATCCGATTTTCATAGACACCGTAACCATAAAATTCCATGTTCTGTAAAAGATACGTGCACATTGGATTCAACAAATATTCACAGCTGAGTTGTTTGAATGTGAATTACACATCTTTAATAAACCATTGAAGTCATATTGTCACCTTAAATCATTTGCTCAGATTTTGCAGCGTTTTCATAACACCAGTTTACAAACAGAGGTAGATTTTACAGTAAAATGCTCCTGGAGCGGGTTCTCACCAATAGATATGTAATTTACATAGTTTCCTTCAAGGTGACATTCCGTGTTCTGAACACACTTCATACATCACGGATTTGAGAAACATTTTTAATGAGTTGTGTACATGTGTATTACAGAACTTTCATCCACCATACAAGGCATATATACACCCTAGAAACTTTAACACTGAGTTTGCAGCTTTTTCCTTATAGCAGTTTCAAAAATCAGGCAGTTTCCTAAGGAAAAAACTGTTGGAGCGTGTTCTACCCAATAGATATCTAAATTACATAGATTCTCCCGCTGTGAAATTCCGAGTTTCGAACACGCTACATGCAGATAGGGTTCGAAAAAAGATACCCTACAGAGATGTTTGCATGTGGATTACAGGACTTTCATCACAATACAAGGCATATTGATGCTTAGAAGCATTTTCTCTGATTTCTCAGAGCTTTCCAAATGCCAGTTTCGAAACTGAGGCAGATTACACGGCAAAAAACTCTTGGGGTGGGTTCAAAACAATAGACAAGTAATTTACATGGATTCACTCAAAGTGAAATTCCGTGTTCCGAACACGCTACATGCTTTTCAGCTTCAACAAATATACACTACAGAGTTGTTAGCAAGTGGATTACAGCACTTTCATCCACCATACATGGCTTACTGACACTTTGAAAAATTTTGTGAGATTTCAAAGGTTAGTTTTAATGCCAGGTTTGAAAATGAGGCAGATTTGGCAGGAAAATGCTCTTGGAGCGAGTTCTACCCAAAAGATATGTAATTTACCTAGTTTCACTCACCATGACATTCCGTGTTCTGAACACGTTACATGCATCACGGATTCGACAAACATTCTTTAATGAGTTGTGAACATGTGTATTACCGAACTTTCATCCCCCTTACAATGCATATTTATACATAGAATGTTTTATTCTGATTTAGTAGATTTCTCCTAATGTCAGTTTATAAATCATGCAGTTTTCGCAGAAAAATCCTCTTGGAGCGAGTTCTACCCAATAGACATGCAATTTACATAGAACCCGTCATCGTGAAATTCCGTGTTCCGAAAAAGCTACATGCATCACGGATTCGACAAATATTCACTACAGAGTCGTTAGCATAAGGATTACCGAACTTTCATCCACCATAAAAGCCATATTGACACTTTGAAGCATTTTCTCATATTTCGAAAGTTTTTCCTAATGCCAGTTTTGAAAATGAGGCAGAATTCGCAGAAAAAGCTCTTGGAACGAGTTCTACTGAAGAGATATGTATTTTACACAGCTTCGCTCACCGTGATATTCTGTGTTCCGAACACGCTTCATGTATCTCGGATTCGACAAATATTCACTACAGAGATGTTAGCATTAGGATTAACGAACTTTCATCCACCCTACAAGGCATATTTACACCGAGAATCTATTCATCTGAGTTCGCATTGTTTTCCTAAAGCCAGTTTCGAAAATCAGGCAGATTTCTCAGGAAAAATCTCTTGGAGTGATTTCTAACCAAGAGAAATGTAATTAACATAAACTCCTGGCCATGAAATCCCGTGTTCCGAACATGCTACATGCATAATGTATTCGACAAATATTCACTACAGATTTGTTTGCATGTGGATTACTGAAATTTCATCACAAGAGATTGAATATTGATAATTAGAAGTATTTTCTCAGATTTTGCAGCGTTTTCCAAACGCCAGTTTCAAAAATGAAGCAGTTTTCTCAGAAAAATCCTCTTGGAGCGAGTTCTACCCATTAGAGAAGTAATTTACATTGTTTCAATCACCATGAAATTCCACGTTCATAACACGGTATATGCATCACGGATTAGAAAAGATTCTTTAATATGTTGTGAAAAGGTGGATTACTGAACTTTCTTCCAACATAAAGGCATATTTACACCTAGAAATATTTACTCTCATTTTGAAGCTTTCTCCAAACTTCAGATTCGATAATCATGCAATTTATGCAGAAAAATTCTATTCTAGCTAGTTCTACGCAATAGAATTGTAATTTACATTGATTCATTACGCTGAAATTCAATTTTCCAAAAGCGCTCCATGAATCACGGTTTGAAAAATAATTACTACACTGTTATTAAAATGTGGATTACCGTACTTTCATTCACCATTCAAGGCATATTGACACTTAGAAGCATTTTCTCAGATTTCACAGGGTTCTCCTAATGGCAGTTTTGAAAATGAGGCACATTTTGCAGAAAAATTCTCTTCAAGCGAGTTCTACCCAATAGACATGTAATTTACATTGTTTCCTTCAATATGACATTCCGTATTCCGAACACGTTACATGCATCACGAATTGGACAAACATTCTTTAATGAGTGGGAGCATGTGGATTACCGAACTTTCATCCACCATACAAGGCATATTTACACCTAGAAGTGTTTATTCTGATTTCGCATGCTTTTCTAACATCCAGTTTCGAAAATCATGAAATTTTCGCTGAAAAATTTAATTCAAGCGAGTTTTATCCAGTAGAATTGTTATTTTCCGAGTTTCACTCACCGAGACATTCCGTGTTCTAAAAAGGTTACATTAATCACGGCTTCGACAAACATTATTTAATGACCGTGAGCATGTGGATTACCGATGTTTCAACCAGAATACAAGGCATATTTACACCTAGAAATATTTAGTTAGATTTCGCAGATATTTCCTAACGTCAGTTACGAAAATCAGGCAGTTTTCGCAGAAAAATTCTCTTGCTGCATGTTCGATCCAATAGACATCCGATTTTCATAGACACCGTAACCATAAAATTCCATGTTCTGTAAAAGATACGTGCACATTGGATTCAACAAATATTCACAGCTGAGTTGTTTGAATGTGAATTACACATCTTTAATAAACCATTGAAGTCATATTGTCACCTTAAATCATTTGCTCAGATTTTGCAGGGTTTTCATAACACCAGTTTACAAACAGAGGTAGATTTTACAGTAAAATGCTCCTGGAGCGGGTTCTCACCAATAGATATGTAATTTACATAGTTTCCTTCAAGGTGACATTCCGTGTTCTGAACACACTTCATACATCACGGATTTGAGAAACATTTTTAATGAGTTGTGTACATGTGTATTACAGAACTTTCATCCACCATACAAGGCATATATACACCCTAGAAACTTTAACACTGAGTTTGCAGCTTTTTCCTTATAGCAGTTTAAAAATCAGGCAGTTTCCTAAGGAAAAAACTGTTGGAGCGTGTTCTACCCAATAGATATCTAAATTACATAGATTCTCCCGCTGTGAAATTCCGAGTTTCGAACACGCTACATGCAGATAGGCTTCGAAAAAAAATACCCTACAGAGATGTTTGCATGTGGATTACAGGACTTTCATCACAATACACGGCATATTGATGCTTAGAAGCATTTTCTCTGATTTCTCAGAGCTTTCCAAATGCCAGTTTTGAAACTGAGGCAGATTACACGGCCAAAAATTCTTGGGGTGGGTTCAAAACAATAGATAAGTAATTTGCATGGATTCACTCAAAGTGAAATTCCGTGTTCTGAACACGCTACATGCTTTTCAGCTTCGACAAATATACACTACATAGTTGTTAGCAAGTGGATTACAGCACTTTCATCCACCATACATGGCTTACTGACACTTTGAAAAATTTTGTGAGATTTCAAAGGTTAGTTTTAATGCCATGTTTGAAAATGAGGCAGATTTGGCAGGAAAATGCTCTTGGAGCGAGTTCTACCCAAAAGATATGTAATTTACCTAGTTTCACTCACCATGACATTCCGTGTTCTGAACACGTTACATGCATCACGGATTCGACAAACATTCTTTAATCAGTTGTGAACATGTGTATTACCGAACTTTCATCCACCTTACAATGCATATTTATACATAGAATGTTTTATTTTGATTTAGTAGATTTCTCCTAATGTCAGTTTATAAATCATGCAGTTTTCGCAGAAAAATCCTCTTGGAGCGAGTTCTACCCAATAGACATGCAATTTACATAGAACCCGTCATCGTGAAATTCTGTGTTCCGAAAAAGTTACATGCATCACGGATTCGACAAATTTTCACTACAGAGTCGTTAGCATAAGGATTACCGAACTTTCATCCACCATAAAAGCCATATTGACACTTTGAAGCATTTTCTCATATTTCGAAAGTTTTTCCTAATGCCAGTTTTCAAAATGAGGCAGAATTCGCAGAAAAAGCTCTTGGAACGAGTTCTACCGAAGAGATATGTATTTTACACAGCTTCGCTCACCGTGATATTCTGTGTTCCGAACACGCTTCATGTATCTCGGATTCGACAAATATTCACTACAGAGATGTTAGCATTAGGATTAACGAACTTTCATCCACCCTACAAGGCATATTTACACCGAGAATCTATTCATCTGAGTTCGCATTGTTTTCCTAAAGCCAGTTTCGAAAATCAGGCAGATTTCTCAGGAAAAATCTCTTGGAGTGATTTCTAACCAAGAGAAATGTAATTAACATAAACTCCTGGCCATGAAATCCCGTGTTCCGAACATGCTACATGCATAATGTATTCGACAAATAGTCACTACAGATTTGTTTGCATGTGGATTACTGAACTTTCATCACAAGAGATTAAATATTGATAATTAGAAGTATTTTCTCAGATTTTGCAGCGTTTTCCAAACGCCAGTTTCAAAAATGAAGCAGTTTTCTCAGAAAAAACCTCTTGGAGCAAGTTCTACCCATTAGAGAAGTAATTTACATTGTTTCAATCACCATGAAATTCCACGTTCATAACACGGTATAAGCATTACGGATTAGAAAAGATTCTTTAATATGTTGTGAAAAGGTGGATTACTGTACTTTCTTCCAACATAAAGGCATATTTACACCTAGAAATATTTACTCTCATTTTGAAGCTTTCTCCAAACTTCAGATTCCATAATCATGCAATTTACGCAGAAAAATTCTATTCTAGCTAGTTCTACCCAATAGAATTGTAATTTACATTGATTCATTACGCTGAAATTCAATTTTCCAAAAGCACTCCATGAATCACGGTTTGAAAAATAATTACTACACTGTTATTAAAATGTGGATTACCGGACTTTCATTCAACATTCAAGGCATATTGACACTTAGAAGCATTTTCTCAGATTTCACAGGCTTCTCCTAATGGCAGTTTTGAAAATGAGGCACATTTGACAGAAAAACCCTCTTCATTCTATTCCTACCCAATAGACATGTAATTTACATTGTTTCCTTCAATATGACATTCCGTATTCCGAACTTGTTACATGCATCACGTATTGGACAAACATTCTTTAATGAGTGGGAGCATGTGGATTACTGAACTTTCATCCACCATACAGGCATATTTACACCTAGAAGTGTTTATTCTGATTTGGCAGGTTTTTCCTAACATCCAGTTTCGAAAATCATGAAATTTTCGCAGAAAAATTCAATTCAAGCGAGTTCTATCCAGAAGAATTGTTATTTTCTGAGTTTCACTCACCGAGACATTCCATTTTCCGAAAACGTTACATTAATCATGGCTTCGACAAACATTATTTAATGACCGTGAGCATGTGGATTACCGATGTTTCAACCACAATACAAGGCATATTTACACCTAGAAATATTTACTTAGAGTTCGCAGATTTTTCCTAACGTCAGTTATGAAAATCAGGAGGTTTCCGCAGAAAAATTCTCTTGCTGCATGTTCGATCCAATAGACATCCCATATTCATAGATACTGTCACCGTAACATTCCGTGTTCTGAAAAAGTAACGTGCACATTGGATTCAGCCAATTTTCACAGCTGAGTTGTTAGAATGTGAATTACACATCTTTAATACACCATTGCAGACATATTGTCACCTTAAAGCTTTTGCTCAGATTTTGCAGCACTGTCATATCACCAGGTTACATACAGAGGTAGATTTTACAAGAAATGCTCCTGGAGCTGGTTCTCACCAATAGATATGTAATTTACATCGTTTCCTTCAACGTGACATTCCGTGTTCCGAACACACAACATACATCACGGATTTGAGAAACATTTTTAATGAGTTGTGTACATGTGTAATAAAGGACTTTCATCCACCATACAAGGCATATTTACACCTAGAAACTTTAACTCTTAGTTTGCAGCTTTTTCCTAAAAGCAGATTAAAAATCAGGCAGTTTCCTAAGGAAAAAACTGTTGGAGCGTGTTCTACCCAATAGATATTTAAATTACATAGATTCTCCTGCTGTGAATTCCGTGTTTCTAACACGCTACATTCAGATAGGATTCGATAAAATACACTAAATAGTTGTTTGCATGTGGATTACAGGACTTTCATCACAATACAAGGCATATTGATGCTTAGAAGCATTTTCTCTGATTTCACAGAGATTTCCAAACGCCAGTTTCGAAACTGAGGAAGATTTCACAGCAAAATCCTCTTGTAGCGGGTTCAAAACAATAGACAATTAATTTACATGGATACGCTCACCGTGATATTCCGTGTTCTGAACACGCTACATACATCTCGGATTCGACAAATATTCACTACAGAGTAGTTAGCAAGTGGATTACAGCACTTTCATCCACCATACATGGTTTACTGACACTTTGAAGAATTTTCTGAGATTTCACAGGATAGTTTTAATGCCAGGTTTAAAAATGAGGCAGATTTGGCAGGAAAAAGCACTTGGAGCGAGTTCTACCCAAAAGATATGTAATTTACCTAGTTTCACTCACCGTGACATTCCGTGTTCTGAAAACGTTATATGCATCACGAATTCGACAAACATTCTTTAATCAGTTGTGAACATGTGTATTACCGAACTTTCATCCACCTTACAATGCATATTTATACATAGAAAGTTTTTTCTGATTTAGTAAATTTCTCCTAATGACAGTTTTTAAATCATGCAGTTTTCGCAGAAAAATCCTCTTGGAGCGAGTTCTACCCAATAGACATGCAATTTACATAGAACCCGTCATCGTAAAATTCCGTGTTCCGAAAAAGCTACATGCATCACGGATTCGACAAATTTTCACTACAGAGTCGTTAGCATAAGGATTACCGAACTTTCATCCACCATAAAAGCCATATTGACACTTTGAAGCATTTTCTCATATTTCGAAAGTTTTTCCTAATGCCAGTTTTGAAAATGAGGCAGAATTCACAGAAAAAGCTCTTGGAACGAGTTCTACCGAAGAGATATGTATTTTACACAGATTCGCTCACCGTGATATTCTGTGTTCCGAACACGCTTCATGTATCTCGGATTCGACAAATATTCACTACACAGTTCTTAGCATGCGGATTACCGAACTTTCATCCACCCTACAAGGCATATTTACACCGAGAATCTATTCATCTGAGTTTGCAGTATTTTCCTAAAGCCAGTTTCGAAAATCAGGCAGATTTCTCAGGAAAAATCTCTTGGAGTGATTTCTAACCAAGAGAAATGTAATTAACATAAACTCCTGGCCATGAAATCCCGTGTTCCGAACATGCTACATGCATAATGTATTCGACAAATATTCACTACAGATTTGTTTGCATGTGGATTACCAAACTTTCATCAAAAGAGATTGAATATTGATAATTAGAAGTATTTTCTCAGATTTTGCAGCGTTTTCCAAACGCCAGTTTCAAAAATGAAGCAGTTTTCTCAGAAAAATCCTCTTGGAGTGAGTTCTACCCAATAGAGAAGTAATTTACATTGTTTCAATCACCATGAAATTCCACGTTCCTAACACGGTATATGCATCACGGTTTAGAAAAAGATTCTTTAATATGTTGTGAAAAGTTGGATTACTGAACTTTCTTCCAACATAAAGGCATATTTACACCTAGAAATATTTACTCTCATTTTGAAGCTTTCTCCAAACTTCAGATTCCATAATCATGCAATTTACGCAGAAAAATTCTATTCTAGCTAGTTCTACCCAATAGAATTGTAATTTACATTGATTCATTACGCTGAAATTAAATTTTCCAAAAGCGCTCCATGAATCACGGTTTGAAAAATAATTACTACACTGTTATTAAAATGTGGATTACCGGACTTTCATTCACCATTCAAGGCATATTGACACTTAGAAGCATTTTCTCAGATTTCACAGGGTTCTCCTAATGGCAGTGTTGAAAATGAGGCAATTTTGCAGAAATATTCTCTTCAAGTGTGTTCTACGCAATAGACATGTAATTTACATTGTTTCCTTCAATATGACATTCCGTAATCTGAACACGTTACATGCATCACGAATTGGACAAACATTCTTTAATGAGTGGGAGCATGTGGATTACCTAACTTTCATCCACCATACAAGGCATATTTACACCTAGAAGTGTTTATTCTGATTTCGCATGTTTTTTCTAACATCCAGTTTCGAAAATCATGAAATTTTCGCTGAAAAATTTAATTCAAGCGAGTTTTATCCAGTAGAATTGTTATTTTCCGAGTTTCATTCACCGAGACATTCCGTGTTCTAAAAAGGTTACATTAATCACGGCTCCGACAAACATTATTTAATGACCGTTAGCATGTGGATTACCGATGTTTCAACCAGAATACAAGGCATATTTACACCTAGAAATATTTAGTTAGATTTCGCAGATTTTTCCTAACGTCAGTTACGAAAATCAGGCAGTTTTCGCAGAAAAATTCTCTTGCTGCATGTTCGATCCAATAGACATCCGATTTTCATAGACACCGTAACCATAAAATTCCATGTTCTGTAAAAGATACGTGCACATTGGATTCAACAAATATTCACAGCTGAGTTGTTTGAATGTGAATTACACATCTTTAATAAACCATTGAAGTCATATTGTCACCTTAAATCATTTGCTCAGATTTTGCAGCGTTTTCATAACACCAGTTTACAAACAGAGGTAGATTTTACAGTAAAATGCTCCTGGAGCGGGTTCTCACCAATAGATATGTAATTTACATAGTTTCCTTCAAGGTGACATTCCGTGTTCTGAACACACTTCATACATCACGGATTTGAGAAACATTTTTAATGAGTTGTGTACATGTGTATTACAGAACTTTCATCCACCATAAAAGGCATATATACACCCTAGAAACTTTAACACTGAGTTTGCAGCTTTTTCCTTATAGCAGTTTCAAAAATCAGGCAGTTTCCTAAGGAAAAAACTGTTGGAGCGTGTTCTACCCAATAGATATCTAAATTACATAGATTCTCCCGCTGTGAAATTCCGAGTTTCGAACACGCTACATGCAGATAGGGTTCGAAAAAAAATACTCTACAGAGATGTTTGCATGTGGATTACAGGACTTTCATCACAATACAAGGCATATTGATGCTTAGAAGCATTTTCTCTGATTTCTCAGAGCTTTCCAAATGCCAGTTTCGAAACTGAGGCAGATTACACGGCCAAAAATTCTTGGGGTGGGTTCAAAACAATAGAAAAGTAATTTACATGGATTCACTCAAAGTGAAATTCCGTGTTCTGAACACGCTACATGCTTTTCAGCTTCGACAAATATACACTACAGAGTTGTTAGCAAGTGGATTACAGCACTTTCATCCACCATACATGGCTTACTGACACTTTGAAAAATTTTGTGAGATTTCAAAGGTTAGTTTTAATGCCATGTTTGAAAATGAGGCAGATTTGGCAGGAAAATGCTCTTGGAGCGAGTTCTACCCAAAAGATATGTAATTTACCTAGTTTCACTCACCATGACATTCCGTGTTCTGAACACGTTACATGCATCACGGATTCGACAAACATTCTTTAATCAGTTGTGAACATGTGTATTACCGAACTTTCATCCCCCTTACAATGCATATTTATACATAGAATGTTTTATTCTGATTTAGTAGATTTCTCCTAATGTCAGTTTATAAATCATGCAGTTTTCGCAGAAAAATCCTCTTGGAGCGAGTTCTACCCAATAGACATGCAATTTACATAGAACCCGTCATCGTGAAATTCCGTGTTCCGAAAAAGCTACATGCATCACGGATTCGACAAATATTCACTACAGAGTCGTTAGCATAAGGATTACCGAACTTTCATCCACCATAAAAGCCATATTGACACTTTGAAGCATTTTCTCATATTTCGAAAGTTTTTCCTAATGCCAGTTTTGAAAATGAGGCAGAATTCGCAGAAAAAGCTCTTGGAACGAGTTCTACTGAAGAGATATGTATTTTACACAGCTTCGCTCACCGTGATATTCTGTGTTCCGAACACGCTTCATGTATCTCGGATTCGACAAATATTCACTACAGAGATGTTAGCATTAGGATTAACGAACTTTCATCCACCCTACAAGGCATATTTACACCGAGAATCTATTCATCTGAGTTCGCATTGTTTTCCTAAAGCCAGTTTCGAAAATCAGGCAGATTTCTCAGGAAAAATCTCTTGGAGTGATTTCTAACCAAGAGAAATGTAATTAACATAAACTCCTGGCCATGAAATCCCGTGTTCCGAACATGCTACATGCATAATGTATTCGACAAATAGTCACTACAGATTTGTTTGCATGTGGATTACTGAACTTTCATCACAAGAGATTGAATATTGATAATTAGAAGTATTTTCTCAGATTTTGCAGCGTTTTCCAAACGCCAGTTTCAAAAATGAAGCAGTTTTCTCAGAAAAAACCTCTTGGAGCGAGTTCTACCCATTAGAGAAGTAATTTACATTGTTTCAATCACCATGAAATTCCACGTTCATAACACGGTATATGCATCACGGATTAGAAAAGATTCTTTAATATGTTGTGAAAAGGTGGATTACTGAACTTTCTTCCAACATAAAGGCATATTTACACCTAGAAATATTTACTCTCATTTTGAAGCTTTCTCCAAACTTCAGATTCCATAATCATGCAATTTACGCAGAAAAATTCTATTCTAGCTAGTTCTACGCAATAGAATTGTAATTTACATTGATTCATTACGCTGAAATTCAATTTTCCAAAAGCGCTCCATGAATCACGGTTTGAAAAATAATTACTACACTGTTATTAAAATGAGGATTACCGTACTTTCATTCACCATTCAAGGCATATTGACACTTAGAAGCATTTTCTCAGATTTCACAGGCTTCTCCTAATGGCAGTTTTGAAAATGAGGCACATTTGACAGAAAAACCCTCTTCAATCTATTCCTACCCAATAGACATGTAATTTACATTGTTTCCTTCAATATGACATTCCGTATTCCGAACTTGTTACATGCATCACGAATTGGACAAACATTCTTTAATGAGTGGGAGCATGTGGATTACTGAACTTTCATCCACCATACAGGCATATTTACACCTAGAAGTGTTTATTCTGATTTGGCAGGTTTTTCCTAACATCCAGTTTCGAAAATCATGAAATTTTCGCAGAAAAATTCAATTCAAGCGAGTTCTATCCAGAAGAATTGTTATTTTCTGAGTTTCACTCACCGAGACATTCCATTTTCCGAAAACGTTACATTAATCATGGCTTCGACAAACATTATTTAATGACCGTGAGCATGTGGATTACCGATGTTTCAACCACAATACAAGGCATATTTACACCTAGAAATATTTACTTAGAGTTCGCAGATTTTTCCTAACGTCAGTTATGAAAATCAGGAGGTTTTCGCAGAAAAATTCTCTTGCTGCATGTTCGATCCAATAGACATCCCATATTCATAGATACTGTCACCGTAACATTCCGTGTTCTGAAAAAGTAACGTGCACATTGGATTCAGCCAATTTTCACAGCTGAGTTGTTAGAATGTGAATTACACATCTTTAATACACCATTGCAGACATATTGTCACCTTAAAGCTTTTGCTCAGATTTTGCAGCATTGTCATATCACCAGGTTACATACAGAGGTAGATTTTACAAGAAATGCTCCTGGAGCTGGTTCTCACCAATAGATATGTAATTTACATCGTTTCCTTCAACGTGACATTCCGTGTTCCGAACACACAACATACATCACGGATTTGAGAAACATTTTTAATGAGTTGTGTACATGTGTAATAAAGGACTTTCATCCACCATACAAGGCATATTTACACCTAGAAACTTTAACTCTTAGTTTGCAGCTTTTTCCTAATAGCAGAGTAAAAATCAGGCAGTTTCCTAAGGAAAAAACTGTTGGAGCGTGTTCTACCCAATAGATATTTAAATTACATAGATTCTCCTGCTGTGAATTCCGTGTTTCTAACACGCTACATTCAGATAGGATTCGATAAAATACACTAAATAGTTGTTTGCATGTGGATTACAGGACTTTCATCACAATACAAGGCATATTGATGCTTAGAAGCATTTTCTCTGATTTCACAGAGATTTCCAAACGCCAGTTTCGAAACTGAGGAAGATTTCACGGCAAAATCCTCTTGTAGTGGGTTCAAACAATAGACATTTAATTTACATGGATACGCTCACCGTGATATTCCGTGTTCTGAACACGCTACATACATCTCGGATTCGACAAATATTCACTACAGAGTAGTTAGCAAGTGGATTACAGCACTTTCATCCACCATACATGGTTTACTGACACTTTGAAGAATTTTCTGAGTTTCACAGGATAGTTTTAATGCCAGGTTTAAAAATGAGGCAGATTTGGCAGGAAAAAGCACTTGGAGCGAGTTCTACCCAAAAGATATGTAATTTACCTAGTTTCACTCACCGTGACATTCCGTGTTCTGAAAACGTTATATGCATCACGGATTCGACAAACATTCTTTAATCAGCTCTGAACATGTGTATTACCGAACTTTCATCCCCCTTACAATGCATATTTATACATAGAATGTTTTATTCTGATTTAGTAGATTTCTCCTTATGTCAGTTTATAAATCATGCAGTTTTCGCAGAAAAATCCTCTTGGAGCGAGTTCTACCCAATAGACATGCAATTTACATAGAACCCGTCATCGTGAAATTCCGTGTTCCGAAAAAGCTACATGCATCATAGATTCGACAAATATTCACTACAGAGTCGTTAGCATAAGGATTACCGAACTTTCATCCACCATAAAAGCCATATTGACACTTTGAAGCATTTTCTCATATTTCGAAAGTTTTTCCTAATGCCAGTTTTGAAAATGAGGCAGAATTCGCAGAAAAAGCTCTTGGAGCGAGTTCTACCCAAGACATATGTATTTTAAACAGATTCGCTCACCGTGATATTCTGTGTTCCGAACACGCTTCATGTATCTCGGATTCGACAAATATTCACTACAGAGATGTTAGCATTAGGATTAACGAACTTTCATCCACCCTACAAGGCATATTTACACCGAGAATCTATTCATCTGAGTTCGCATTGTTTTCCTAAAGCCAGTTTCGAAAATCAGGCAGATTTCTCAGGAAAAATCTCTTGGAGTGATTTCTAACCAAGAGAAATGTAATTAACATAAACTCCTGGCCATGAAATCCCGTGTTCCGAACATGCTACATGCATAATGTATTCGACAAATAGTCACTACAGATTTGTTTGCATGTGGATTACTGAACTTTCATCACAAGAGATTGAATATTGATAATTAGAAGTATTTTCTCAGATTTTGCAGCGTTTTCCAAACGCCAGTTTCAAAAATGAAGCAGTTTTCTCAGAAAAAAACTCTTGGAGCGAGTTCTACCCATTAGAGAAGTAATTTACATTGTTTCAATCACCATGAAATTCCACGTTCATAACACGGTATATGCATCACGGATTAGAAAAGATTCTTTAATATGTTGTGAAAAGGTGGATTACTGAACTTTCTTCCAACATAAAGGCATATTTACACCTAGAAATATTTACTCTCATTTTGAAGCTTTCTCCAAACTTCAGATTCCATAATCATGCAATTTACGCAGAAAAATTCTATTCTAGCTAGTTCTACCCAATAGAATTGTAATTTACATTGATTCATTACGCTGAAATTCAATTTTCCAAAAGCGCTCCATGAATCACGGTTTGAAAAATAATTACTACACTGTTATTAAAATGAGGATTACCGTACTTTCATTCACCATTCAAGGCATATTGACACTTAGAAGCATTTTCTCAGATTTCACAGGCTTCTCCTAATGGCAGTTTTGAAAATGAGGCACATTTGACAGAAAAACCCTCTTCAATCTATTCCTACCCAATAGACATGTAATTTACATTGTTTCCTTCAATATGACATTCCGTATTCCGAACTTGTTACATGCATCACGAATTGGACAAACATTCTTTAATGAGTGGGAGCATGTGGATTACCGATGTTTCAACCACAATACAAGGCATATTTACACCTAGAAATATTTACTTAGAGTTCGCAGATTTTTCCTAACGTCAGTTATGAAAATCAGGAGGTTTTCGCAGAAAAATTCTCTTGCTGCATGTTCGATCCAATAGACATCCCATATTCATAGATACTGTCACCGTAACATTCCGTGTTCTGAAAAAGTAACGTGCACATTGGATTCAGCCAATTTTCACAGCTGAGTTGTTAGAATGTGAATTACACATCTTTAATACACCATTGCAGACATATTGTCACCTTAAAGCTTTTGCTCAGATTTTGCAGCATTGTCATATCACCAGGTTACATACAGAGGTAGATTTTACAAGAAATGCTCCTGGAGCTGGTTCTCACCAATAGATATGTAATTTACATCGTTTCCTTCAACGTGACATTCCGTGTTCCGAACACACAACATACATCACGGATTTGAGAAACATTTTTAATGAGTTGTGTACATGTGTAATAAAGGACTTTCATCCACCATACAAGGCATATTTACACCTAGAAACTTTAACTCTTAGTTTGCAGCTTTTTCCTAATAGCAGAGTAAAAATCAGGCAGTTTCCTAAGGAAAAAACTGTTGGAGCGTGTTCTACCCAATAGATATTTAAATTACATAGATTCTCCTGCTGTGAATTCCGTGTTTCTAACACGCTACATTCAGATAGGTTTCGATAAAATACACTAAATAGTTGTTTGCATGTGGATTACAGGACTTTCATCACAATACAAGGCATATTGATGCTTAGAAGCATTTTCTCTGATTTCACAGAGATTTCCAAATGCCAGTTTCGAAACTGAGGAAGATTTCACGGCAAAATCCTCTTGTAGTGGGTTCAAAACAATAGACATTTAATTTACATGGATACGCTCACCGTGATATTCCGTGTTCTGAACACGCTACATACATCTCGGATTCGACAAATATTCACTACAGAGTAGTTAGCAAGTGGATTACAGCACTTTCATCCACCATACATGGTTTACTGACACTTTGAAGAATTTTCTGAGTTTCACAGGATAGTTTTAATGCCAGGTTTAAAAGTGAGGCAGATTTGGCAGGAAAAAGCACTTGGAGCGAGTTCTACCCAAAAGATATGTAATTTACCTAGTTTCACTCACCGTGACATTCCGTGTTCTGAAAACGTTATATGCATCACGAATTCGACAAACATTCTTTAATCAGCTGTGAACATGTGTATTACCGAACTTTCATCCACCTTACAATGCATATTTATACATAGAAAGTTTTTTCTGATTTAGTAAATTTCTCCTAATGACAGTTTTTAAATCATGCAGTTTTCGCAGAAAAATCCTCTTGGAGCGAGTTCTACCCAATAGACATGCAATTTACATAGAACCAGTCATCGTGAAATTCCGTGTTCCGAAAAAGCTACATGCATCACGGATTCGACAAATTTTCACTACAGAGTCGTTAGCATAAGGATTACCGAACTTTCATCCACCATAAAAGTCATATTGACCCTTTGAAGCATTTTCTCATATTTTGAAAGTTTTTCCTAATGCCAGTTTTGAAAATGAGGCAGAATTCGCAGAAAAAGCTCTTGGAACGAGTTCTACCGAAGAGATATTTATTTTACACAGATTCGCTCACCGTGATATTCTGTGTTCCGAACACGCTTCATGTATCTCGGATTCGACAAATATTCACTACACAGTTCTTAGCATGCGGATTACCGAACTTTCATCCACCCTACAAGGCATATTTACACCGAGAATCTATTCATCTGAGTTCGCATTGTTTTCCTAACGCCAGTTTCGAAAATCCGGCAGGTTTCTCAGCAAAAATCTCTTGCAGTGATTTCTACCCAAGAGAAATGTAATTTACATAAACTCCCTGGCCATGAAATTCCGTGTTATAAACATGCTACATGCATAATGGATTCGACAAATATTCACTACATATTTGTGAGCATGTGGATTACCGAACTTTCATCACAATAGATTGAATATTGATAATTAGAATTATTTTCTCAGATTTTGCAGCGTTTTCCAAACGCCGGTTTTAAAAATGAAGCAGTTTTCTCAGAAAAATCCTCTTGGAGCGAGTTCTACCCAATAGAGAAGTAATTTACATTGTTTCAATCACCGTGAAATTCCACGTTGCTAACACGGTATATGCATCACGGTTTAGAAAAAGATTCTTTAATATGTTGTGAAAAGTTGGATTACTGAACTTTCTTCCAACATAAAGGCATATTTACACCTAGAAATATTTACTCTCATTTTGAAGCTTTCTCCAAACTTCAGATTCGATAATCATGCAATTTACGCAGAAAAATTCTATTCTAGCTAGTTCTACCCAATAGAATTGTAATCTAAATTGATTCATTACGCTGAAATTAAATTTTCCAAAAGCGCTCCATGAATCACGGTTTGAAAAATAATTACTACACTGTTATTAAAATGTGGATTACCGGACTTTCATTCACCATTCAAGGCATATTGACACTTAGAAGCATTTTCTCAGATTTCACAGTGTTCTCCTAATGGCAGTGTTGAAAATGAGGCAATTTTGCAGAAATATTCTCTTCAAGCGAGTTCTACGCAATAGACATGTAATTTACATTGTTTCCTTCAATATGACATTCCGTAATCCGAAAACGTTACAAGCATCACGAATTGGACAAACATTCTTTAATGAGTGGGAGCATGTGGATTACCGAACTTTCATCCACCATACAAGGCATATTTACACCTAGAAGTGTTTATTCTGATTTCGCATGTTTTTTCTAACATCCAGTTTCGAAAATCATGAAATTTTCGCTGAAAAATTTAATTCAAGCGAGTTTTATCCAGTAGAATTGTTATTTTCCGAGTTTCATTCACCGAGACATTCCGTGTTCTAAAAAGGTTACATTAATCACGGCTCCGACAAACATTATTTAATGACACTGAGCATGTGGATTACCGATGTTTCAACCAGAATACAAGGCATATTTACACCTAGAAATATTTAGTTAGATTTCGCAGATTTTTCCTAACGTCAGTTACGAAAATCAGGCAGTTTTCGCAGAAAAATTCTCTTGCTGCATGTACGATCCAATAGATATCCGATTTTCATAGACACCGTAACCATAAAATTCCATGTTCTGCAAAAGATACGTGCACATTGGATTCAACAAATATTCACAGCTGAGTTGTTTGAATGTGAATTACACATCTTTAATAAACCATTGAAGATATATTGTCACCTTAAAGCATTTGCTCAGATTGTGCAGCGTTTTCATAACACCAGTTTCCAAACAGAGGTAGATTTTACAGTAAAATGCTCCTGGAGCGGGTTCTCACCAATAGATATGTAATTTACATAGTTTCCTTCAAGGTGACATTCCGTGTTCTGAACACACTTCATACATCACGGATTTGAGAAACATTTTTAATGAGTTGTGTACATGTGTATTACAGAACTTTCATCCACCAAACAAGGCATATACACACCCTAGAAACATTAACACTGAGTTTGCAGCATTTTCCTTATAGCAGTTTCAAATATCAGGCAGTTTCCTAAGGAAAAAACTGTTGGAGCGTGTTCTACCCAATAGATATCTAAATTACATAGATTCTCCCGCTGTGAAATTCCGTGTTTCGAACACGCTACATGCAGATAGGGTTCGAAAAAAAATACCCTACAGAGATGTTTGCATGTGGATTACAGGACTTTCATCACAATACAAGGCATATTGATGCTTAGAAGCATTTTCTCTGATTTCTCAGAGCTTTCCAAATGCCAGTTTCGAAACTTGAGGCAGATTACACGGCAAAAAACTCTTGTAGCGGGTTCAAAACAATAGACATATAATTTACATGGATACGCTCACCATGAAATTCCGTGTTCCGAACACGCTACATGCATCTCGGATTCGACAAATATTCACTAAAGAGTTGTTAGCAAGTGGATTACAGCACTTTCATCCACCATACATGGCTTACTGAGAGTTTGAAAAATTTTCTGAGATTTCAAAGGTTAGTTTTAATGCCATGTTTGAAAATGAGGCAGATTTGGCAGGAAAATGCTCTTGGAGCGAGTTCTACCCAAAAGATATGTAATTTACCTAGTTTCACTCACTGTGACATTCCGTGTTCTGAACACGTTACATGCATCACGCATTCGACAAACATTCTTTAATCAGTTGTGAACATGTGTATTACCGAACTTTCATCCACCTTACAATGCATATTTATACATAGAAAGTTTTTTCTGATTTAGTAGATTTCTCCTAATGTCAGTTTTTAAATCATGCAGTTTTCGCAGAAAAATCCTCTTGGAGCGAGTTCTACCCAATTGACATGCAATTTACATAGAACCCGTCATCGTGAAATTCCGTGTTCCGAAAAACCTACATGAATCACGGATTCGACAAATATTCACTACAGAGTCGTTAGCATAAGGATTACCGAACTTTCATCCACCATAAAAGCCATATTGACACTTTGAAGCATTTTCTCATATTTCGAAAGTTTTTCCTAATGTTAGTTTTGAAAATGAGGCAGAATTCGCAGAAAATCTCTTGCAGCGAGTTCTATCCAAGAGACATGTATTTTACATAGATTCGCTCACCGTGATATTCTGTGTTCCGAACACGCTTCATGTATCTCGGATTCGACAAATATTCACTACAGAGTTCTTAGCATGCAGATTACCGAACTTTCATCCACCCTACAAGGCATAATTACACCGAGAGTCTATTCATCTGAGTTCGCAGTATTTTCCTAACGCCAGTTACAAAAATCAGGCAGATTTCTCAGGAAAAATCTCTTGGAGTGATTCTTAACCAAGAGAAATGTAATTAACATAAACTCCCTGGCCATGAAATCCCGTGTTCCGAACATGCTACATGCATAATGTATTCGACAACTATTCACTACAGATTTGTTTGCATGTGGAATACCGAACTTTCATCACAAGAGATTGAATATTGATAATTAGAATTATTTTCTCAGATTTTGCAGCGTTTTCCAAACGCCAGTTTCAAAAATGAAGCAGTTTTCTCAGAAAAAACCTCTTGGAGCGAGTTCTACCCATTAGAGAAGTAATTTACATTGTTTCAATCACCATGAAATTCCACGTTCATAACACGGTATATGCATCACGGATTAGAAAAGATTCTTTAATATGTTGTGAAAAGGTGGATTACTGAACTTTCTTCCAACATAAAGGCATATTTACACCTAGAAATATTTACTCTCATTTTGAAGCTTTCTCCAAACTTCAGATTCGATAATCATGCAATTTACGCAGAAAAATTCTATTCTAGCTAGTTCTACCCAATAGAATTGTAATTTACATTGATTCATTACGCTGAAATTCAATTTTCCAAAAGCGCTCCATGAATCACGGTTTGAAAAATAATTACTACACTGTTATTAAAATGTGGATTACCGTACTTTCATTCACCATTCAAGGCATATTGACACTTAGAAGCATTTTCTCAGATTTCACAGGCTTCTCCTAATGGCAGTTTTGAAAATGAGGCACATTTGACAGAAAAACCCTCTTCAATCTATTCCTACCCAATAGACATGTAATTTACATTGTTTCCTTCAATATGACATTCCGTATTCCGAACTTGTTACATGCATCACGTATTGGACAAACATTCTTTAATGAGTGGGAGCATGTGGATTACTGAACTTTCATCCACCATACAGGCATATTTACACCTAGAAGTGTTTATTCTGATTTGGCAGGTTTTTCCTAACATCCAGTTTCGAAAATCATGAAATTTTCGCAGAAAAATTCAATTCAAGCGAGTTCTATCCAGAAGAATTGTTATTTTCTGAGTTTCACTCACCGAGACATTCCATTTTCCGAAAACGTTACATTAATCATGGCTTCGACAAACATTATTTAATGACCGTGAGCATGTGGATTACCGATGTTTCAACCACAATACAAGGCATATTTACACCTAGAAATATTTACTTAGAGTTCGCAGATTTTTCCTAACGTCAGTTATGAAAATCAGGAGGTTTTCGCAGAAAAATTCTCTTGCTGCATGTTCGATCCAATAGACATCCCATATTCATAGATACTGTCACCGTAACATTCCGTGTTCTGAAAAAGTAACGTGCACATTGGATTCAGCCAATTTTCACAGCTGAGTTGTTAGAATGTGAATTACACATCTTTAATACACCATTGCAGACATATTGTCACCTTAAAGCTTTTGCTCAGATTTTGCAGCACTGTCATATCACCAGGTTACATACAGAGGTAGATTTTACAAGAAATGCTCCTGGAGCTGGTTCTCACCAATAGATATGTAATTTACATCGTTTCCTTCAACGTGACATTCCGTGTTCCGAACACACAACATACATCACGGATTTGAGAAACATTTTTAATGAGTTGTGTACATGTGTAATAAAGGACTTTCATCCACCATACAAGGCATATTTACACCTAGAAACTTTAACTCTTAGTTTGCAGCTTTTTCCTAAAAGCAGACTAAAAATCAGGCAGTTTCCTAAGGAAAAAACTGTTGGAGCGTGTTCTACCCAATAGATATTTAAATTACATAGATTCTCCTGCTGTGAATTCCGTGTTTCTAACACGCTACATGCAGATAGGGTTCGAAAAAAAATACCCTACAGAGATGTTTGCATGTGGATTACAGGACTTTCATCACAATACAAGGCATATTGATGCTTAGAAGCATTTTCTCTGATTTCACAGAGATTTCCAAACGCCAGTTTCGAAACTGAGGAAGATTTCACGGCAAAATCCTCTTGTAGCGGGTTCAAAACAATAGACATTTAATTTACATGGATACGCTCACCGTGATATTCCGTGTTCTGAACACGCTACATACATCTCGGATTC
The DNA here is from genome assembly GCF_036321535.1 of Camelus dromedarius. Classification (NCBI taxonomy): domain Eukaryota; kingdom Metazoa; phylum Chordata; class Mammalia; order Artiodactyla; family Camelidae; genus Camelus; species Camelus dromedarius. The sequence continues at coordinate 109,075 of NW_026989758.1, forward strand.
GACAAATATTCACTACAGAGTAGTTAGCAAGTGGATTACAGCACTTTCATCCACCATACATGGTTTACTGACACTTTGAAGAATTTTCTGAGTTTCACAGGATAGTTTTAATGCCAGGTTTAAAAATGAGGCAGATTTGGCAGGAAAAAGCACTTGGAGCGAGTTCTACCCAAAAGATATGTAATTTACCTAGTTTCACTCACCGTGACATTCCGTGTTCTGAAAACGTTATATGCATCACGAATTCGACAAACATTCTTTAATCAGTTGTGAACATGTGTATTACCGAACTTTCATCCACCTTACAATGCATATTTATACATAGAAAGTTTTTTCTGATTTAGTAAATTTCTCCTAATGACAGTTTTTAAATCATGCAGTTTTCGCAGAAAAATCCTCTTGGAGCGAGTTCTACCCAATAGACATGCAATTTACATAGAACCCGTCATCGTGAAATTCCGTGTTCCGAAAAAGCTACATGCATCACGGATTCGACAAATTTTCACTACAGAGTCGTTAGCATAAGGATTACCGAACTTTCATCCACCATAAAAGCCATATTGACACTTTGAAGCATTTTCTCATATTTCGAAAGTTTTTCCTAATGCCAGTTTTGAAAATGAGGCAGAATTCGCAGAAAAAGCTCTTGGAACGAGTTCTACCGAAGAGATATTTATTTTACACAGATTCGCTCACCGTGATATTCTGTGTTCCGAACACGCTTCATGTATCTCGGATTCGACAAATATTCACTACACAGTTCTTAGCATGCGGATTACCGAACTTTCATCCACCCTACAAGGCATATTTACACCGAGAATCTATTCATCTGAGTTTGCAGTGTTTTCCTAAAGCCAGTTTCGAAAATCAGGCAGATTTCTCAGGAAAAATCTCTTGGAGTGATTTCTAACCAAGAGAAATGTAATTAACATAAACTCCTGGCCATGAAATCCCGTGTTCCGAACATGCTACATGCATAATGTATTCGACAAATATTCACTACAGATTTGTTTGCATGTGGATTACCAAACTTTCATCAAAAGAGATTGAATATTGATAATTAGAAGTATTTTCTCAGATTTTGCAGCGTTTTCCAAAAGCCAGTTTCAAAAATGAAGCAGTTTTCTCAGAAAAATCCTCTTGGAGTGAGTTCTACCCAATAGAGAAGTAATTTACATTGTTTCAATAACCATGAAATTCCACGTTCCTAACACGGTATATGCATCACGGTTTAGAAAAAGATTCTTTAATATGTTGTGAAAAGTTGGATTACTGAACTTTCTTCCAACATAAAGGCATATTTACACCTAGAAATATTTACTCTCATTTTGAAGCTTTCTCCAAACTTCAGATTCGATAATCATGCAATTTACGCAGAAAAATTCTATTCTAGCTAGTTCTACCCAATAGAATTGTAATTTACATTGATTCATTACGCTGAAATTAAATTTTCCAAAAGCGCTCCATGAATCACGGTTTGAAAAATAATTACTACACTGTTATTAAAATGTGGATTACCGGACTTTCATTCACCATTCAAGGCATATTGACACTTAGAAGCATTTTCTCAGATTTCACAGGGTTCTCTTAATGGCAGTGTTGAAAATGAGGCATTTTTGCAGAAATATTCTCTTCAAGTGTGTTCTACGCAATAGACATGTAATTTACATTGTTTCCTTCAATATGACATTCCGTAATCTGAACACGTTACATGCATCACGAATTGGACAAACATTCTTTAATGAGTGGGAGCATGTGGATTACCGAACTTTCATCCACCATACAAGGCATATTTACACCTAGAAGTGTTTATTCTGATTTCGCATGTTTTTTCTAACATCCAGTTTCGAAAATCATGAAATTTTCGCTGAAAAATTTAATTCAAGCGAGTTTTATCCAGTAGAATTGTTATTTTCCGAGTTTCATTCACCGAGACATTCCGTGTTCTAAAAAGGTTACATTAATCACGGCTCCGACAAACATTATTTAATGACCGTGAGCATGTGGATTACCGATGTTTCAACCAGAATACAAGGCATATTTACACCTAGAAATATTTAGTTAGATTTCGCAGATTTTTCCTAACGTCAGTTACGAAAATGAGGCAGTTTTCGCAGAAAAATTCTCTTGCTGCATGTTCGATCCAATAGACATCCTATTTTCATAGACACCGTAACCATAAAATTCCATGTTCTGTAAAAGATACGTGCACATTGGATTCAACAAATATTCACAGCTGAGTTGTTTGAATGTGAATTACACATCTTTAATAAACCATTGAAGTCATATTGTCACCTTAAATCATTTGCTCAGATTTTGCAGCGTTTTCATAACACCAGTTTACAAACAGAGGTAGATTTTACAGTAAAATGCTCCTGGAGCGGGTTCTCACCAATAGATATGTAATTTACATAGTTTCCTTCAAGGTGACATTCCGTGTTCTGAACACACTTCATACATCACGGATTTGAGAAACATTTTTAATGAGTTGTGTACATGTGTATTACAGAACTTTCATCCACCATACAAGGCATATATACACCCTAGAAACTTTAACACTGAGTTTGCAGCTTTTTCCTTATAGCAGTTTCAAAAATCAGGCAGTTTCCTAAGGAAAAAACTGTTGGAGCGTGTTCTACCCAATAGATATCTAAATTACATAGATTCTCCCGCTGTGAAATTCCGAGTTTCGAACACGCTACATGCAGATAGGGTTCGAAAAAAGATACCCTACAGAGATGTTTGCATGTGGATTACAGGACTTTCATCACAATACAAGGCATATTGATGCTTAGAAGCATTTTCTCTGATTTCTCAGAGCTTTCCAAATGCCAGTTTCGAAACTGAGGCAGATTACACGGCCAAAAATTCTTGGGGTGGGTTCAAAACAATAGACAAGTAATTTACATGGATTCACTCAAAGTGAAATTCCGTGTTCTGAACACGCTACATGCTTTTCAGCTTCGACAAATATACACTACAGAGTTGTTAGCAAGTGGATTACAGCACTTTCATCCACCATACATGGCTTACTGACACTTTGAAAAATTTTGTGAGATTTCAAAGGTTAGTTTTAATGCCATGTTTGAAAATGAGGCAGATTTGGCAGGAAAATGCTCTTGGAGCGATTTCTACCCAAAAGATATGTAATTTACCTAGTTTCACTCACCATGACATTCCGTGTTCTGAACACGTTACATGCATCACGCATTCGACAAACATTCTTTAATCAGTTGTGAACATGTGTATTACCGAACTTTCATCCCCCTTACAATGCATATTTATACATAGAATGTTTTATTCTGATTTAGTAGATTTCTCCTAATGTCAGTTTATAAATCATGCAGTTTTCGCAGAAAAATCCTCTTGGAGCGAGTTCTACCCAATAGACATGCAATTTACATAGAACCCGTCATCGTGAAATTCCGTGTTCCGAAAAAGCTACATGCATCACGGATTCGACAAATATTCACTACAGAGTCGTTAGCATAAGGATTACCGAACTTTCATCCACCATAAAAGCCATATTGACACTTTGAAGCATTTTCTCATATTTCGAAAGTTTTTCCTAATGCCAGTTTTGAAAATGAGGCAGAATTCGCAGAAAAAGCTCTTGGAACGAGTTCTACTGAAGAGATATGTATTTTACACAGCTTCACTCACCGTGATATTCTGTGTTCCGAACACGCTTCATGTATCTCGGATTCGACAAATAATCACTACAGAGATGTTAGCATTAGGATTAACGAACTTTCATCCACCCTACAAGGCATATTTACACCGAGAATCTATTCATCTGAGTTCGCATTGTTTTCCTAAAGCCAGTTTCGAAAATCAGGCAGATTTCTCAGGAAAAATCTCTTGGAGTGATTTCTAACCAAGAGAAATGTAATTAACATAAACTCCTGGCCATGAAATCCCGTGTTCCGAACATGCTACATGCATAATGTATTCGACAAATAGTCACTACAGATTTGTTTGCATGTGGATTACTGAACTTTCATCACAAGAGATTGAATATTGATAATTAGAAGTATTTTCTCAGATTTTGCAGCGTTTTCCAAACGCCAGTTTCAAAAATGAAGCAGTTTTCTCAGAAAAAACCTCTTGGAGCGAGTTCTACCCATTAGAGAAGTAATTTACATTGTTTCAATCACCATGAAATTCCACGTTCATAACACGGTATATGCATTACGGATTAGAAAAGATTCTTTAATATGTTGTGAAAAGGTGGATTACTGAACTTTCTTCCAACATAAAGGCATATTTACACCTAGAAATATTTACTCTCATTTTGAAGCTTTCTCCAAACTTCAGATTCCATAATCATGCAATTTACGCAGAAAAATTCTATTCTAGCTAGTTCTACCCAATAGAATTGTAATTTACATTGATTCATTACGCTGAAATTCAATTTTCCAAAAGCGCTCCATGAATCACGGTTTGAAAAATAATTACTACACTGTTATTAAAATGTGGATTACCGTACTTTCATTCACCATTCAAGGCATATTGACACTTAGAAGCATTTTCTCAGATTTCACAGGCTTCTCCTAATGGCAGTTTTGAAAATGAGGCACATTTGACAGAAAAACCCTCTTCAATCTATTCCTACCCAATAGACATGTAATTTACATTGTTTCCTTCAATATGACATTCCGTATTCCGAACTTGTTACATGCATCACGAATTGGACAAACATTCTTTAATGAGTGGGAGCATGTGGATTACTGAACTTTCATCCACCATACAGGCATATTTACACCTAGAAGTGTTTATTCTGATTTGGCAGGTTTTTCCTAACATCCAGTTTCGAAAATCATGAAATTTTCGCAGAAAAATTCAATTCAAGCGAGTTCTATCCAGAAGAATTGTTATTTTCTGAGTTTCACTCACCGAGACATTCCATTTTCCGAAAACGTTACATTAATCATGGCTTCGACAAACATTATTTAATGACCGTGAGCATGTGGATTACCGATGTTTCAACCACAATACAAGGCATATTTACACCTAGAAATATTTACTTAGAGTTCGCAGATTTTTCCTAACGTCAGTTATGAAAATCAGGAGGTTTTCGCAGAAAAATTCTCTTGCTGCATGTTCGATCCAATAGACATCCCATATTCATAGATACTGTCACCGTAACATTCCGTGTTCTGAAAAAGTAACGTGCACATTGGATTCAGCCAATTTTCACAGCTGAGTTGTTAGAATGTGAATTACACATCTTTAATACACCATTGCAGACATATTGTCACCTTAAAGCTTTTGCTCAGATTTTGCAGCACTGTCATATCACCAGGTTACATACAGAGGTAGATTTTACAAGAAATGCTCCTGGAGCTGGTTCTCACCAATAGATATGTAATTTACATCGTTTCCTTCAACGTGACATTCCGTGTTCCGAACACACAACATACATCACGAATTTGAGAAACATTTTTAATGAGTTGTGTACATGTGTAATAAAGGACTTTCATCCACCATACAAGGCATATTTACACCTAGAAACTTTAACTCTTAGTTTGCAGCTTTTTCCTAATAGCAGAGTAAAAATCAGGCAGTTTCCTAAGGAAAAAACTGTTGGAGCGTGTACTACCCAATAGATATTTAAATTACATAGATTCTCCTGCTGTGAATTCCATGTTTCTAACACACTACATTCAGATAGGATTCGATAAAATACACTAAATAGTTGTTTGCATGTGGATTACAGGACTTTCATCACAATACAAGGCATATTGATGCTTAGAAGCATTTTCTCTGATTTCACAGAGATTTCCAAACGCCAGTTTCGAAACTGAGGAAGATTTCACGGCAAAATCCTCTTGTAGCGGGTTCGAAACAATAGACATTTAATTTACATGGATACGCTCACCGTGATATTCCGTGTTCTGAACACGCTACATACATCTCGGATTCGACAAATATTCACTACAGAGTAGTTAGCAAGTGGATTACAGCACTTTCATCCACCATACATGGTTTACTGACACTTTGAAGAATTTTCTGAGATTTCACAGGATAGTTTTAATGCCAGGTTTAAAAATGAGGCAGATTTGGCAGGAAAAAGCACTTGGAGCGAGTTCTACCCAAAAGATATGTAATTTACCTAGTTTCACTCACCGTGACATTCCGTGTTCTGAAAACGTTATATGCATCACGGATTCGACAAACATTCTTTAATCAGCTCTGAACATGTGTATTACCGAACTTTCATCCCCCTTACAATGCATATTTATACATAGAATGTTTTATTCTGATTTAGTAGATTTCTCCTAATGTCAGTTTATAAATCATGCAGTTTTCGCAGAAAAATCCTCTTGGAGCGAGTTCTACCCAATAGACATGCAATTTACATAGAACCCGTCATCGTGAAATTCCGTGTTCCGAAAAAGCTACATGCATCACGGATTCGACAAATATTCACTACAGAGTCGTTAGCATAAGGATTACCGAACTTTCATCCACCATAAAAGCCATATTGACACTTTGAAGCATTTTCTCATATTTCGAAAGTTTTTCCTAATGCCAGTTTTGAAAATGAGGCAGAATTCGCAGAAAAAGCTCTTGGAACGAGTTCTACTGAAGAGATATGTATTTTACACAGCTTCACTCACCGTGATATTCTGTGTTCCGAACACGCTTCATGTATCTCGGATTCGACAAATATTCACTACAGAGATGTTAGCATTAGGATTAACGAACTTTCATCCACCCTACAAGGCATATTTACACCGAGAATCTATTCATCTGAGTTCGCATTGTTTTCCTAAAGCCAGTTTCGAAAATCAGGCAGATTTCTCAGGAAAAATCTCTTGGAGTGATTTCTAACCAAGAGAAATGTAATTAACATAAACTCCTGGCCATGAAATCCCGTGTTCCGAACATGCTACATGCATAATGTATTCGACAAATAGTCACTACAGATTTGTTTGCATGTGGATTACTGAACTTTCATCACAAGAGATTGAATATTGATAATTAGAAGTATTTTCTCAGATTTTGCAGCGTTTTCCAAACGCCAGTTTCAAAAATGAAGCAGTTTTCTCAGAAAAAACCTCTTGGAGCGAGTTCTACCCATTAGAGAAGTAATTTACATTGTTTCAATCACCATGAAATTCCACGTTCATAACACGGTATATGCATTACGGATTAGAAAAGATTCTTTAATATGTTGTGAAAAGGTGGATTACTGAACTTTCTTCCAACATAAAGGCATATTTACACCTAGAAATATTTACTCTCATTTTGAAGCTTTCTCCAAACTTCAGATTCCATAATCATGCAATTTACGCAGAAAAATTCTATTCTAGCTAGTTCTACCCAATAGAATTGTAATTTACATTGATTCATTACGCTGAAATTCAATTTTCCAAAAGCGCTCCATGAATCACGGTTTGAAAAATAATTACTACACTGTTATTAAAATGTTGATTACCGTACTTTCATTCACCATTCAAGGCATATTGACACTTAGAAGCATTTTCTCAGATTTCACAGGCTTCTCCTAATGGCAGTTTTGAAAATGAGGCACATTTGACAGAAAAACCCTCTTCAATCTATTCCTACCCAATAGACATGTAATTTACATTGTTTCCTTCAATATGACATTCCGTATTCCGAACTTGTTACATGCATCACGTATTGGACAACATTCTTTAATGAGTGGGAGCATGTGGATTACTGAACTTTCATCCACCATACAGGCATATTTACACCTAGAAGTGTTTATTCTGATTTGGCAGGTTTTTCCTAACATCCAGTTTCGAAAATCATGAAATTTTCGCAGAAAAATTCAATTCAAGCGAGTTCTATCCAGAAGAATTGTTATTTTCTGAGTTTCACTCACCGAGACATTCCATTTTCCGAAAACGTTACATTAATCATGGCTTCGACAAACATTATTTAATGACCGTGAGCATGTGGATTACCGATGTTTCAACCACAATACAAGGCATATTTACACCTAGAAATATTTACTTAGAGTTCGCAGATTTTTCCTAACGTCAGTTATGAAAATCAGGAGGTTTTCGCAGAAAAATTCTCTTGCTGCATGTTCGATCCAATAGACATCCCATATTCATAGATACTGTCACCGTAACATTCCGTGTTCTGAAAAAGTAACGTGCACATTGGATTCAGCCAATTTTCACAGCTGAGTTGTTAGAATGTGAATTACACATCTTTAATACACCATTGCAGACATATTGTCACCTTAAAGCTTTTGCTCAGATTTTGCAGCATTGTCATATCACCAGGTTACATACAGAGGTAGATTTTACAAGAAATGCTCCTGGAGCTGGTTCTCACCAATAGATATGTAATTTACATCGTTTCCTTCAACGTGACATTCCGTGTTCCGAACACACAACATACATCACGGATTTGAGAAACATTTTTAATGAGTTGTGTACATGTGTAATAAAGGACTTTCATCCACCATACAAGGCATATTTACACCTAGAAACTTTAACTCTTAGTTTGCAGCTTTTTCCTAATAGCAGAGTAAAAATCAGGCAGTTTCCTAAGGAAAAAACTGTTGGAGCGTGTTCTACCCAATAGATATTTAAATTACATAGATTCTCCTGCTGTGAATTCCGTGTTTCTAACACGCTACATTTAGATAGGATTCGATAAAATACACTAAATAGTTGTTTGCATGTGGATTACAGGACTTTCATCACAATACAAGGCATATTGATGCTTAGAAGCATTTTCTCTGATTTCACAGAGATTTCCAAACGCCAGTTTCGAAACTGAGGAAGATTTCACGGCAAAATCCTCTTGTAGCGGGTTCAAAACAATAGACATTTAATTTACATGGATACGCTCACCGTGATATTCCGTGTTCTGAACACGCTACATACATCTCGGATTCGACAAATATTCACTACAGAGTAGTTAGCAAGTGGATCACAGCGCTTTCATCCACCATACATGGTTTACTGACACTTTGAAGAATTTTCTGAGTTTCACAGGATAGTTTTAATGCCAGGTTTAAAAATGAGGCAGATTTGGCAGGAAAAAGCACTTGGAGCGAGTTCTACCCAAAAGATATGTAATTTACCTAGTTTCACTCACCGTGACATTCCGTGTTCTGAAAACGTTATATGCATCACGAATTCGACAAACATTCTTTAATCAGCTGTGAACATGTGTATTACCGAACTTTCATCCACCTTACAATGCATATTTATACATAGAAAGTTTTTTCTGATTTAGTAAATTTCTCCTAATGACAGTTTTTAAATCATGCAGTTTTCGCAGAAAAATCCTCTTGGAGCGAGTTCTACCCAATAGACATGCAATTTACATAGAACCCGTCATCGTGAAATTCCGTGTTCCGAAAAAGCTACATGCATCACGGATTCGACAAATTTTCACTACAGAGTCGTTAGCATAAGGATTACCGAACTTTCATCCACCATAAAAGCCATATTGACACTTTGAAGCATTTTCTCATATTTTGAAAGTTTTTCCTAATGCCAGTTTTGAAAATGAGGCAGAATTCGCAGAAAAAGCTCTTGGAACGAGTTCTACCGAAGAGATATTTATTTTACACAGATTCGCTCACCGTGATATTCTGTGTTCCGAACACGCTTCATGTATCTCGGATTCGACAAATATTCACTACACAGTTCTTAGCATGCGGATTACCGAACTTTCATCCACCCTACAAGGCATATTTACACCGAGAATCTATTCATCTGAGTTTGCAGTGTTTTCCTAAATCCAGTTTCGAAAATCAGGCAGATATCTCAGGAAAAATCTCTTGGAGTGATTTCTAACCAAGAGAAATGTAATTAACATAAACTCCTGGCCATGAAATCCCGTGTTCCGAACATGCTACATGCATAATGTATTCGACAAATATTCACTACAGATTTGTTTGCATGTGGATTACCAAACTTTCATCAAAAGAGATTGAATATTGATAATTAGAAGTATTTTCTCAGATTTTGCAGCGTTTTCCAAACGCCAGTTTCAAAAATGAAGCAGTTTTCTCAGAAAAATCCTCTTGGAGTGAGTTCTACCCAATAGAGAATTAATTTACATTGTTTCAATAACCATGAAATTCCACGTTCCTAACACGGTATATGCATCACGGTTTAGAAAAAGATTCTTTAATATGTTGTGAAAAGTTGGATTACTGAACTTTCTTCCAACATAAAGGCATATTTACACCTAGAAATATTTACTCTCATTTTGAAGCTTTCTCCAAACTTCAGATTCGATAATCATGCAATTTACGCAGAAAAATTCTATTCTAGCTAGTTCTACCCAATAGAATTGTAATTTACATTGATTCATTACGCTGAAATTAAATTTTCCAAAAGCGCTCCATGAATCACGGTTTGAAAAATAATTACTACACTGTTATTAAAATGTGGATTACCGGACTTTCATTCACCATTCAAGGCATATTGACACTTAGAAGCATTTTCTCAGATTTCACAGGGTTCTCTTAATGGCAGTGTTGAAAATGAGGCAATTTTGCAGAAATATTCTCTTCAAGTGTGTTCTACGCAATAGACATGTAATTTACATTGTTTCTTTCAATATGACATTCCGTAATCCGAACACGTTACATGCATCACGAATTGGACAAACATTCTTTAATGAGTGGGAGCATGTGGATTACCGAACTTTCATCCACCATACAAGGCATATTTACACCTAGAAGTGTTTATTCTGATTTCGCATGTTTTTTCTAACATCCAGTTTCGAAAATCATGAAATTTTCGCTGAAAAATTTAATTCAAGCGAGTTTTATCCAGTAGAATTGTTATTTTCCGAGTTTCATTCACCGAGACATTCCGTGTTCTAAAAAGGTTACATTAATCACGGCTCCGACAAACATTATTTAATGACCGTTAGCATGTGGATTACCGATGTTTCAACCAGAATACAAGGCATATTTACACCTAGAAATATTTAGTTAGATTTCGCAGATTTTTCCTAACGTCAGTTACGAAAATCAGGCAGTTTTCGCAGAAAAATTCTCTTGCTGCATGTTCGATCCAATAGACATCCTATTTTCATAGACACCGTAACCATAAAATTCCATGTTCTGTAAAAGATACGTGCACATTGGATTCAACAAATATTCACAGCTGAGTTGTTTGAATGTGAATTACACATCTTTAATAAACCATTGAAGTCATATTGTCACCTTAAATCATTTGCTCAGATTTTGCAGCGTTTTCATAACACCAGTTTACAAACAGAGGTAGATTTTACAGTAAAATGCTCCTGGAGCGGGTTCTCACCAATAGATATGTAATTTACATAGTTTCCTTCAAGGTGACATTCCGTGTTCTGAACACACTTCATACATCACGGATTTGAGAAACATTTTTAATGAGTTGTGTACATGTGTATTACAGAACTTTCATCCACCATACAAGGCATATATACACCCTAGAAACTTTAACACTGAGTTTGCAGCTTTTTCCTTATAGCAGTTTCAAAAATCAGGCAGTTTCCTAAGGAAAAAACTGTTGGAGCGTGTTCTACCCAATAGATATCTAAATACAATAGATTCTCCTGCTGTGAAATTCCGAGTTTCGAACACGCTACATGCAGATAGGGTTCGAAAAAAAATACCCTACAGAGATGTTTGCATGTGGATTACAGGACTTTCATCACAATACAAGGCATATTGATGCTTAGAAGCATTTTCTCTGATTTCTCAGAGCTTTCCAAATGCCAGTTTCGAAACTAAGGCAGATTACACGGCAAAAAATTCTTGGGGTGGGTTCAAAACAATAGACAAGTAATTTACATGGATTCACTCAAAGTGAAATTCCGTGTTCTGAACACGCTACATGCTTTTCAGCTTCGACAAATATACACTACAGAGTTGTTAGCAAGTGGATTACAGCACTTTCATCCACCATACATGGCTTACTGACACTTTGAAAAATTTTGTGAGATTTCAAAGGTTAGTTTTAATGCCAGGTTTGAAAATGAGGCAGATTTGGCAGGAAAATGCTCTTGGAGCGAGTTCTACCCAAAAGATATGTAATTTACCTAGTTTCACTCACCATGACATTCCGTGTTCTGAACACGTTACATGCATCACGGATTCGACAAACATTCTTTAATGAGTTGTGAACATGTGTATTACCGAACTTTCATCCCCCTTACAATGCATATTTATACATAGAATGTTTTATTCTGATTTAGTAGATTTCTCCTAATGTCAGTTTATAAATCATGCAGTTTTCGCAGAAAAATCCTCTTGGAGCGAGTTCTACCCAATAGACATGCAATTTACATAGAACCCGTCATCGTGAAATTCCGTGTTCCGAAAAAGCTACATGCATCACGGATTCGACAAATATTCACTACAGAGTCGTTAGCATAAGGATTAGCGAACTTTCATCCACCATAAAAGCCATATTGACACTTTGAAGCATTTTCTCATATTTCGAAAGTTTTTCCTAATGCCAGTTTTGAAAATGAGGCAGAATTCGCAGAAAAAGCTCTTGGAACGAGTTCTACTGAAGAGATATGTATTTTACACAGCTTCGCTCACCGTGATATTCTGTGTTCCGAACACGCTTCATGTATCTCGGATTCGACAAATATTCACTACAGAGATGTTAGCATTAGGATTAACGAACTTTCATCCACCCTACAAGGCATATTTACACCGAGAATCTATTCATCTGAGTTCGCATTGTTTTCCTAACGCCAGTTTCGAAAATCAGGCAGATTTCTCAGGAAAAATCTCTTGGAGTGATTTCTAACCAAGAGAAATGTAATTAACATAAACTCCTGGCCATGAAATCCCGTGTTCCGAACATGCTACATGCATAATGTATTCGACAAATAGTCACTACAGATTTGTTTGCATGTGGATTACTGAACTTTCATCACAAGAGATTGAATATTGATAATTAGAAGTATTTTCTCAGATTTTGCAGCGTTTTCCAAACGCCAGTTTCAAAAATGAAGCAGTTTTCTCAGAAAAATCCTCTTGGAGCGAGTTCTACCCATTAGAGAAGTAATTTACATTGTTTCAATCACCATGAAATTCCACGTTCATAACACGGTATATGCATCACGGATTAGAAAAGATTCTTTAATATGTTGTGAAAAGGTGGATTACTGAACTTTCTTCCAACATAAAGGCATATTTACACCTAGAAATATTTACTCTCATTTTGAAGCTTTCTCCAAACTTCAGATTCCATAATCATGCAATTTACGCAGAAAAATTCTATTCTAGCTAGTTCTACCCAATAGAATTGTAATTTACATTGATTCATTACGCTGAAATTCAATTTTCCAAAAGCGCTCCATGAATCACGGTTTGAAAAATAATTACTACACTGTTATTAAAATGTGGATTACCGTACTTTCATTCACCATTCAAGGCATATTGACACTTAGAAGCATTTTCTCAGATTTCACAGGCTTCTCCTAATGGCAGTTTTGAAAATGAGGCACATTTGACAGAAAAACCCTCTTCAATCTATTCCTACCCAATAGACATGTAATTTACATTGTTTCCTTCAATATGACATTCCGTATTCCGAACTTGTTACATGCATCACGAATTGGACAAACATTCTTTAATGAGTGGGAGCATGTGGATTACTGAACTTTCATCCACCATACAGGCATATTTACACCTAGAAGTGTTTATTCTGATTTGGCAGGTTTTTCCTAACATCCAGTTTCGAAAATCATGAAATTTTCGCAGAAAAATTCAATTCAAGCGAGTTCTATCCAGAAGAATTGTTATTTTCTGAGTTTCACTCACCGAGACATTCCATTTTCCGAAAACGTTACATTAATCATGGCTTCGACAAACATTATTTAATGACCGTGAGCATGTGGATTACCGATGTTTCAACCACAATACAAGGCATATTTACACCTAGAAATATTTACTTAGAGTTTGCAGATTTTTCCTAACGTCAGTTATGAAAATCAGGAGGTTTTCGCAGAAAAATTCTCTTGCTGCATGTTCGATCCAATAGACATCCCATATTCATAGATACTGTCACCGTAACATTCCGTGTTCTGAAAAAGTAACGTGCACATTGGATTCAGCCAATTTTCACAGCTGAGTTGTTAGAATGTGAATTACACATCTTTAATACACCATTGCAGACATATTGTCACCTTAAAGCTTTTGCTCAGATTTTGCAGCACTGTCATATCACCAGGTTACATACAGAGGTAGATTTTACAAGAAATGCTCCTGGAGCTGGTTCTCACCAATAGATATGTAATTTACATCGTTTCCTTCAACGTGACATTCCGTGTTCCGAACACACAACATACATCACGGATTTGAGAAACATTTTTAATGAGTTGTGTACATGTGTAATAAAGGACTTTCATCCACCATACAAGGCATATTTACACCTAGAAACTTTAACTCTTAGTTTGCAGCTTTTTCCTAATAGCAGAGTAAAAATCAGGCAGTTTCCTAAGGAAAAAACTGTTGGAGCGTGTTCTACCCAATAGATATTTAAATTACATAGATTCTCCTGCTGTGAATTCCATGTTTCTAACACACTACATTCAGATAGGATTCGATAAAATACACTAAATAGTTGTTTGCATGTGGATTACAGGACTTTCATCACAATACAAGGCATATTGATGCTTAGAAGCATTTTCTCTGATTTCACAGAGATTTCCAAACGCCAGTTTCGAAACTGAGGAAGATTTCACGGCAAAATCCTCTTGTAGCGGGTTCGAAACAATAGACATTTAATTTACATGGATACGCTCACCGTGATATTCCGTGTTCTGAACACGCTACATACATCTCGGATTCGACAAATATTCACTACAGAGTAGTTAGCAAGTGGATTACAGCACTTTCATCCACCATACATGGTTTACTGACACTTTGAAGAATTTTCTGAGATTTCACAGGATAGTTTTAATGCCAGGTTTAAAAATGAGGCAGATTTGGCAGGAAAAAGCACTTGGAGCGAGTTCTACCCAAAAGATATGTAATTTACCTAGTTTCACTCACCGTGACATTCCGTGTTCTGAAAACGTTATATGCATCACGAATTCGACAAACATTCTTTAATCAGCTGTGAACATGTGTATTACCGAACTTTCATCCACCTTACAATGCATATTTATACATAGAAAGTTTTTTCTTATTTAGTAAATTTCTCCTAATGACAGTTTTTAAATCATGCAGTTTTCGCAGAAAAATCCTCTTGGAGCGAGTTCTACCCAATAGACATGCAATTTACATAGAACCCGTCATCGTGAAATTCCGTGTTCCGAAAAAGCTACATGCATCACGGATTCGACAAATTTTCACTACAGAGTCGTTAGCATAAGGATTACCGAACTTTCATCCACCATAAAAGCCATATTGACTCTTTGAAGCATTTTCTCATATTTCGAAAGTTTTTCCTAATGCCAGTTTTGAAAATGAGGCAGAATTCGCAGAAAAACTCTTGGAACGAGTTCTACCGAAGAGATATTTATTTTACACAGATTCGCTCACCGTGATATTCTGTGTTCCGAACACGCTTCATGTATCTCGGATTCGACAAATATTCCCTACACAGTTCTTAGCATGCGGATTACCGATCTTTCATCCACCCTACAAGGCATATTTACACCGAGAATCTATTCATCTGAGTTTGCAGTGTTTTCCTAAAGCCAGTTTCGAAAATCAGGCAGATTTCTCAGGAAAAATCTCTTGGAGTGATTTCTAACCAAGAGAAATGTAATTAACATAAACTCCTGGCCATGAAATCCCGTGTTCCGAACATGCTACATGCATAATGTATTCGACAAATATTCACTACAGATTTGTTTGCATGTGGATTACCAAACTTTCATCAAAAGAGATTGAATATTGATAATTAGAAGTATTTTCTCAGATTTTGCAGCGTTTTCCAAACGCCAGTTTCAAAAATGAAGCAGTTTTCTCCAGAAAAATTCTCTTGGAGTGAGTTCTACCCAATAGAGAAGTAATTTACATTGTTTCAATAACCATGAAATTCCACGTTCCTAACACGGTATATGCATCACGGTTTAGAAAAAGATTCTTTAATATGTTGTGAAAAGTTGGATAACTGAACTTTCTTCCAACATAAAGGCATATTTACACCTAGAAATATTTACTCTCATTTTGAAGCTTTCTCCAAACTTCAGATTCGATAATCATGCAATTTACGCAGAAAAATTCTATTCTAGCTAGTTCTACCCAATAGAATTGTAATTTACATTGATTCATTACGCTGAAATTCAATTTTCCAAAAGCGCTCCATGAATCACGGTTTGAAAAATAATTGCTACACTGTTATTAAAATGTGGATTACCGGACTTTCATTCACCATTCAAGGCATATTGACACTTAGAAGCATTTTCTCAGATTTCACAGGGTTCTCTTAATGGCAGTGTTGAAAATGAGGCAATTTTGCAGAAATATTCTCTTCAAGTGTGTTCTACGCAATAGACATGTAATTTACATTGTTTCCTTCAATATGACATTCCGTATTCCGAACACGTTACATGCATCACGAATTGGACAAACATTATTTAATGAGTGGGAGCATGTGGATTACCGAACTTTCATCCACCATACAAGGCATATTTACACCTAGAAGTGTTTATTCTGATTTCGCATGTATTTTCTAACATCCAGTTTCGAAAATCATGAAATTTTCGCTGAAAAATTTAATTCAAGCGAGTTTTATCCAGTAGAATTGTTATTTTCCGAGTTTCATTCACCGAGACATTCCGTGTTCTAAAAAGGTTACATTAATCACGGCTCCGACAAACATTATTTAATGACCATTAGCATGTGGATTACCGATGTTTCAACCAGAATACAAGGCATATTTACACCTAGAAATATTTAGTTAGATTTCGCAGATTTTTCCTAACGTCAGTTACGAAAATCAGGCAGTTTTCGCAGAAAAATTCTCTTGCTGCATGTTCGATCCATTAGACATCCTATTTTCATAGACACCGTAACCATAAAATTCCATGTTCTGTAAAAGATACGTGCACATTGGATTCAACAAATATTCACAGCTGAGTTGTTAGAATGTGAATTTCACATCTTTAATAAACCATTGAAGACATATTGTCACCTTAAATTATTTGCTCAAATTTTGCAGACTTTTCATAACACCAGTTTACAAACAGAGGTAGATTTTACAGTAAAATGCTCCTGGAGCGGGTTCTCAACAACAGATATGTAATTTACATAGTTTCTTTCAACGTGACATTCCGTGTTCTGAACACACTTAATAGATGTCGGATTTGAGAAACATTTTTAATGAGTTGTGTACATGTGTATTACAGAAATTTCATCCACCATACAAGGCATATATACACCCTAGAAACATTAACACTGAGTTTGCAGCTTTTTCCTTATAGCAGTTTCAAAAATCAGGCAGTTTCCTAAGGAAAAA
Organism: Camelus dromedarius; assembly: GCF_036321535.1. Taxonomy (NCBI): domain Eukaryota; kingdom Metazoa; phylum Chordata; class Mammalia; order Artiodactyla; family Camelidae; genus Camelus; species Camelus dromedarius. Next base: position 126,504 of record NW_026989758.1, read on the forward strand.
ACTGTTGGAGCGTGTTCTACCCAATAGATATCTAAATTACATAGATTCTCCCGCTGTGAAATTCCGTGTTTCGAACACGCTACATGCTGATAGGGTTCGAAAAAGAATACCCTACAGAGATGTTTGCATGTGGATTACAGGACTTTCATCACAATACAAGGCATATTGATGCTTAGAAGCATTTTCTCTGATTTCTCAGAGCTTTCCAAACGCCAGTTTCGAAACTGAGGCAGATTACACGGCAAAAAACTCTTGGGGTGGGTTCAAAACAATAGACAAGTAATTTACATTGATTCACTCAAAGTGAAATTCCGTGTTCCGAACACGCTACATGCTTTTCAGCTTCGACAAATATACACTACAGAGTTGTTAGCAAGTGGATTACAGCACTTTCATCCACCATACATGGCTTACTGACACTTTAAAAAATTTTGTGAGATTTGAAAGATTAGTTTTAATGCCAGGTTTGATAATGAGGCCGATTTGGCAGGAAAATGCTCTTGCAGCGAGTTCTACCCAAAAGATATGTAATTTACCTAGTTTCACTCACCATGACATTCCGTGTTCTGAACACGTTACATGCATCACGGATTCGACAAACATTCTTTAATGAGTTGTGAACATGTGTATTACCGAACTTTCATCCCCTTTACAATGCATATTTATACGTAGAATATTTTATTCTGATTTAGTAGATTTCTCCTAATGTCAGTTTATAAATCATGCAGATTTCGCAGAAAAATCCTCTTGGAACGAGTTCTACCCAATAGACATGCAATTTACATAGAACCCGTCATCGTGAAATTCCGTGTTCCGAAAAAGCTACATGCATCACGGATTCGACAAATATTCACTACAGAGTCGTTAGCATAAGGATTACCGAACTTTCATCCACCATAAAAGCCATATTGACACTTTGAAGCATTTTCTCATATTTCGAAAGTTTTTCCTAATGCCAGTTTTGAAAATGAGGCAGAATTCGCAGAAAAAGCTCTTGGAGCGAGTTCTACCCAAGAGACATGTATTTTAGATAGATTCGCTCACCGTGATATTCTGTGTTCCGAACACGCTTCATGTATCTCGGATTCGACAAATATTCACTACACAGTTCTTAGCATGCGGATTACCGAACTTTCATCCACCCTACAACGCATATTTACCCCGAGAATCTATTCATCTGAGTTTGCAGTGTTTTCCTAAAGCCAGTTTCGAAAATCAGGCAGATTTCTCAGGAAAAATCTCTTGGAGTGATTTCTAACCAAGAGAAATGTAATTAACATAAACTCCTGGCCATGAAATCCCGTGTTCCGAACATGCTACATGCATAATGTATTCGACAAATAGTCACTACAGATTTGTTTGCATGTGGATTACTGAACTTTCATCACAAGAGATTGAATATTGATAATTAGAAGTATTTTCTCAGATTTTGCAGCGTTTTCCAAACGCCAGTTTCAAAAATGAAGCAGTTTTCTCAGAAAAATCCTCTTGGAGCGAGTTCTACCCATTAGAGAAGTAATTTACATTGTTTCAATCACCATGAAATTCCACGTTCATAACACGGTATATGCATCACGGATTAGAAAAGATTCTTTAATATGTTGTGAAAAGGTGGATTACTGAACTTTCTTCCAACATAAAGGCATATTTACACCTAGAAATATTTACTCTCATTTTGAAGCTTTCTCCAAACTTCAGATTCCATAATCATGCAATTTACGCAGAAAAATTCTATTCTAGCTAGTTCTACCCAATAGAATTGTAATTTACATTGATTCATTACGCTGAAATTCAATTTTCCAAAAGCGCTCCATGAATCACGGTTTGAAAAATAATTACTACACTGTTATTAAAATGTGGATTACCGTACTTTCATTCACCATTCAAGGCATATTGACACTTAGAAGCATTTTCTCAGATTTCACAGGCTTCTCCTAATGGCAGTTTTGAAAATGAGGCACATTTGACAGAAAAACCCTCTTCAATCTATTCCTACCCAATAGACATGTAATTTACATTGTTTCCTTCAATATGACATTCCGTATTCCGAACTTGTTACATGCATCACGAATTGGACAAACATTCTTTAATGAGTGGGAGCATGTGGATTACTGAACTTTCATCCACCATACAGGCATATTTACACCTAGAAGTGTTTATTCTGATTTGGCAGGTTTTTCCTAACATCCAGTTTCGAAAATCATGAAATTTTCGCAGAAAAATTCAATTCAAGCGAGTTCTATCCAGAAGAATTGTTATTTTCTGAGTTTCACTCACCGAGACATTCCATTTTCCGAAAACGTTACATTAATCATGGCTTCGACAAACATTATTTAATGACCGTGAGCATGTGGATTACCGATGTTTCAACCACAATACAAGGCATATTTACACCTAGAAATATTTACTTAGAGTTTGCAGATTTTTCCTAACGTCAGTTATGAAAATCAGGAGGTTTTCGCAGAAAAATTCTCTTGCTGCATGTTCGATCCAATAGACATCCCATATTCATAGATACTGTCACCGTAACATTCCGTGTTCTGAAAAAGTAACGTGCACATTGGATTCAGCCAATTTTCACAGCTGAGTTGTTAGAATGTGAATTACACATCTTTAATACACCATTGCAGACATATTGTCACCTTAAAGCTTTTGCTCAGATTTTGCAGCACTGTCATATCACCAGGTTACATACAGAGGTAGATTTTACAAGAAATGCTCCTGGAGCTGGTTCTCACCAATAGATATGTAATTTACATCGTTTCCTTCAACGTGACATTCCGTGTTCCGAACACACAACATACATCACGGATTTGAGAAACATTTTTAATGAGTTGTGTACATGTGTAATAAAGGACTTTCATCCACCATACAAGGCATATTTACACCTAGAAACTTTAACTCTTAGTTTGCAGCTTTTTCCTAATAGCAGAGTAAAAATCAGGCAGTTTCCTAAGGAAAAAACTGTTGGAGCGTGTTCTACCCAATAGATATTTAAATTACATAGATTCTCCTGCTGTGAATTCCATGTTTCTAACACACTACATTCAGATAGGATTCGATAAAATACACTAAATAGTTGTTTGCATGTGGATTACAGGACTTTCATCACAATACAAGGCATATTGATGCTTAGAAGCATTTTCTCTGATTTCACAGAGATTTCCAAACGCCAGTTTCGAAACTGAGGAAGATTTCACGGCAAAATCCTCTTGTAGCGGGTTCGAAACAATAGACATTTAATTTACATGGATACGCTCACCGTGATATTCCGTGTTCTGAACACGCTACATACATCTCGGATTCGACAAATATTCACTACAGAGTAGTTAGCAAGTGGATTACAGCACTTTCATCCACCATACATGGTTTACTGACACTTTGAAGAATTTTCTGAGATTTCACAGGATAGTTTTAATGCCAGGTTTAAAAATGAGGCAGATTTGGCAGGAAAAAGCACTTGGAGCGAGTTCTACCCAAAAGATATGTAATTTACCTAGTTTCACTCACCGTGACATTCCGTGTTCTGAAAACGTTATATGCATCACGAATTCGACAAACATTCTTTAATCAGCTGTGAACATGTGTATTACCGAACTTTCATCCACCTTACAATGCATATTTATACATAGAAAGTTTTTTCTTATTTAGTAAATTTCTCCTAATGACAGTTTTTAAATCATGCAGTTTTCGCAGAAAAATCCTCTTGGAGCGAGTTCTACCCAATAGACATGCAATTTACATAGAACCCGTCATCGTGAAATTCCGTGTTCCGAAAAAGCTACATGCATCACGGATTCGACAAATTTTCACTACAGAGTCGTTAGCATAAGGATTACCGAACTTTCATCCACCATAAAAGCCATATTGACTCTTTGAAGCATTTTCTCATATTTCGAAAGTTTTTCCTAATGCCAGTTTTGAAAATGAGGCAGAATTCGCAGAAAAACTCTTGGAACGAGTTCTACCGAAGAGATATTTATTTTACACAGATTCGCTCACCGTGATATTCTGTGTTCCGAACACGCTTCATGTATCTCGGATTCGACAAATATTCCCTACACAGTTCTTAGCATGCGGATTACCGATCTTTCATCCACCCTACAAGGCATATTTACACCGAGAATCTATTCATCTGAGTTTGCAGTGTTTTCCTAAAGCCAGTTTCGAAAATCAGGCAGATTTCTCAGGAAAAATCTCTTGGAGTGATTTCTAACCAAGAGAAATGTAATTAACATAAACTCCTGGCCATGAAATCCCGTGTTCCGAACATGCTACATGCATAATGTATTCGACAAATATTCACTACAGATTTGTTTGCATGTGGATTACCAAACTTTCATCAAAAGAGATTGAATATTGATAATTAGAAGTATTTTCTCAGATTTTGCAGCGTTTTCCAAACGCCAGTTTCAAAAATGAAGCAGTTTTCTCCAGAAAAATTCTCTTGGAGTGAGTTCTACCCAATAGAGAAGTAATTTACATTGTTTCAATAACCATGAAATTCCACGTTCCTAACACGGTATATGCATCACGGTTTAGAAAAAGATTCTTTAATATGTTGTGAAAAGTTGGATAACTGAACTTTCTTCCAACATAAAGGCATATTTACACCTAGAAATATTTACTCTCATTTTGAAGCTTTCTCCAAACTTCAGATTCGATAATCATGCAATTTACGCAGAAAAATTCTATTCTAGCTAGTTCTACCCAATAGAATTGTAATTTACATTGATTCATTACGCTGAAATTCAATTTTCCAAAAGCGCTCCATGAATCACGGTTTGAAAAATAATTGCTACACTGTTATTAAAATGTGGATTACCGGACTTTCATTCACCATTCAAGGCATATTGACACTTAGAAGCATTTTCTCAGATTTCACAGGGTTCTCTTAATGGCAGTGTTGAAAATGAGGCAATTTTGCAGAAATATTCTCTTCAAGTGTGTTCTACGCAATAGACATGTAATTTACATTGTTTCCTTCAATATGACATTCCGTATTCCGAACACGTTACATGCATCACGAATTGGACAAACATTATTTAATGAGTGGGAGCATGTGGATTACCGAACTTTCATCCACCATACAAGGCATATTTACACCTAGAAGTGTTTATTCTGATTTCGCATGTATTTTCTAACATCCAGTTTCGAAAATCATGAAATTTTCGCTGAAAAATTTAATTCAAGCGAGTTTTATCCAGTAGAATTGTTATTTTCCGAGTTTCATTCACCGAGACATTCCGTGTTCTAAAAAGGTTACATTAATCACGGCTCCGACAAACATTATTTAATGACCATTAGCATGTGGATTACCGATGTTTCAACCAGAATACAAGGCATATTTACACCTAGAAATATTTAGTTAGATTTCGCAGATTTTTCCTAACGTCAGTTACGAAAATCAGGCAGTTTTCGCAGAAAAATTCTCTTGCTGCATGTTCGATCCATTAGACATCCTATTTTCATAGACACCGTAACCATAAAATTCCATGTTCTGTAAAAGATACGTGCACATTGGATTCAACAAATATTCACAGCTGAGTTGTTAGAATGTGAATTTCACATCTTTAATAAACCATTGAAGACATATTGTCACCTTAAATTATTTGCTCAAATTTTGCAGACTTTTCATAACACCAGTTTACAAACAGAGGTAGATTTTACAGTAAAATGCTCCTGGAGCGGGTTCTCAACAACAGATATGTAATTTACATAGTTTCTTTCAACGTGACATTCCGTGTTCTGAACACACTTAATAGATGTCGGATTTGAGAAACATTTTTAATGAGTTGTGTACATGTGTATTACAGAAATTTCATCCACCATACAAGGCATATATACACCCTAGAAACATTAACACTGAGTTTGCAGCTTTTTCCTTATAGCAGTTTCAAAAATCAGGCAGTTTCCTAAGGAAAAAACTGTTGGAGCGTGTTCTACCCAATAGATATCTAAATTACATAGATTCTCCCGCTGTGAAATTCCGTGTTTCGAACACGCTACATGCTGATAGGGTTCGAAAAAGAATACCCTACAGAGATGTTTGCATGTGGATTACAGGACTTTCATCACAATACAAGGCATATTGATGCTTAGAAGCATTTTCTCTGATTTCTCAGAGCTTTCCAAACGCCAGTTTCGAAACTGAGGCAGATTACACGGCAAAAAACTCTTGGGGTGGGTTCAAAACAATAGACAAGTAATTTACATTGATTCACTCAAAGTGAAATTCCGTGTTCCGAACACGCTACATGCTTTTCAGCTTCGACAAATATACACTACAGAGTTGTTAGCAAGTGGATTACAGCACTTTCATCCACCATACATGGCTTACTGACACTTTAAAAAATTTTGTGAGATTTGAAAGATTAGTTTTAATGCCAGGTTTGATAATGAGGCCGATTTGGCAGGAAAATGCTCTTGCAGCGAGTTCTACCCAAAAGATATGTAATTTACCTAGTTTCACTCACCATGACATTCCGTGTTCTGAACACGTTACATGCATCACGGATTCGACAAACATTCTTTAATGAGTTGTGAACATGTGTATTACCGAACTTTCATCCCCTTTACAATGCATATTTATACGTAGAATATTTTATTCTGATTTAGTAGATTTCTCCTAATGTCAGTTTATAAATCATGCAGATTTCGCAGAAAAATCCTCTTGGAACGAGTTCTACCCAATAGACATGCAATTTACATAGAACCCGTCATCGTGAAATTCCGTGTTCCGAAAAAGCTACATGCATCACGGATTCGACAAATATTCACTACAGAGTCGTTAGCATAAGGATTACCGAACTTTCATCCACCATAAAAGCCATATTGACACTTTGAAGCATTTTCTCATATTTCGAAAGTTTTTCCTAATGCCAGTTTTGAAAATGAGGCAGAATTCGCAGAAAAAGCTCTTGGAGCGAGTTCTACCCAAGAGACATGTATTTTAGATAGATTCGCTCACCGTGATATTCTGTGTTCCGAACACGCTTCATGTATCTCGGATTCGACAAATATTCACTACACAGTTCTTAGCATGCGGATTACCGAACTTTCATCCACCCTACAACGCATATTTACCCCGAGAATCTATTCATCTGAGTTTGCAGTGTTTTCCTAAAGCCAGTTTCGAAAATCAGGCAGATTTCTCAGGAAAAATCTCTTGGAGTGATTTCTAACCATGAGAATTGTAATTAACATAAACACCCTGGCCATGAAATCCAATGGTCTGAACATGCTACATGCATAATGGTTTCGACAACTATTCACTACAGATTTGTTAGCATGTGGATTAACGAACTATCATCACAATAAATTGAATATTGACACTTAGAAATATTTTCTCAGATTTTGCAGTGTTTTCCAAACGCCAGTTTCAAAAATGAATCAATTTTCCCAGAAAAATTCTCTTGGAGCGAGTTCTACCCAACAGAGAAGTAATTTACATTGTTTCAATCACCGTGAAATTCCACGTTCCGAACACGGTATATGCATCACGGATTAGAAAAAGATTCTTTAATATGTTGTGAAAATGTGGATTACCGAACTTTCTTCCAACATAAAGGCATATTTACACCTAGAAATATTTACTCTCATTTTGAAGCTTTCTCCAATCTTCAGATTCGATAATCAGGCAATTTTCGCAGAAAAATTCTATTCTAGCTAGTTCTACCCAATAGAATTTTAATTTACATTGTTTCATTCCGGTGAAATTCCGTTTTACAAAAACGCTCCATGAATCACGGTTTGAAAAATAATTACTACACTGTTATTAACATGTGGATTACCGGACTTTCATTCACCATTCTAGGCATATTGACACTTAGAAGCATTTTCTCAGATTTCACAGTGTTCTCCTAATGGAAGTTTTGAAAATGAGGCACATTTCACAGAAAAATTCTCTTCAAGCGAGTTCTACCCAATAGACAAGTAATTTATATTGTTTCCTTCAATAAGACATTTCATATTACGAACACGTTACATGCATCACGAATTCGACAAATACCCTTTAATGAGTGTGAGCATGTGGATTACCGAACTTTCATCCACCATACAAGGCATATTTACACCTAGAAGTGTTTATTCTGATTTCGCAGGTTTTTCCTAACATCCAGTTTCGAAAATCATGAAATTTTCGCTGAAAAATTCAATTCAAGCGAGTTCCATAGAGTAGAATTTTTATTTTGTTAGTTTCACTCACCGAGACATTCAATATTCCGAAAACGTTACATTAATCAAGGCTTCGACAAACATTATTTAATGACCGTGAGCATGTGGATTACCGAACTTTCAAACACAATAAAAAGCATATTTACACCTAGAAATATTTACTTAGATTTCGCCGATTTTTCCTAACGTCACTTACGAAAATCAGGCAGTTTTCGCAGAAAAATTCTCTTCCTGAATTTTCGATCCAAGAGACATCCCATTTTGATAGATACCGTCACCGTAACATTCCGTGTTCCGAAAAAGGTACGTGCACATTTGAATCAACAAATATTGACAGCTGTGTTTTTAGAATGTGAATTACACATCTTTAATAAACCATTGAAGGCATATGGTCACCTTAAAGCATTTGCTCAGGTTTTGCAGCGTTTTCATAACACCAGTTTCCAAACGGAGGTAGATTTTACAGTAAAATGCTCCTGGAGCGGGTTCTCACCAATAGATATGTAATTTACATAGTTTCTTTCAACGTGACATTCCGTGTTCTGAACACACTTCATACATCACGGATTTGAGAAACATTTTTAATGAGTTGTGTACATGTGTATTACAGAACTTTCATCCACCATACAAGGCATATATACACCCTAGAAACATTAACACTGAGTTTGCAGCTTTTTCCTTATAGCAGTTTCAAAAATCAGGCAGTTTCCTAAGGAAAAAACTGTTGGAGCGTGTTCTACCCAATAGATATCTAAATTACATAGATTCTCCGCTGTGAAATTCCGAGTTTCGAACACGCTACATGCAGATAGGGTTCGAAAAAAAATGCCCTACAGAGATGTTTGCATGTGGATTACAGGACTTTCATCACAATACAAGGCATATTGATGCTTAGAAGCATATTCTCTGATTTCACAGAGCTTTCCAAACGCCAGTTTTGAAGCTGAGGCAGATTACACGGCAAAAAACTCTTGGGGTGGGTTCAAAACAATAGACAAGTAATTTACATGGATTCACTCAAAGTGAAATTCCGTGTTCCGAACACGCTACATGCTTTTCAGCTTCGACAAATATACACTACAGAGTTGTTAGCAAGTGGATTACAGCACTTTCATCCACCATACATGGCTTACTGACACTTTGAAAAATTTTGTGACATTTGAAAGATTAGTTTTAATGCCAGGTTTGAAAATGAGGCAGATTGGGCAGGAAAATGCTCTTGGAGCGAGTTCTACCCAAAAGATATGTAATTTACCTAGTTTCACTCACCATGACATTCCGTGTTCTGAACACGTTACATGCATCACGGATTCGACAAACATTCTTTAATGAGTTGTGAACATGTGTATTACCGAACTTTCATTCCCCTTACAATGCATATTTATACATAGAATGTTTTATTCTGATTTAGTAGATTTCTCCTAATGTCAGTTTATAAATCATGCAGTTTTCGCAGAAAAATCCTCTTGGAGCGAGTTCTACCCAATAGACATGCAATTTACATAGAAACCGTCATCGTGAAATTCCGTGTTCCGAAAAAGCTACATGCATCACGGATTCGACAAATATTCACAACAGAGTCGTTAGCATAAGGATTACCGAACTTTCATCCACCATAAAAGCCATATTGACACTTTGAAGCATTTTCTCATATTTCAAAAGTTTTTCCTAATGCCAGTTTTGAAAATGAGGCAGAATTCGCAGAAAAAGCTCTTGGAGCGAGTTCTACCCAAGAGATATGTATTTTACACAGATTCGCTCACCGTGATATTCTGTGTTCCGAACACGCTTCATGTATCTCGGATTCGACAAATATTCACTACAGAGATGTTAGCATTAGGATTAACGAACTTTCATCCACCCTACAAGGCATACTTACACCGAGAATCTATTCATCTGAGTTCGCATTTTTTTCCTAACCCCAGTTTCGAAAATCAGGCAGATTTTTCAGGATAAATCTCTTGGAGTGATTTCTAACCAAGAGAAATGTAATTAACATGAACTCCTGGCCATGAAATCCCGTGTTCCGAACATGCTACATGCATAATGTATTCGACAAATATTCACTTCAGATTTGTTTGCATGTGGATTACCGAACTTTCATCACAAGAGATTGAATATTGATAATAAGTAGTATTTTCTCAGATTTTGCAGCGTTTTCCAAACGCCAGTTTCAAAAATGAAGCAGTTTTCTTAGGAAAATCCTCTTGGAGCGAGTTCTACTAGATAGAGAAGTAATTTACATTGTTTCAATCACCATGAAATTTCACGTTCATAACACGGTATATGCATCACGGATTAGAAAAGATTCTTTAATATGTTGTGAAAAGGTGGATTACTGAACTTTCTTCCAACATAAAGGCATATTTACACCTAGAAATATTTACTCTCATTTTGAAGCTTTCTCCAAACTTCAGATTCGATAATCATGCAATTTACGCAGAAAAATTCTATTCTAGCTAGTTCTACCCAATAGAATTGTAATTTACATTGATTCATTACGCTGAAATTCAATTTTCCAAAAGCGCTCCATGAATCACGGTTTGAAAATTAATTACTACACTGTTATTAAAATGTGGATTACCGTACTTTCATTCACCATTCAAGGCATATTGACACTTAGAAGCATTTTCTCAGATTTCACAGGTTTCTCCTACTGGCAGTTTTGAAAATGAGGCACATTTGACAGAAAAACCCTCTTCAATCTATTCCTACCCAATAGACATGTAATTTACATTGTTTCCTTCAATATGACATTCCGTAATCCGAACACGTTACATGCATCACGAATTGGACAAACATTCTTTAATGAGTGGGAGCATGTGGATTACCGAACTTTCATCCACCATACAAGGCATATTTACACCTAGAAGTGTTTATTCTGATTTGGCAGATTTTCCTAACATCCAGATTCGAAAATCATGAAATTTTCGCTGAAAAATTTAATTCAAGCGAGTTTTATCCAGTAGAATTGTTATTTTCCGAGTTTCACTCACCGAGACATTCCGTGTTCTAAAAAGGTTACATTAATCACGGCTTCGACAAACATTATTTAATGACCATGAGCATGTGGATTACCGAAGTTTCAACCAGAATACAAGGCATATTTACACCTAGAAATATTTAGTTAGATTTCCCAGATTTTTCCTAACGTCAATTACGAAAATCAGGCAGTTTTCGCAGAAAAATTCTCTTGCTGCATGTTCGATCCTATAGACATCCGATTTTCATAGACACCGTAACCATAAATTTCCATGTTCTGTAAAAGATACGTGCACATTGGATTCAACAAATATTCACAGCTGAGTTGTTTGAATGTGAATTACACATCTTTAATAAACCATTGAAGACAGATTGTCACCTTAATTCATTTGCTCATATTTTGCAGCCTTTTCATAACACCAGTTTACAAACAGAGGTAGATTTTACAGTTAAATGCTCCTGGAGCGGGTTCTCACCAATAGATATGTAATTTACATAGTTTCCTTCAAGGTGACATTCCGTGTTCTGAACACACTTCATACATCACGGATTTGAGAAACATTTTTAATGAGTTGTGTACATGTGTATTACAGAACTTTCATCCACCATACAAGGCATATATACACCCTAGAAACATTAACACTGAGTTTGCAGCTGTTTCCTTATAGCAGTTTCAAAAATCAGGCAGTTTCCTAAGGAAAAAACTGTTGGAGCGTGTTCTACCCAATAGATATCTAAATTACATAGACTCTCCCGCTGTGAAATTCCGAGTTTCGAACACGCTACATGCAGATAGGGTTCGAAAAAAAATACCCTACAGAGATTTTTGCATGTGGATTACAGGACTTTCATCACAATACAAGGCATATTGATGCTTAGAAGCATTTTCTCTGATTTCACAGAGCTTTCCAAACGCCAGTTTCGAAACTGAGGCAGATTACAAGGCAAAAAACTCTTGGCGTGGGTTCAAAACAATAGACAAGTAATTTACATGGATTCACTCAAAGTGAAATTCTGTGTTCCGAACACGCTACATGCTTTTCAGCTTCGACAAATATACACTACAGAGTTGTTAGCAAGTGGATTACAGCACTTTCATCCACCATACATGGCTTACTGAAACTTTAAAAAATTTTGTGGGATTTCAAAGGTTAGTTTTAATGCCAGGTTTGAAAATGAGGCAGATTGGGCAGGAAAATGCTCTTGGAGCGAGTTCTACCCAAAAGATATGTAATTTACCTAGTTTCACTCACCATGACATTCCGTGTTCTGAACACGTTACATGCATCACGGATTCGACAAACATTCTTTAATGAGTTGTGAACATGTGTATTACCGAACTTTCATCCCCCTTACAATGCATATTTATACATAGAATGTTTTATTCTGATTTAGTAGATTTCTCCTAATGTCAGTTTATAAATCATGCAGTTTTCGCAGAAAAATCCTGTTGGAGCGAGTTCTACCCAATAGACATGCAATTTACATAGAACCAGTCATCGTGAAATTCTGTGTTCCGATAAAGCTACATGCATCACGGATTCGACAAATATTCACTACAGAGTCGTTAGCATAAGGATTACCGAACTTTCATCCACCATAAAAGCCATGTTGACACTTTGAATCATTTTCTCATATTTCGAAAGTTTTTCCTAATGCCAGTTTTGAAAATGAGGCAGAATTCGCAGAAAAAGCTCTTGGAGCGAGTTCTACCAAAGAGATATGTGTTTTACACAGATTCGCTCACCGTGATATTCTGTGTTCCGAACACGCTTCATGTATCTCGGATTCGACAAATATTCACTACAGAGATGTTAGCATTATGATTAATGAACTTTCATCCACCCTACAAGGCATATTTACACCGAGAATCTATTCATCTGAGTTCGCATTGTTTTCCTTACGAGAGTTTCGAAAATCAGGCAGATTTCTCAGGAAAAATCTCTTGGAGTGATTTCTAACCAAGAGAAATGTAATTAACATAAACTCCTGGCCATGAAATCCCGTGTTTCGAACATGCTACATGCATAATGTATTCGACAAATATTCACTACTGATTTGTTTGCATGTGGATTACCGAAATTTCATCACAAGAGTGTGAATAATGATAATCAGAAGTATTTTCTCAGATTTTGCAGCGTTTTCCAAACGCCAGTTTCAAAAATGAAGCAGTTTTCTCAGAAAAATCCTCTTGGAGCGAGTTCTACCCATTAGAGAAGTAATTTACATTGTTTCAATCACCATGAAATTCCACGTTCCTAACACGGTATATGCATCACGGATTAGAAAAGATTCTTTAATATGTTGTAAAAAGGTGGATTACTGAACTTTCTTCCAACATAAAGGCATATTTACACCTAGAAATATTTACTCTCATTTTGAAGCTTTCTCCAAACTTCAGATTCGATAATCATGCAATTTACGCAGAAAAATTCTATTCTAGCTAGTTCTACCCAATAGAATTGTAATTTACATTGATTCATTACGCTGAAATTCAATTTTCCAAAAGCGCTCCATGAATCACGGTTTGAAAAATAATTACTACACTGTTATTAAAATGTGGATTACCGTACTTTCATTCACCATTCAAGGCATATTGACACTTAGAAGCATTTTCTCAGATTTCACAGGTTTCTCCTAATGGCAGTTTTGAAAATGAGGCACATTTGACAGAAAAACCCTCTTCAATCTATTCCTACCCAATAGACATGTAATTTACATTGTTTCCTTCAATATGACATTCCGTATTCCGAACTTGTTACATGCATCACGAATTGGACAAACATTCTTTAATGAGTGGGAGCATGTGGATTACCGAACTTTCATCCACCATACAGGCATATTTACACCTAGAAGTGTTTATTCTGATTTGGCAGCTTTTTCCTAACATCCAGTTTCGAAAATCATGAAATTTTCGCAGAAAAATTCAATTCAAGCGAGTTCTATCCAGAAGAATTGTTATTTTCTGAGTTTCACTCACCGAGACATTCCATTTTCCGAAAACGTTACATTAATCATGGCTTCGACAAACATTATTTAATGACCGTGAGCATGTGGATTACCGATGTTTCAACCACAATACAAGGCATATTTACAGCTAGAAATATTTACTTAGAGTTCGCAGATTTTTCCTAACGTCAGTTATGAAAATCAGGCAGTTTTCGCAGAAAAATTCTCTTGCTGCATGTTCGATCCAATAGACATCCCATTTTCATAGATACTGTCACCGTAACATTCCGTGTTCTGAAAAAGTAACGTGCACATTGGATTCAGCCAATTTTCACAGCTGAGTTGTTAGAATGTGAATTACACATCTTTAATACACCATTGTAGACATATTGTCACCTTAAAGCATTTGCTCAGATTTTGCAGCATTGTCATATCACCAGGTTACATACAGAGGTAGATTTTACAAGAAATGCTCCTGGAGCTGGTTCTCACCAATAGATATGTAATTTACATCGTTTCCTTCAACGTGACATTCCGTGTTCCGAACACACAACATACATCACGGATTTGAGAAACATTTTTAATGAGTTGTGTACATGTGTAATAAAGGACTTTCATCCACCATACAAGGCATATTTACACCTAGAAACTTTAACTCTTAGTTTGCAGCTTTTTCCTAAAAGCAGATTAAAAATCAGGCAGTTTCCTAAGGAAAAAACTGTTGGAGCGTGTTCTACCCAATAGATATTTAAATTACATAGATTCTCCTGCTGTGAATTCCGTGTTTCTAACACGCTACATGCAGATAGGATTCGATAAAATACACTAAATAGTTGTTTGCATGTGGATTACAGGACTTTCATCACAATACAAGGCATATTGATGCTTAGAAGTGTTTTCTCTTGTTTCACAGAGATTTCCAAACGCCAGTTTCGAAACAGAGGAAGATATCACGGCAAAATCCTCTTGTAGCGGGTTCAAAACAATAGACATTTAATTTACATGGATACGCTCACCGTGATATTCCGTGTTCTGAACACGCTACATACATCTCGGATTCGACAAATATTCACTACAGAGTAGTTAGCAAGTGGATTACAGCACTTTCATCCACCATACATGGTTTACTGACACTTTGAAGAATTTTCTGAGATTTCACAGGATAGTTTTAATGCCAGGTTTAAAAATGAGGCAGATTTGGCAGGAAAAAGCACTTGGAGCGAGTTCTACCCAAAAGATATGTAATTTACCTAGTTTCACTCACCGTGACATTCCGTGTTCTGAAAACGTTATATGCATCACGAATTCGACAAACATTCTTTAATCAGTTGTGAACATGTGTATTACCGAACTTTCATCCACCTTACAATGCATATTTATACATAGAAAGTTTTTTCTGATTTAGTAAATTTCTCCTCATGACAGTTTTTAAATCATGCAGTTTTCGCAGAAAAATCCTCTTGGAGCGAGTTCTACCCAATAGACATGCAATTTACATAGAACCCGTCATCGTGAAATTCCGTGTTCCGAAAAAGCTACATGCATCACGGATTCGACAAATATTCACTACAGAGTCGTTAGCATAAGGATTACCGAACTTTCATCCACCATAAAAGCCATATTGACACTTTGAAGCATTTTCTCATATTTCGAAAGTTTTTCCTAATGCCAGTTTTGAAAATGAGGCAGAATTCGCAGAAAAAGCTCTTGGAACGAGTTCTACCGAAGAGATATGTATTTTATAGAGATTCGCTCACCGTGATATTCTGTGTTCCGAACACGCTTCATGTATCTCGGATTCGACAAATATTCACTACAGAGTTGTTAGCATGTGGATTACCGAACTTTCATCCACCCTACAAGGCATATTTACACCGAGAATCTATTCATCTGAGTTCGCATTGTTTTCCTAACGCCAGTTTCGAAAATCTGGCAGATTTCTCAGGAAAAATCTCTTGGAGTGATTTCTAACCAAGAGAAATGTAATTAACATAAACTCCTGGCCATGAAATCCCGTGTTCCGAACATGCTACATGCATAATATATTCGACAAATATTCACTACTGATTTGTTTGCATGTGGATTACCGAACTTTCATCACAAGAGTGTGAATAATGATAATTAGAAGTATTTTCTCAGATTTTGCAGCGTTTTCCAAACGCCAGTTTCAAAAATGAAGCAGTTTTCTCAGAAAAATCCTCTTGGAGCGAGTTCTACCCATTAGAGAAGTAATTTACATTGTTTCAATCACCATGAAATTCCACGTTCATAACACGGTATATGCATCACGGATTAGAAAAGATTCTTTAATATGTTGTAAAAAGGTGGATTACTGAACTTTCTTCCAACATAAAGGCATATTTACACCTAGAAATATTTACTCTCATTTTGAAGCTTTCTCCAAACTTCAGATTCGATAATCATGCAATTTACGCAGAAAAATTCTATTCTAGCTAGTTCTACCCAATAGAATTGTAATTTACATTGATTCATTACGCTGAAATTCAATTTTCCAAAAGCGCTCCATGAATCACGGTTTGAAAAATAATTACTACACTGTTATTAAAATGTGGATTACCGTACTTTCATTCACCATTCAAGGCATATTGACACTTAGAAGCATTTTCTCAGATTTCACAGGTTTCTCCTACTGGCAGTTTTGAAAATGAGGCACATTTGACAGAAAAACCCTCTTCAATCTATTCCTACCCAATAGACATGTAATTTACATTGTTTCCTTCAATTTGACATTCCGTATTCCGAACTTGTTACATGCATCACGAATTGGACAAACATTCTTTAATGAGTGGGAGCATGTGGATTTCCGAACTTTCATCCACCATACAGGCATATTTACACCTAGAAGTGTTTATTCTGATTTGGCAGGTTTTTCCTAACATCCAGTTTCGAAAATCATGAAATTTTCGCAGAAAAATTCAATTCAAGCGAGTTCTATCCAGAAGAATTGTTATTTTCTGAGTTTCACTCACCGAGACCTTCCATTTTCTGAAAACGTTACATTAATCATGGCTTCGACAAACATTATTTAATGACCGTGAGCATGTGGATTACCGATGTTTCAACCACAATACAAGGCATATTTACACCTAGAAATATTTACTTAGAGTTCGCAGATTTTTCCTAACGTCAGTTATGAAAATCAGGCAGTTTTCGCAGAAAAATTCTCTTGCTGCATGTTCGATCCAATAGACATCCCATTTTCATAGATACTGTCACCGTAACATTCCGTGTTCTGAAAAAGTAACGTGCACATTGGATTCAGCCAATTTTCACAGCTGAGTTGTTAGAATGTGAATTACACATCTTTAATACACCATTGTAGACATATTGTCACCTTAAAGCATTTGCTCAGATTTTGCAGCATTGTCATATCACCAGGTTACATACAGAGGTAGATTTTACAAGAAATGCTCCTGGAGCTGGTTCTCACCAATAGATATGTAATTTACATCGTTTCCTTCAACGTGACATTCCGTGTTCCGAACACACAACATACATCACGGATTTGAGAAAAATTTTTAATGAGTTGTGTACATGTGTAATAAAGGACTTTCATCCACCATACAAGGCATATTTACACCTAGAAACTTTAACTCTTAGTTTGCAGCTTTTTCCTAAAAGCAGATTAAAAATCAGGCAGTTTCCTAAGGAAAAAACTGTTGGAGCGTGTTCTACCCAATAGATATTTAAATTACATAGATTCTCCTGCTGTGAATTCCGTGTTTCTAACACGCTACATGCAGATAGGATTCGATAAAATACACTAAATAGTTGTTTGCATGTGGATTACAGGACTTTCATCACAATACAAGGCATATTGATGCTTAGAAGTGTTTTCTCTTGTTTCACAGAGATTTCCAAACGCCAGTTTCGAAACTGAGGAAGATTTCACGGCAAAATCCTCTTGTAGCGGGTTCAAAACAATAGACATTTAATTTACATGGATACGCTCACCGTGATATTCCGTGTTCTGAACACGCTACATACATCTCGAATTCGACAAATATTCACTACAGAGTAGTTAGCAAGTGGATTACAGCACTTTCATCCACCATACATGGTTTACTGACACGTTGAAAAATTTTCTGAGATTTCACAGGATAGTTTTAATGCCAGGTTTAAAAATGAGGCAGATTTGGCAGGAAAAAGCACTTGGAGCGAGTTCTACCCAAAAGATATGTAATTTACCTAGTTTCACTCACCGTGACATTCTGTGTTCTGAAAACGTTATATGCATCACGAATTCGACAAACATTCTTTAATCAGTTGTGAACATGTGTATTACCGAACTTTCATCCCCCTTACAATGCATATTTATACATAGAAAGTTTTTTCTGATTTAGTAAATTTCTCCTCATGACAGTTTTTAAATCATGCAGTTTTCGCAGAAAAATCCTCTTGGAGCGAGTTCTACCCAATAGACATGCAATTTACATAGAACCCGTCATCGTGAAATTCCGTGTTCCGAAAAAGCTACATGCATCACGGATTCGACAAATATTCACTACAGAATCGTTAGCATAAGGATTACCTAACTTTCATCCACCATAAAAGCCATATTGACACTTTGAAGCATTTTCTCATATTTCGAAAGTTTTTCCTAATGCCAGTTTTGAAAATGAGGCAGAATTCGCAGAAAAAGCTCTTGGAACGAGTTCTACCGAAGAGATATGTATTTTATAGAGATTCGCTCACCGTGATATTCTGTGTTCCGAACACGCTTCATGTATCTCGGATTCGACAAATATTCACTACAGAGTTGTTAGCATGTGGATTACCGAACTTTCATCCACCCTACAAGGCATATTTACACCGAGAATCTATTCATCTGAGTTCGCATTGTTTTCCTAAAGCCAGTTTCGAAAATCTGGCAGATTTCTCAGGAAAAATCTCTTGGAGTGATTTCTAACCAAGAGAAATATAATTAACATAAACTCCTGGCCATGAAATCCCGTGTTCCGAACATGCTACATGCATAATATATTCGACAAATATTCACTACTGATTTGTTTGCATGTGGATTACCGAAATTTCATCACAAGAGTGTGAATAATGATAATTAGAAGTATTTTCTCAGATTTTGCAGCGTTTTCCAAACGCCAGTTTCAAAAATGAAGCAGTTTTCTCAGAAAAATCCTCTTGGAGCGAGTTCTACCCATTAGAGAAGTAATTTACATTGTTTCAATCACCATGAAATTCCACGTTCGTAACACGGTATATGCATCACGGATTAGAAAAGATTCTTTAATATGTTGTAAAAAGGTGGATTACTGAACTTTCTTCCAACATAAAGGCATATTTACACCTAGAAATATTTACTCTCATTTTGAAGCTTTCTCCAATCTTCAGATTCGATAATCATGCAATTTACGCAGAAAAATTCTATTCTAGCTAGTTCTACGCAATAGAATTGTAATTTACATTGATTCATTACGCTGAAATTCAATTTTCCAAAAGCGCTCCATGAATCACGGTTTGAAAAATAATTACTACACTGTTATTAAAATGTGGATTACCGTACTTTCATTCACCATTCAAGGCATATTGACACTTAGAAGCATTTTCTCAGATTTCACAGGTTTCTCCTAATGGCAGTTTTGAAAATGAGGCACATTTGACAGAAAAACCCTCTTCAATCTATTCCTACCCAATAGACATGTAATTTACATTGTTTCCTTCAATATGACATTCCGTATTCCGAACTTGTTACATGCATCACGAATTGGACAAACATTCTTTAATGAGTGGGAGCATGTGGATTACCGAACTTTCATCCACCATACAGGCATATTTACACCTAGAAGTGTTTATTCTGATTTGGCAGCTTTTTCCTAACATCCAGTTTCGAAAATCATGAAATTTTCGCAGAAAAATTCAATTCAAGCGAGTTCTATCCAGAAGAATTGTTATTTTCTGAGTTTCACTCACCGAGACATTCCATTTTCCGAAAACGTTACATTAATCATAGCTTCGACAAACATTATTTAATGACCGTGAGCATGTGGATTACCGATGTTTCAACCACAATACAAGGCATATTTACACCTAGAAATATTTACTTAGAGTTCGCAGATTTTTCCTAACGTCAGTTATGAAAATCAGGCAGTTTTCGCAGAAAAATTCTCTTGCTGCATGTTCGATCCAATAGACATCCCATTTTCATAGATACTGTCACCGTAACATTCCGTGTTCTGAAAAAGTAACGTGCACATTGGATTCAGCCAATTTTCACAGCTGAGTTGTTAGAATGTGAATTACACATCTTTAATACACCATTGTAGACATATTGTCACCTTAAAGCATTTGCTCAGATTTTGCAGCATTGTCATATCACCAGGTTACATACAGAGGTAGATTTTACAAGAAATGCTCCTGGAGCTGGTTCTCACCAATAGATATGTAATTTACATCGTTTCCTTCAACGTGACATTCCGTGTTCCGAACACACAACATACATCACGGATTTGAGAAACATTTTTAATGAGTTGTGTACATGTGTAATAAAGGACTTTCATCCACCATACAAGGCATATTTACACCTAGAAACTTTAACTCTTAGTTTGCAGCTTTTTCCTAATAGCAGAGTAAAAATCAGGCAGTTTCCTAAGGAAAAAACTGTTGGAGCGTGTTCTACCCAATAGATATTTAAATTACATAGATTCTCCTGCTGTGAATTCCGTGTTTCTAACACGCTACATGCAGATAGGATTCGATAAAATACACTAAATAGTTGTTTGCCTGTGGATTACAGGACTTTCATCACAATACAAGGCATATTGATGCTTAGAAGCATTTTCTCTGATTTCACAGAGATTTCCAAACGCCAGTTTCGAAACTGAGGAAGATTTCACGGCAAAATCCTCTTGTAGCGGGTTCAAAACAATAGACACTTAATTTACATGGATACGCTCACCGTGATATTCCGTGTTCTGAACACGCTACATACATCTCGGATTCGACAAATATTCACTACAGAGTAGTTAGCAAGTGGATTACAGCACTTTCATCCACCATACATGGTTTACTGACACTTTGAAGAATTTTCTGAGATTTCACAGGATAGTTTTAATGCCAGGTTTAAAAATGAGGCAGATTTGGCAGGAAAAAGCACTTGGAGCGAGTTCTACCCAAAAGATATGTAATTTACCTAGTTTCACTCACCGTGACATTCCGTGTTCTGAAAACGTTATATGCATCACGAATTCGACAAACATTCTTTAATCAGTTGTGAACATGTGTATTACCGAACTTTCATCCACCTTACAATGCATATTTATACATAGAAAGTTTTTTCTGATTTAGTAAATTTCTCCTAATGACAGTTTTTAAATCATGCAGTTTTCGCAGAAAAATCCTCTTGGAGCGAGTTCTACCCAATAGACATGCAATTTACATAGAACCCGTCATCGTGAAATTCCGTGTTCCGAAAAAGCTACATGCATCACGGATTCGACAAATATTCACTACAGAGTCGTTAGCATAAGGATTACCGAACTTTCATCCACCATAAAAGCCATATTGACACTTTGAAGCATTTTCTCATATTTCGAAAGTTTTTCTTAATGCCAGTTTTGAAAATGAGGCAGAATTCGCAGAAAAAGCTCTTGGAACGAGTTCTACCGAAGAGTTATGTATTTTACAGAGATTCGCTCACCGTGATATTCTGTGTTCCGAACACGCTTCATGTATCTCGGATTCGACAAATATTCACTACAGAGTTGTTAGCATGTGGATTACAGAACTTTCATCCACCCTACAAGGCATATTTACACCGAGAATCTATTCATCTGAGTTCGCATTGTTTTCCTAACGCCAGTTTCGAAAATCAGGCAGATTTCTCAGGAAAAATCTCTTGGAGTGATTTCTAACCAAGAGAAAAGTAATTAACATAAACTCCTGGCCATGAAATCCCGTGTTCCGAACATGCTACATGCATAATATATTCGACAAATATTCACTACTGATTTGTTTGCATGTGGATTACCGAACTTTCTTCACAAGAGATTGAATATTGATACTTAGAAGAATTTTCTCAGATTTTGCCACGTTTTCCAAACGCCAGTTTCAAAAATGAAGCAGTTTTCTCAGAAAAATCCTCTTGGAGCGAGTTCTACCCAATAGAGAAGTAATTTACATTGTTTCAATCACCATGAAATTCCACGTTCCTAACACGGTATATGCATCACGGATTAGAAAAAGATTCTTTAATATGTTGTGAAAAGGTGGATTACTGAACTTTCTTCTAACATAAAGGCATATTTACACCTAGAAATATTTACTCTCATTTTGAAGCTTTCTCCAAACTTCAGATTCGATAATCATGCAATTTACGCAGAAAAATTCTATTCTAGCTAGTTCTACCCAATAGAATTGTAATTTACATTGATTCATTACGCTGAAATTCAATTTTCCAAAAGCGCTCCATGAATCACGGTTTGAAAAATAATTACTACACTGTTATTAAAATGTGGATTACCGTAATTTCATTCACCATTCAAGGCATATTGACACTTAGAAGCATTTTCTCAGATTTCACAGGGTTCTCCTAATGGCAGTTTTGAAAATGAGGCACATTTTGCAGAAAAATTCTCTTCAAGCGAGTTCTACCCAAAAGACATGTAATTTACATTGTTTCCTTCAATATGACATTCCGTATTCCAAACACGTTACATGCATCACGAATTGGACAAACATTCTTTAATGACCGTGAGCATGTGGATTACCAATGTTTCAACCAGAATACAAAGCATATTTACACCTAGAAATATTTAGTTAGATTTCGCAGATTTTTCCTAACGTCAGTTACGAAAATCAGGCAGTTTTCGCAGAAAAATTCTCTTGCTGCATGTTCGATCCAATAGACATCCGATTTTCATAGACACCGTAACCATAAAATTCCATGTTTTGTAAAAGATACGTGCACATTGGATTCAACAAATATTCACAGCTGAGTTGTTTGAATGTGAATTACACATCTTTAATAAACCATTGAAGTCATATTGTCACCTTAAATCATTTGCTCAGATTTTGCAGCGTTTTCATAACACCAGTTTACAAACAGAGGTAGATTTTACAGTAAAATGCTCCTGGAGCGGGTTCTCACCAATAGATATGTAATTTACATAGTTTCCTTCAAGGTGACATTCCGTGTTCTGAACACACTTCATACATCACGGATTTGAGAATCATTTTTAATGAGTTGTGTACATGTGTATTACAGAACTTTCATCCACCATACAAGGCATATATACACCCTAGAAACTTTAACACTGAGTTTGCAGCTTTTTCCTTATAGCAGTTTCAAAAATCAGGCAGTTTCCTAAGGAAAAAACTGTTGGAGCGTGTTCTACCCAATAGATATCTAAATTACATAGATTCTCCCGCTGTGAAATTCCGAGTTTCGAACACGCTACATGCAGATAGGGTTCGAAAAAAAATACCCTACAGAGATGTTTGCATGTGGATTACAGGACTTTCATCACAATACAAGGCATATTGATGCTTAGAAGCATTTTCTCTGATTTCTCAGAGCTTTCCAAATGCCAGTTTCGAAACTGAGGCAGATTACACGGCAAAAAACTCTTGGGGTGGGATCAAAACAATAGACAAGTAATTTACATGGATTCACTCAAAGTGAAATTCCGTGTTCCGAACACGCTACATGCTTTTCAGCTTCGACAAATATACACTACAGAGTTGTTAGCAAGTGGATTACAGCACTTTCATCCACCATACATGGCTTACGGACACTTTGAAAAATTTTGTGAGATTTCAAAGGTTAGTTTTAATGCCAGGTTTGAAAATGAGGCAGATTGGGCAGGAAAATGCTCTTGGAGCGAGTTCTACCCAAAAGATATGTAATTTACCAGGTTTCACTCACCGTGACATTCCGTGTTCTGAACACGTTACATGCATCACGGATTCGACAAACATTCTTTAATGAGTTGTGAACATGTGTAATACCGAACTTTCATCCACCTTACAATGCATATTTATACATAGAAAGTTTTTTCTGATTTAGTAAATTTCTCCTCATGACAGTTTTTAAATCATGCAGTTTTCGCAGAAAAATCCTCTTGGAGCGAGTTCTACCCAATAGACATGCAATTTACATAGAACCCGTCATCGTGAAATTCCGTGTTCCGAAAAAGCTACATGCATCACGGATTCGACAAATATTCACTACAGAGTCGTTAGCATAAGGATTACCTAACTTTCATCCACCATAAAAGCCATATTGACACTTTGAAGCATTTTCTCATATTTCGAAAGTTTTTCCTAATGCCAGTTTTGAAAATGAGGCAGAATTCGCAGAAAAAGCTCTTGGAACGAGTTCTACCGAAGAGATATGTATTTTATAGAGATTCGCTCACCGTGATATTCTGTGTTCCGAACACGCTTCATGTATCTCGGATTCGACAAATATTCACTACAGAGTTGTTAGCATGTGGATTACCGAACTTTCATCCACCCTACAAGGCATATTTACACCGAGAATCTATTCATCTGAGTTCGCATTGTTTTCCTAACGCCAGTTTCGAAAATCAGGCAGATTTCTCAGGAAAAATCTCTTGGAGTGATTTCTAACCAAGAGAAATGTAATTAACATAAACTCCTGGCCATGAAATCCCGTGTTCCGAACATGCTACATGCATAATATATTCGACAAATATTCACTACTGATTTGTTTGCATGTGGATTACCGAAATTTCATCACAAGAGTGTGAATAATGATAATTAGAAGTATTTTCTCAGATTTTGCAGCGTTTTCCAAACGCCAGTTTCAAAAATGAAGCAGTTTTCTCAGAAAAATCCTCTTGGAGCGAGTTCTACCCATTAGAGAAGTAATTTACATTGTTTCAATCACCATGAAATTCCACGTTCATAACACGGTATATGCATCACGGATTAGAAAAGATTCTTTAATATGTTGTAAAAAGGTGGATTACTGAACTTTCTTCCAACATAAAGGCATATTTACACCTAGAAATATTTACTCTCATTTTGAAGCTTTCTCCAAACTTCAGATTCGATAATCATGCAATTTACGCAGAAAAATTCTATTCTAGCTAGTTCTACCCAATAGAATTGTAATTTACATTGATTCATTACGCTGAAATTCAATTTTCCAAAAGCGCTCCATGAATCACGGTTTGAAAAATAATTACTACACTGTTATTAAAATGTGGATTACCGTACTTTCATTCACCATTCAAGGCATATTGACACTTAGAAGCATTTTCTCAGATTTCACAGGTTTCTCCTAATGGCAGTTTTGAAAATGAGGCACATTTGACAGAAAAACCCTCTTCAATCTATTCCTACCCAATAGACATGTAATTTACATTGTTTCCTTCAATATGACATTCCGTATTCCGAACTTGTTACATGCATCACGAATTGGACAAACATTCTTTAATGAGTGGGAGCATGTGGATTACCGAACTTTCATCCACCATACAGGCATATTTACACCTAGAAGTGTTTATTCTGATTTGGCAGGTTTTTCCTAACATCCAGTTTCGAAAATCATGAAATTTTCGCAGAAAAATTCAATTCAAGCGAGTTCTATCCACAAGAATTGTTATTTTCTGAGTTTCACTCACTGAGACATTCCATTTTCCGAAAACGTTACATTAATCATAGCTTCGACAAACATTATTTAATGACCGTGAGCATGTGGATTACCGATGTTTCAACCACAATACAAGGCATATTTACAGCTAGAAATATTTACTTAGAGTTCGCAGATTTTTCCTAACGTCAGTTATGAAAATCAGGCAGTTTTCGCAGAAAAATTCTCTTGCTGCATGTTCGATCCAATAGACATCCCATTTTCATAGATACTGTCACCGTAACATTCCGTGTTCTGAAAAAGTAACGTGCACATTGGATTCAGCCAATTTTCACAGCTGAGTTGTTAGAATGTGAATTACACATCTTTAATACACCATTGTAGACATATTGTCACCTTAAAGCATTTGCTCAGATTTTGCAGCATTGTCATATCACCAGGTTACATACAGAGGTAGATTTTACAAGAAATGCTCCTGGAGCTGGTTCTCACCAATAGATATGTAATTTACATCGTTTCCTTCAACGTGACATTCCGTGTTCCGAACACACAACATACATCACGGATTTGAGAAACATTTTTAATGAGTTGTGTACATGTGTAATAAAGGACTTTCATCCACCATACAAGGCATACTTACACCTAGAAACTTTAACTCTTAGTTTGCAGCTTTTTCCTAATAGCAGAGTAAAAATCAGGCAGTTTCCTAAGGAAAAAACTGTTGGAGCGTGTTCTACCCAATAGATATTTAAATTACATAGATTCTCCTGCTGTGAATTCCGTGTTTCTAACACGCTACATGCAGATAGGATTCGATAAAATACACTAAATAGTTGTTTGCCTGTGGATTACAGGACTTTCATCACAATACAAGGCATATTGATGCTTAGAAGCATTTTCTCTGATTTCACAGAGATTTCCAAACGCCAGTTTCGAAACTGAGGAAGATTTCACGGCAAAATCCTCTTGTAGCGGGTTCAAAACAATAGACACTTAATTTACATGGATACGCTCACCGTGATATTCCGTGTTCTGAACACGCTACATACATCTCGGATTCGACAAATATTCACTACAGAGTAGTTAGCAAGTGGATTACAGCACTTTCATCCACCATACATGGTTTACTGACACTTTGAAGAATTTTCTGAGATTTCACAGGATAGTTTTAATGCCAGGTTTAAAAATGAGGCAGATTTGGCAGGAAAAAGCACTTGGAGCGAGTTCTACCCAAAAGATATGTAATTTACCTAGTTTCACTCACCGTTATATTCCGTGTTCTGAAAACGTTATATGCATCACGAATTCGACAAACATTCTTTAATCAGTTGTGAACATGTGTATTACCGAACTTTCATCCACCTTACAATGCATATTTATACATAGAAAGTTTTTTCTGATTTAGTAAATTTCTCCTAGACAGTTTTTAAATCATGCAGTTTTCGCAGAAAAATCCTCTTGGATCGAGTTCTACCCAATAGACATGCAATTTACATAGAACCCGTCATCGTGAAATTCCGTGTTCCGAAAAAGCTACATGCATCACGGATTCGACAAATATTCACTACAGAGTCGTTAGCATAAGGATTACCGAACTTTCATCCACCATAAAAGCCATATTAACACTTTGAAGCATTTTCTCATATTTCGAAAGTTTTTCCTAATGCCAGTTTTGAAAATGAGGCAGAATTCGCAGAAAAATCTCTTGGAACGAGTTCTACCGAAGAGATATGTATTTTACACAGATTCGCTCACCGTAATATTCTGTGTTCCGAACATGCTTCATGTATCTCGGATTCGACAAATATTCACTACAGAGTTGTTAGCATGTGGATTACCGAACTTTCATCCACCCTACAAGGCATATTTACACCGAGAATCTATTCATCTGAGTTCGCATTGTTTTCCTAACGCCAGTTTCGAAAATCAGGCAGATTTCTCAGGAAAAATCTCTTGGAGTGATTTCTAACCAAGAGAAATGTAATTAACATAAACTCCTGGCCATGAAATCCCGTGTTCCGAACATGCTACATGCATAATATATTCGACAAATATTCACTACTGATTTGTTTGCATGTGGATTACCGAACTTTCTTCACAAGAGATTGAATATTGATACTTAGAAGAATTTTCTCAGATTTTGCCACGTTTTCCAAAAGCCAGTTTCAAAAATGAAGCAGTTTTCTCAGAAAAATACTCTAGGAGCGAGTTCTACCCAATAGAGAAGTAATTTACATTGTTTCAATCACCATGAAATTCCACGTTCCTAACACGGTATATGCATCACGGATTAGAAAAAGATTCTTTAATATGTTGTGAAAAGGTGGATTACTGAACTTTCTTCCAACATAAAGGCATATTTACACCTAGAAATATTTACTCTCATTTTGAAGCTTTCTCCAAACTTCAGATTCGATAATCATGCAATTTACGCAGAAAAATTCTATTCTAGCTAGTTCTACCCAATAGAATTGTAATTTACATTGATTCATTACGCTGAAATTCAATTTTCCAAAAGCGCTCCATGAATCACGGTTTGAAAAATAATTACTACACTGTTATTAAAATGTGGATTACCGTACTTTCATTCACCATTCAAGGCATATTGACACTTAGAAGCATTTTCTCAGATTTCACAGGTTTCTCCTAATGGCAGTTTTGAAAATGAGGCACATTTGACAGAAAAACCCTCTTCAATCTATTCCTACCCAATAGACATGTTATTTACATTGTTTCCTTCAATATGACATTCCGTATTCCGAACTTGTTACATGCATCACGAATTGGACAAACATTCTTTAATGAGTGGGAGCATGTGGATTACCAAACTTTCATCCACCATACAGGCATATTTACACCTAGAAGTGTTTATTCTGATTTGGCAGGTTTTTCCTAACATCCAGTTTCGAAAATCATGAAATTTTCGCAGAAAAATTCAATTCAAGCGAGTTCTATCCAGAAGAATTGTTATTTTCTGAGTTTCACTCACCGAGACATTCCATTTTCCGAAAACGTTACATTAATCATGGCTTCGACAAACATTATTTAATGACCGTGAGCATGTGGATTACCGATGTTTCAACCACAATACAAGGCATATTTACACCTAGAAATATTTACTTAGAGTTCGCAGATTTTTCCTAACGTCAGTTATGAAAATCAGGCAGTTTTCGCAGAAAAATTCTCTTGCTGCATGTTCGATCCAATAGACATCCCATTTTCATAGATACTGTCACCGTAACATTCCGTGTTCTGAAAAAGTAACGTGCACATTGGATTCAGCCAATTTTCACAGCTGAGTTGTTAGAATGTGAATTACACATCTTTAATACACCATTGTAGACATATTGTCACCTTAAAGCATTTGATCAGATTTTGCAGCATTGTCATATCACCAGGTTACAAACAGAGGTAGATTTTACAAGAAATGCTCCTGGAGCTGGTTCTCACCAATAGATATGTAATTTACATCGTTTCCTTCAACGTGACATTCCGTGTTCCGAACACACAACATACATCACGGATTTGAGAAACATTTTTAATGAGTTCTGTACATGTGTAATAAAGGACTTTCATCCACCATACAAGGCATATTTACACCTAGAAACTTTAACTCTTAGTTTGCAGCTTTTTCCTAATAGCAGAGTAAAAATCAGGCAGTTTCCTAAGGAAAAAACTGTTGGAGCGTGTTCTACCCAATAGATATTTAAATTACATAGATTCTCCTGCTGTGAATTCCGTGTTTCTAACACGCTACATGCAGATAGGATTCGATAAAATACACTAAATAGTTGTTTGCATGTGGATTACAGGACTTTCATCACAATACAAGGCATATTGATGCTTAGAAGCATTTTCTCTGATTTCACAGAGATTTCCAAACGCCAGTTTCGAAACTGAGGAAGATTTCACGGCAAAATCCTCTTGTAGCGGGTTCAAAACAATAGACACTTAATTTACATGGATACGCTCACCGTGATATTCCGTGTTCTGAACACGCTACATACATCTCGGATTCGACAAATATTCACTACAGAGTAGTTAGCAAGTGGATTACAGCACTTTCATCCACCATACATGGTTTACTGACACTTTGAAGAATTTTCTGAGATTTCACAGGATAGTTTTAATGCCAGGTTTAAAAATGAGGCAGATTTGGCAGGAAAAAGCACTTGGAGCGAGTTCTACCCAAAAGATATGTAATTTACCTAGTTTCACTCACCGTGACATTCCGTGTTCTGAAAACGTTATATGCATCACGAATTCGACAAACATTCTTTAATCAGTTGTGAACATGTGTATTACCGAACTTTCATCCACCTTACAATGCATATTTATACATAGAAAGTTTTTTCTGATTTAGTAAATTTCTCCTAATGACAGTATTTAAATCATGCAGTTTTCGCAGGAAAATCCTCTTGGAGCGAGTTCTACCCAATAGACATGCAATTTACATAGAACCCGTCATCGTGAAATTCCGTGTTCCGAAAAAGCTACATGCATCACGGATTCGACAAATATTCACTACAGAGTCGTTAGCATAATGATTACCGAACTTTCATCTACCATAAAAGCCATATTGACACTTTGAAGCATTTTCTCATATTTCGAAAGTTTTTCCTAATGCCAGTTTTGAAAATGAGGCAGAATTCGCAGAAAAAGCTCTTGGAACGAGTTCTGCCGAAGAGATATGTATTTTACACAGATTCGCTCACCGTGATATTCTGTGTTCCGAACACGCTTCATGTATCTCGGATTCGACAAATATTCACTACAGAGTTGTTAGCATGTGGATTACCGAACTTTCATCCACCCTACAAGGCATATTTACACCGAGAATCTATTCATGTGAGTTCGCTTTGTTTTCCTAACGCCAGTTTCGAAAATCAGGCAGATTTCTAAGGAAAAATCTCTTGGAGTGATTTCTAACCAAGAGAAATGTAATTAACATAAACTCCTGGCCATGAAATCCCGTGTTCCGAACATGCTACATGCATAATATATTCGACAAATATTCACTACTGATTTGTTTGCATGTGGATTACCGAACTTTCATCACAATAGATTGAATATTGATACTTAGAAGAATTTTCTCAGATTTTGCCACGTTTTCCAAACGCCAGTTTCAAAAATGAAGCAGTTTTCTCAGAAAAATACTCTAGGAGCGAGTTCTACCCAATAGAGAAGTAATTTACATTGTTTCAATCACCATGAAATTCCACGTTCCTAACACGGTATATGCATCACGGATTAGAAAAAGATTCTTTAATATGTTGTGAAAAGGTGGATTACTGAACTTTCTTCCAACATAAAGGCATATTTACACCTAGAAATATTTACTCTCATTTTGAAGCTTTCTCCAAACTTCAGATTCGATAATCATGCAATTTACGCAGAAAAATTCTATTCTAGCTAGTTCTACCCAATAGAATTGTAATTTACATTGATTCATTACGCTGAAATTCAATTTTCCAAAAGCGCTCCATGAATCACGGTTTGAAAAATAATTACTACACTGTTATTAAAATGTGGATTACCGTACTTTCATTCACCATTCAAGGCATATTGACACTTAGAAGCATTTTCTCAGATTTCACAGGTTTCTCCTAATGGCAGTTTTGAAAATGAGGCACATTTGACAGAAAAACCCTCTTCAATCTATTCCTACCCAATAGACATGTTATTTACATTGTTTCCTTCAATATGACATTCCGTATTCCGAACTTGTTACATGCATCACGAATTGGACAAACATTCTTTAATGAGTGGGAGCATGTGGATTACCAAACTTTCATCCACCATACAGGCATATTTACACCTAGAAGTGTTTATTCTGATTTGGCAGGTTTTTCCTAACATCCAGTTTCGAAAATCATGAAATTTTCGCAGAAAAATTCAATTCAAGCGAGTTCTATCCAGAAGAATTGTTATTTTCTGAGTTTCACTCACCGAGACATTCCATTTTCCGAAAACGTTACATTAATCATGGCTTCGACAAACATTATTTAATGACCGTGAGCATGTGGATTACCGATGTTTCAACCACAATACAAGGCATATTTACACCTAGAAATATTTACTTAGAGTTCGCAGATTTTTCCTAACGTCAGTTATGAAAATCAGGCAGTTTTCGCAGAAAAATTCTCTTGCTGCATGTTCGATCCAATAGACATCCCATTTTCATAGATACTGTCACCGTAACATTCCGTGTTCTGAAAAAGTAACGTGCACATTGGATTCAGCCAATTTTCACAGCTGAGTTGTTAGAATGTGAATTACACATCTTTAATACACCATTGTAGACATATTGTCACCTTAAAGCATTTGATCAGATTTTGCAGCATTGTCATATCACCAGGTTACAAACAGAGGTAGATTTTACAAGAAATGCTCCTGGAGCTGGTTCTCACCAATAGATATGTAATTTACATCGTTTCCTTCAACGTGACATTCCGTGTTCCGAACACACAACATACATCACGGATTTGAGAAACATTTTTAATGAGTTCTGTACATGTGTAATAAAGGACTTTCATCCACCATACAAGGCATATTTACACCTAGAAACTTTAACTCTTAGTTTGCAGCTTTTTCCTAATAGCAGAGTAAAAATCAGGCAGTTTCCTAAGGAAAAAACTGTTGGAGCGTGTTCTACCCAATAGATATTTAAATTACATAGATTCTCCTGCTGTGAATTCCGTGTTTCTAACACGCTACATGCAGATAGGATTCGATAAAATACACTAAATAGTTGTTTGCATGTGGATTACAGGACTTTCATCACAATACAAGGCATATTGATGCTTAGAAGCATTTTCTCTGATTTCACAGAGATTTCCAAACGCCAGTTTCGAAACTGAGGAAGATTTCACGGCAAAATCCTCTTGTAGCGGGTTCAAAACAATAGACACTTAATTTACATGGATACGCTCACCGTGATATTCCGTGTTCTGAACACGCTACATACATCTCGGATTCGACAAATATTCACTACAGAGTAGTTAGCAAGTGGATTACAGCACTTTCATCCACCATACATGGTTTACTGACACTTTGAAGAATTTTCTGAGATTTCACAGGATAGTTTTAATGCCAGGTTTAAAAATGAGGCAGATTTGGCAGGAAAAAGCACTTGGAGCGAGTTCTACCCAAAAGATATGTAATTTACCTAGTTTCACTCACCGTGACATTCCGTGTTCTGAAAACGTTATATGCATCACGAATTCGACAAACATTCTTTAATCAGTTGTGAACATGTGTATTACCGAACTTTCATCCACCTTACAATGCATATTTATACATAGAAAGTTTTTTCTGATTTAGTAAATTTCTCCTAATGACAGTATTTAAATCATGCAGTTTTCGCAGGAAAATCCTCTTGGAGCGAGTTCTACCCAATAGACATGCAATTTACATAGAACCCGTCATCGTGAAATTCCGTGTTCCGAAAAAGCTACATGCATCACGGATTCGACAAATATTCACTACAGAGTCGTTAGCATAATGATTACCGAACTTTCATCTACCATAAAAGCCATATTGACACTTTGAAGCATTTTCTCATATTTCGAAAGTTTTTCCTAATGCCAGTTTTGAAAATGAGGCAGAATTCGCAGAAAAAGCTCTTGGAACGAGTTCTGCCGAAGAGATATGTATTTTACACAGATTCGCTCACCGTGATATTCTGTGTTCCGAACACGCTTCATGTATCTCGGATTCGACAAATATTCACTACAGAGTTGTTAGCATGTGGATTACCGAACTTTCATCCACCCTACAAGGCATATTTACACCGAGAATCTATTCATGTGAGTTCGCTTTGTTTTCCTAACGCCAGTTTCGAAAATCAGGCAGATTTCTAAGGAAAAATCTCTTGGAGTGATTTCTAACCAAGAGAAATGTAATTAACATAAACTCCTGGCCATGAAATCCCGTGTTCCGAACATGCTACATGCATAATATATTCGACAAATATTCACTACTGATTTGTTTGCATGTGGATTACCGAACTTTCATCACAATAGATTGAATATTGATACTTAGAAGAATTTTCTCAGATTTTGCCACGTTTTCCAAACGCCAGTTTCAAAAATGAAGCAGTTTTCTCAGAAAAATCCTCTTGGAGCGAGTTCTACCCAAAAGAGAAGTAATTTACATTGTTTCAATCACCATGAAATTCCACGTTCCTAACACGTTATATGCATCACGGATTAGAAAAACATTCTTTAATATGTTGTGAAAAGGTGGATTACTGAACTTTCTTCCAACATAAAGGCATATTTACACCTAGAAATATTTACTCTCATTTTGAAGCTTTCTCCAAACTTCAGATTCGATAATCATGCAATTTACGCAGAAAAATTCTTTTCTAGCTAGTTCTACCCAATAGAATTGTAATTTACATTGATTCATTACGCTGAAATTCAATTTTCCAAAAGCGCTCCATGAATCACGGTTTGAAAAATAATTACTACACTGTTATTAAAATGTGGATTACCGTACTTTCATTCATCATTAAAGGCATATTGACACTTAGAAGCATTTTCTCAGATTTCACAGGTTTCTCCTAATGGAAGTTTTGAAAATGAGGCACATTTGACAGAAAAACCCTCTTCAATCTATTCCTACCCAATAGACATGTAATTTACATTGTTTCCTTCAATATGACATTCCGTATTCCGAACTTGTTACATGCATCACGAATTGGACAAACATTCTTTAATGAGTGGGAGCATGTGGATTACCGAACTTTCATCCACCATACAGGCATATTTACACCTAGAAGTGTTTATTCTGATTTGGCAGGTTTTTCCTAACATCCAGTTTCGAAAATCATGAAATTTTCGCAGAAAAATTCAATTCAAGCGAGTTCTATCCAGTAGAATTGTTATTTTCTGAGTTTCACTCACCGAGACATTCCATTTTCCGAAAACGTTACATTAATCATGGCTTCGACAAACATTATTTAATGACCGTGAGCATGTGGATTACCGATGTTTCAACCACAATACAAGGCATATTTACACCAAGAAATATTTACTTAGAGTTCGCAGATTTTTCCTAACGTCAGTTATGAAAATCAGGCAGTTTTCGCAGAAAAATTCTCTTGCTGCATGTTCGATCCAATAGACATCCCATTTTCATAGATACTGTCACCGTAACATTCCGTGTTCTGAAAAAATAACGTGCACATTGGATTCAGCCAATTTTCACAGCTGAGTTGTTAGAATGTGAATTACACATCTTTAATACACCATTGTAGACATATTGTCACCTTAAAGCATTTGCTCAGATTTTGCAGCATTGTCATATCACCAGGTTACATACAGAGGTAGATTTTACAAGAAATGCTCCTGGAGCTGGTTCTCACCAATAGATATGTAATTTACATCGTTTCCTTCAACGTGACATTCCGTGTTCCGAACACACAACATACATCACGGATTTGAGAAACATTTTTAATGAGTTGTGTACATGTGTAATAAAGGACTTTCATCCACCATACAAGGCATATTTACACCTAGAAACTTTAACTCTTAGTTTGCAGCTTTTTCCTAAAAGCAGATTAAAAATCAGGCAGTTTCCTAAGGAAAAAACTGTTGGAGCGTGTTCTACCCAATAGATATTTAAATTACATAGATTCTCCTGCTGTGAATTCCGTGTTTCTAACACGCTACATGCAGATAGGATTCGATAAAATACACTAAATAGTTGTTTGCATGTGGATTACAGGACTTTCATCACAATACAAGGCATATTGATGCTTAGAAGCATTTTCTCTGATTTCACAGAGATTTCCAAACGCCAGTTTCGAAACTGAGGAAGATTTCACGGCAAAATCCTCTTGTAGCGGGTTCAAAACAATAGACATTTAATTTACATGGATACGCTCACCGTGATATTCCGTGTTCTGAACACGCTACATACATCTCGGATTCGACAAATATTCACTACAGAGTAGTTAGCAAGTGGATTACAGCACTTTCATCCACCATACATGGTTTACTGACACTTTGAAGAATTTTCTGAGATTTCACAGGATAGTTTTAATGCCAGGTTTAAAAATGAGGCAGATTTGGCAGGAAAAATCGCTTGGAGCGACTTCTACCCAAAAGATATGTAATTTACCTAGTTTCACTCACCGTTATATTCCGTGTTCTGAAAACGTTATATGCATCACGAATTCGACAAACATTCTTTAATCAGTTGTGAACATGTGTATTACAGAACTTTCATCGACCTTTCAATGCATATTTATACATAGAAAGTTTTTTCTGATTTAGTAAATTTCTCCTAGACAGTTTTTAAATCATGCAGTTTTCGCAGAAAAATCCTCTTGGATCGAGTTCTACCCAATAGACATGCAATTTACATAGAACCCGTCATCGTGAAATTCCGTGTTCCGAAAAAGCTACATGCATCACGGATTCGACAAATATTCACTACAGAGTCGTTAGCATAAGGATTACCGAACTTTCATCCACCATAAAAGCCATATTGACACTTTGAAGCATTTTCTCATATTTCGAAAGTTTTTCCTAATGCCAGTTTTGAAAATGAGGCAGAATTCGCAGAAAAAGCTCTTGGAACGAGT
Source organism: Camelus dromedarius (assembly GCF_036321535.1). Classification (NCBI taxonomy): domain Eukaryota; kingdom Metazoa; phylum Chordata; class Mammalia; order Artiodactyla; family Camelidae; genus Camelus; species Camelus dromedarius. Next base: position 162,800 of record NW_026989758.1, read on the forward strand.
TCTACTGAAGAGATATGTATTTTACACAGATTCGCTCACCGTGATATTCTGTGTTCCGAACACGCTTCATGTATCTCGGATTCGACAAATATTCACTACAGAGTTGTTAGCATGTGGATTACCGAACTTTCATCCACCCTACAAGGCATATTTACACCGAGAATCTATTCATCTGAGTTCGCATTGTTTTCCTAACGCCAGTTTCGAAAATCAGGCAGATTTCTCAGGAAAAATCTCTTGGAGTGATTTCTAACCAAGAGAAATGTAATTAACATAAACTCCTGGCCATGAAATCCCGTGTTCCGAACATGCTACATGCATAATATATTCGACAAATATTCACTACTGATTTGTTTGCATGTGGATTACCGAACTTTCTTCACAAGAGATTGAATATTGATACTTAGAAGAATTTTCTCAGATTTTGCCACGTTTTCCAAACGCCAGTTTCAAAAATGAAGCAGTTTTCTCAGAAAAATCCTCTTGGAGCGAGTTCTAAACAAAAGAGAAGTAATTTACATTGTTTCAATCACCATGAAATTCCACGTTCCTAACACGGTATATGCATCACGGATTAGAAAAAGATTCTTTAATATGTTGTGAAAAGGTGGATTACTGAACTTTCTTCCAACATAAAGGCATATTTACACCTAGAAATATTTACTCTCATTTTGAAGCTTTCTCCAAACTTCAGATTCGATAATCATGCAATTTACGCAGAAAAATTCTATTCTAGCTAGTTCTACCCAATAGAATTGTAATTTACATTGATTCATTACGCTGAAATTCAATTTTCCAAAAGCGCTCCATGAATCACGGTTTGAAAAATAATTACTACACTGTTATTAAAATGTGGATTACCGTACTTTCATTCACCATTCAAGGCATATTGACACTTAGAAGCATTTTCTCAGATTTCACAGGTTTCTCCTAATGGCAGTTTTGAAAATGAGGCACATTTGACAGAAAAACCCTCTTCAATCTATTCCTACCCAATAGACATGTAATTTACATTGTTTCCTTCAATATGACATTCCGTATTCCGAACTTGTTACATGCATCACGAATTGGACAAACATTCTTTAATGAGTGGGAGCATGTGGATTACCAAACTTTCATCCACCATACAGGCATATTTACACCTAGAAGTGTTTATTCTGATTTGGCAGGTTTTCCTAACATCCAGTTTCGAAAATCATGAAATTTTCGCAGAAAAATTCAATTCAAGCGAGTTCTATCCAGAAGAATTGTTATTTTCTGAGTTTCACTCACCGAGACATTCCATTTTCCGAAAACGTTACATTAATCATGGCTTCGACAAACATTATTTAATGACCGTGAGCATGTGGATTACCGATGTTTCAACCACAATACAAGGCATATTTACACCTAGAAATATTTACTTAGAGTTCGCAGATTTTTCCTAACGTCAGTTATGAAAATCAGGCAGTTTTCGCAGAAAAATTCTCTTGCTGCATGTTCGATCCAATAGACATCCCATTTTCATAGATACTGTCACCGTAACATTCCGTGTTCTGAAAAAGTAACGTGCACATTGGATTCAGCCAATTTTCACAGCTGAGTTGTTAGAATGTGAATTACACATCTTTAATACACCATTGTAGACATATTGTCACCTTAAAGCATTTGATCAGATTTTGCAGCATTGTCATATCACCAGGTTACAAACAGAGGTAGATTTTACAAGAAATGCTCCTGGAGCTGGTTCTCACCAATAGATATGTAATTTACATCGTTTCCTTCAACGTGATATTCCGTGTTCCGAACACACAACATACATCACGGATTTGAGAAACATTTTTAATGAGTTGTGTACATGTGTAATAAAGGACTTTCATCCACCATACAAGGCATATTTACACCTAGAAACTTTAACTCTTAGTTTGCAGCTTTTTCCTAATAGCAGAGTAAAAATCAGGCAGTTTCCTAAGGAAAAAACTGTTGGAGCGTGTTCTACCCAATAGATATTTAAATTACATAGATTCTCCTGCTGTGAATTCCGTGTTTCTAACACACTACATGCAGATAGGATTCGATAAAATACACTAAATAGTTGTTTGCATGTGGATTACAGGACTTTCATCACAATACAAGGCATATTGATGCTTAGAAGCATTTTCTCTGATTTCACAGAGATTTCCAAACGCCAGTATCGAAACTGAGGAAGATTTCACGGCAAAATCCTCTTGTAGCGGGTTCAAAACAATAGACATTTAATTTACATGGATACGCTCACCGTGATATTCCGTGTTCTGAACACGCTACATACATTTCGGATTCGACAAATATTCACTACAGAGTAGTTAGCAAGAGGATTACAGCACTTTCATCCACCATACATGGTTTACTGACACTTTGAAGAATTTTCTGAGATTTCACAGGATAGTTTTAATGCCAGGTTTAAAAATGAGGCAGATTTGGCAGGAAAAAGCACTTGGAGCGAGTTCTACCCAAAAGATATGTAATTTACCTAGTTTCACTCACCGTGACATTCCGTGTTCTGAAAACGTTATATGCATCACGAATTCGACAAACATTCTTTAATCAGTTGTGAACATGTGTATTACCGAACTTTCATCCACCTTACAATGCATATTTATACATAGAAAGTTTTTTCTGATTTAGTAAATTTCTCCTAATGACAGTTTTTAAATCATGCAGTTTTCGCAGAAAAATCCTCTTGGAGCGAGTTCTACCCAATAGACATGCAATTTACATAGAACCCGTCATCGTGAAATTCCGTGTTCCGAAAAAGCTACATGCATCACGGATTCGACAAATTTTCACTACAGAGTCGTTAGCATAAGGATTACCGAACTTTCATCCACCATAAAAGCCATATTGACACTTTGAAGCATTTTCTCATATTTCGAAAGTTTTTCCTAATGCCAGTTTTGAAAATGAGGCAGAATTCGCAGAAAAAGCTCTTGGAACGAGTTCTGCCGAAGAGATATGTATTTTACACAGATTCGCTCACCGTGATATTCTGTGTTCCGAACACGCTTCATGTATCTCGGATTCGACAAATATTCACTACAGAGTTGTTAGCATGTGGATTACCGAACTTTCATCCACCCTACAAGGCATATTTACACCGAGAATCTATTCATCTGAGTTCGCATTGTTTTCCTAACGCCAGTTTCGAAAATCAGGCAGATTTCTCAGGAAAAATCTCTTGGAGTGATTTCTAACCAAGAGAAATGTAATTAACATAAACTCCTGGCCATGAAATCCCGTGTTCCGAACATGCTACATGCATAATATATTCGACAAATATTCACTACTGATTTGTTTGCATGTGGATTACCGAACTTTCATCACAATAGATTGAATATTGATACTTAGAAGAATTTTCTCAGATTTTGCCACGTTTTCCAAACGCCAGTTTCAAAAATGAAGCAGTTTTCTCAGAAAAATCCTCTTGGAGCGAGTTCTACCCAAAAGAGAAGTAATTTACATTGTTTCAATCACCATGAAATTCCACGTTCCTAACACGTTATATGCATCACGGATTAGAAAAACATTCTTTAATATGTTGTGAAAAGGTGGATTACTGAACTTTCTTCCAACATAAAGGCATATTTACACCTAGAAATATTTACTCTCATTTTGAAGCTTTCTCCAAACTTCAGATTCGATAATCATGCAATTTACGCAGAAAAATTCTTTTCTAGCTAGTTCTACCCAATAGAATTGTAATTTACATTGATTCATTACGCTGAAATTCAATTTTCCAAAAGCGCTCCATGAATCACGGTTTGAAAAATAATTACTACACTGTTATTAAAATGTGGATTACCGTACTTTCATTCATCATTAAAGGCATATTGACACTTAGAAGCATTTTCTCAGATTTCACAGGTTTCTCCTAATGGAAGTTTTGAAAATGAGGCACATTTGACAGAAAAACCCTCTTCAATCTATTCCTACCCAATAGACATGTAATTTACATTGTTTCCTTCAATATGACATTCCGTATTCCGAACTTGTTACATGCATCACGAATTGGACAAACATTCTTTAATGAGTGGGAGCATGTGGATTACCGAACTTTCATCCACCATACAGGCATATTTACACCTAGAAGTGTTTATTCTGATTTGGCAGGTTTTTCCTAACATCCAGTTTCGAAAATCATGAAATTTTCGCAGAAAAATTCAATTCAAGCGAGTTCTATCCAGAAGAATTGTTATTTTCTGAGTTTCACTCACCGAGACATTCCATTTTCCGAAAACGTTACATTAATCATGGCTTCGACAAACATTATTTAATGACCGTGAGCATGTGGATTACCGATGTTTCAACCACAATACAAGGCATATTTACACCAAGAAATATTTACTTAGAGTTCGCAGATTTTTCCTAACGTCAGTTATGAAAATCAGGCAGTTTTCGCAGAAAAATTCTCTTGCTGCATGTTCGATCCAATAGACATCCCATTTTCATAGATACTGTCACCGTAACATTCCGTGTTCTGAAAAAGTAACGTGCACATTGGATTCAGCAAATTTTCACAGCTGAGTTGTTAGAATGTGAATTACACATCTTTAATACACCATTGTAGACATATTGTCACCTTAAAGCATTTGCTCAGATTTTGCAGCATTGTCATATCACCAGGTTACATACAGAGGTAGATTTTACAAGAAATGCTCCTGGAGCTGGTTCTCACCAATAGATATGTAATTTACATCGTTTCCTTCAACGTGACATTCCGTGTTCCGAACACACAACATACATCACGGATTTGAGAAACATTTTTAATGAGTTGTGTACATGTGTAATAAAGGACTTTCATCCACCATACAAGGCATATTTACACCTAGAAACTTTAACTCTTAGTTTGCAGCTTTTTCCTAAAAGCAGATTAAAAATCAGGCAGTTTCCTAAGGAAAAAACTGTTGGAGCGTGTTCTACCCAATAGATATTTAAATTACATAGATTCTCCTGCTGTGAATTCCGTGTTTCTAACACGCTACATGCAGATAGGATTCGATAAAATACACTAAATAGATGTTTGCATGTGGATTACAGGACTTTCATCACAATACAAGGCATATTGATGCTTAGAAGCATTTTCTCTGATTTCACAGAGATTTCCAAACGCCAGTTTCGAAACTGAGGAAGATTTCACGGCAAAATCCTCTTGTAGCGGGTTCAAAACAATAGACATTTAATTTACATGGATACGCTCACCGTGATATTCCGTGTTCTGAACACGCTACATACATCTCGGATTCGACAAATATTCACTACAGAGTAGTTAGCAAGTGGATTACAGCACTTTCATCCACCATACATGGTTTACTGACACTTTGAAGAATTTTCTGAGATTTCACAGGATAGTTTTAATGCCAGGTTTAAAAATGAGGCAGATTTGGCAGGAAAAATCGCTTGGAGCGACTTCTACCCAAAAGATATGTAATTTACCTAGTTTCACTCACCGTTATATTCCGTGTTCTGAAAACGTTATATGCATCACGAATTCGACAAACATTCTTTAATCAGTTGTGAACATGTGTATTACAGAACTTTCATCGACCTTTCAATGCATATTTATACATAGAAAGTTTTTTCTGATTTAGTAAATTTCTCCTAGACAGTTTTTAAATCATGCAGTTTTCGCAGAAAAATCCTCTTGGATCGAGTTCTACCCAATAGACATGCAATTTACATAGAACCCGTCATCGTGAAATTCCGTGTTCCGAAAAAGCTACATGCATCACGGATTCGACAAATATTCACTACAGAGTCGTTAGCATAAGGATTACCGAACTTTCATCCACCATAAAAGCCATATTGACACTTTGAAGCATTTTCTCATATTTCGAAAGTTTTTCCTAATGCCAGTTTTGAAAATGAGGCAGAATTCGCAGAAAAAGCTCTTGGAACGAGTTCTACTGAAGAGATATGTATTTTACACAGATTCGCTCACCGTGATATTCTGTGTTCCGAACATGCTTCATGTATCTCGGATTCGACAAATATTCACTACAGAGTTGTTAGCATGTGGATTACCGAACTTTCATCCACCCTACAAGGCATATTTACACCGAGAATCTATTCATCTGAGTTCGCATTGTTTTCCTAACGCCAGTTTCGAAAATCAGGCAGATTTCTCAGGAAAAATCTCTTGGAGTGATTTCTAACCAAGAGAAATGTAATTAACATAAACTCCTGGCCATGAAATCCCGTGTTCCGAACATGCTACATGCATAATATATTCGACAAATATTCACTACTGATTTGTTTGCATGTGGATTACCGAACTTTCTTCACAAGAGATTGAATATTGATACTTAGAAGAATTTTCTCAGATTTTGCCACGTTTTCCAAACGCCAGTTTCAAAAATGAAGCAGTTTTCTCAGAAAAATCCTCTTGGAGCGAGTTCTAAACAAAAGAGAAGTAATTTACATTGTTTCAATCACCATGAAATTCCACGTTCCTAACACGGTATATGCATCACGGATTAGAAAAAGATTCTTTAATATGTTGTGAAAAGGTGGATTACTGAACTTTCTTCCAACATAAAGGCATATTTACACCTAGAAATATTTACTCTCATTTTGAAGCTTTCTCCAAACTTCAGATTCGATAATCATGCAATTTACGCAGAAAAATTCTATTCTAGCTAGTTCTACCCAATAGAATTGTAATTTACATTGATTCATTACGCTGAAATTCAATTTTCCAAAAGCGCTCCATGAATCACGGTTTGAAAAATAATTACTACACTGTTATTAAAATGTGGATTACCGTACTTTCATTCACCATTCAAGGCATATTGACACTTAGAAGCATTTTCTCAGATTTCACAGGTTTCTCCTAATGGCAGTTTTGAAAATGAGGCACATTTGACAGAAAAACCCTCTTCAATCTATTCCTACCCAATAGACATGTAATTTACATTGTTTCCTTCAATATGACATTCCGTATTCCGAACTTGTTACATGCATCACGAATTGGACAAACATTCTTTAATGAGTGGGAGCATGTGGATTACCAAACTTTCATCCACCATACAGGCATATTTACACCTAGAAGTGTTTATTCTGATTTGGCAGGTTTTCCTAACATCCAGTTTCGAAAATCATGAAATTTTCGCAGAAAAATTCAATTCAAGCGAGTTCTATCCAGAAGAATTGTTATTTTCTGAGTTTCACTCACCGAGACATTCCATTTTCCGAAAACGTTACATTAATCATGGCTTCGACAAACATTATTTAATGACCGTGAGCATGTGGATTACCGATGTTTCAACCACAATACAAGGCATATTTACACCTAGAAATATTTACTTAGAGTTCGCAGATTTTTCCTAACGTCAGTTATGAAAATCAGGCAGTTTTCGCAGAAAAATTCTCTTGCTGCATGTTCGATCCAATAGACATCCCATTTTCATAGATACTGTCACCGTAACATTCCGTGTTCTGAAAAAGTAACGTGCACATTGGATTCAGCCAATTTTCACAGCTGAGTTGTTAGAATGTGAATTACACATCTTTAATACACCATTGTAGACATATTGTCACCTTAAAGCATTTGATCAGATTTTGCAGCATTGTCATATCACCAGGTTACATACAGAGGTAGATTTTACAAGAAATGCTCCTGGAGCTGGTTCTCACCAATAGATATGTAATTTACATCGTTTCCTTCAACGTGACATTCCGTGTTCCGAACACACAACATACATCACGGATTTGAGAAACATTTTTAATGAGTTGTGTACATGTGTAATAAAGGACTTTCATCCACCATACAAGGCATATTTACACCTAGAAACTTTAACTCTTAGTTTGCAGCTTTTTCCTAATAGCAGAGTAAAAATCAGGCAGTTTCCTAAGGAAAAAACTGTTGGAGCGTGTTCTACCCAATAGATATTTAAATTACATAGATTCTCCTGCTGTGAATTCCGTGTTTCTAACACACTACATGCAGATAGGATTCGATAAAATACACTAAATAGTTGTTTGCATGTGGATTACAGGACTTTCATCACAATACAAGGCATATTGATGCTTAGAAGCATTTTCTCTGATTTCACAGAGATTTCCAAACGCCAGTATCGAAACTGAGGAAGATTTCACGGCAAAATCCTCTTGTAGCGGGTTCAAAACAATAGACATTTAATTTACATGGATACGCTCACCGTGATATTCCGTGTTCTGAACACGCTACATACATTTCGGATTCGACAAATATTCACTACAGAGTAGTTAGCAAGAGGATTACAGCACTTTCATCCACCATACATGGTTTACTGACACTTTGAAGAATTTTCTGAGATTTCACAGGATAGTTTTAATGCCAGGTTTAAAAATGAGGCAGATTTGGCAGGAAAAAGCACTTGGAGCGAGTTCTACCCAAAAGATATGTAATTTACCTAGTTTCACTCACCGTGACATTCCGTGTTCTGAAAACGTTATATGCATCACGAATTCGACAAACATTCTTTAATCAGTTGTGAACATGTGTATTACCGAACTTTCATCCACCTTACAATGCATATTTATACATAGAAAGTTTTTTCTGATTTAGTAAATTTCTCCTAATGACAGTTTTTAAATCATGCAGTTTTCGCAGAAAAATCCTCTTGGAGCGAGTTCTACCCAATAGACATGCAATTTACATAGAACCCGTCATCGTGAAATTCCGTGTTCCGAAAAAGCTACATGCATCACGGATTCGACAAATTTTCACTACAGAGTCGTTAGCATAAGGATTACCGAACTTTCATCCACAATAAAGGCCATATTGACACTTTGAAGCATTTTCTCATATTTCGAAAGTTTTTCCTAATGCCAGTTTTGAAAATGAGGCAGAATTCGCAGAAAAAGCTCTTGGAACGAGTTCTGCCGAAGAGATATGTATTTTACACAGATTCGCTCACCGTGATATTCTGTGTTCCGAACACGCTTCATGTATCTCGGATTCGACAAATATTCACTACAGAGTTGTTAGCATGTGGATTACCGAACTTTCATCCACCCTACAAGGCATATTTACACCGAGAATCTATTCATCTGAGTTCGCATTGTTTTCCTAACGCCAGTTTCGAAAATCAGGCAGATTTCTCAGGAAAAATCTCTTGGAGTGATTTCTAACCAAGAGAAATGTAATTAACATAAACTCCTGGCCATGAAATCCCGTGTTCCGAACATGCTACATGCATAATATATTCGACAAATATTCACTACTGATTTGTTTGCATGTGGATTACCGTACTTTCATCACAATAGATTGAATATTGATACTTAGAAGAATTTTCTCAGATTTTGCCACGTTTTCCAAACGCCAGTTTCAAAAATGAAGCAGTTTTCTCAGAAAAATCCTCTTGGAGCGAGTTCTACCCAAAAGAGAAGTAATTTACATTGTTTCAATCACCATGAAATTCCACGTTCCTAACACGTTATATGCATCACGGATTAGAAAAAGATTCTTTAATATGTTGTGAAAAGTTGGATTACTGAACTTTCTTCCAACATAAAGGCATATTTACACCTAGAAATATTTACTCTCATTTTGAAGCTTTCTCCAAACTTCAGATTCGATAATCATGCAATTTACGCAGAAAAATTCTATTCTAGCTAGTTCTACCCAATAGAATTGTAATTTACATTGATTCATTACGCTGAAATTCAATTTTCCAAAAGCGCTCCATGAATCACGGTTTGAAAAATAATTACTACACTGGTATTAAAATGTGGATTACCGTACTTTCATTCACCATTCAAGGCATATTGAAACTTAGAAGCATTTTCTCAGATTTCACAGGGTTCTCCTAATGACAGTTTTGAAAATGAGGCACATTTTGCAGAAAAATTCTCTTCAAGCGAGTTCTACCCAAAAGACATGTAATTTACATTGTTTCCTTCAATATGACATTCCGTATTCCGAACACGTTACATGCATCACGTATTGGACAAACATTCTTTAATGAGTGGGAGCATGTGGATTACCGAACTTTCATCCACCATACAAGGCATATTTACACCTAGAAGTGTTTAATCTGATTTGGCAGGTTTTTCCTAACATCCAGTTTCGAAAATCATGAAATTTTCGCAGAAAAATTCAATTCAAGCGAGTTCTATCCAGAAGAATTATTATTTTCTGAGTTTGACTCACCGAGACATTCCATTTTCCGAAAACGTTACATTAATCATGGCTTCAACAAACATTATTTAATGACCGTGAGCATGTGGATTACCGATGTTTCAACCACAATACAAGGCATATTTACACCTAGAAATATTTACTTAGAGTTCGCAGATTTTTCCTAACGTCAGTTATGAAAATCAGGCAGTTTTCGCAGAAAAATTCTCTTGCTGCATGTTCGATCCAATAGACATCCCATTTTCATAGATACTGTCACCGTAACATTCCGTGTTCTGAAAAAGTAACGTGCACATTGGATTCAGCCAATTTTCACAGCTGAGTTGTTAGAATGTGAATTACATATCTTTAATACACCATTGTAGACATATTGTCACCTTAAAGCATTTGATCAGATTTTGCAGCATTGTCATATCACTAGATTACATACAGAGGTAGATTTTACAAGAAATGCTCCTGGAGCTGGTTCTCACCAATAGATATGTAATTTACATCGTTTCCTTCAACGTGACATTCTGTGTTCCGAACACACAACATACATCACGGATTTGAGAAACATTTTTAATGAGTTGTGTACATGTGTAATAAAGGACTTTCATCCACCATACAAGGCATATTTACACCTAGAAACTTTAACTCTTAGTTTGCAGCTTTTTCCTAATAGCAGAGTAAAAATCAGGCAGTTTCCTAAGGAAAAAACTGTTGGAGCGTGTTCTACCCAATAGATATTTAAATTACATAGATTCTCCTGCTGTGAATTCCGTGTTTCTAACACGCTACATGCAGATAGGTTTCGATAAAATACACTAAATAGTTGTTTGCATGTGGATTACAGGACTTTCACCACAATACAAGGCATATTGATGCTTAGAAGCATTTTCTCTGATTTCACATAGATTTCCAAACGCCAGTATCGAAACTGAGGAAGATTTCACGGCAAAATCCTCTTGTAGCGGGTTCAAAACAATAGACATTTAATTTACATGGGTACGCTCACCGTGATATTCCGTGTTCTGAACACGCTACATACATCTCGGATTCGACAAATATTCACTACAGAGTAGTTAGCAAGTGGATTACAGCACTTTCATCCACCATACATGGTTTACTGACACTTTGAAGAATTTTCTGAGATTTCACAGGATAGTTTTAATGCCAGGTTTAAAAATGAGGCAGATTTGGCAGGAAAAAGCACTTGGAGCGAGTTCTACCCAAAAGATATGTAATTTACCTAGTTTCACTCACCGTGACATTCCGTGTCCTGAAAACGTTATATGCATCACGAATTCGACAAACATTCTTTAATCAGTTGTGAACATGTGTATTACCGAACTTTCATCCACCTTACAATGCATATTTATACATAGAAAGTTTTTTCTGATTTAGTAAATTTCTCCTAATGACAGTTTTTAAATCATGCAGTTTTCGCAGAAAAATCCTCTTGGAGCGAGTTCTACCCAATAGACATGCAATTTACATAGAACCCGTCATCGTGAAATTCCGTGTTCCGAAAAAGCTACATGCATCACGGATTCGACAAATATTCACTACAGAGTCGTTAGCATAAGGATTACCGAACTTTCATCCACCATAAAAGCCATATTGACACTTTGAAGCATTTTCTCATATTTCGAAAGTTTTTCTTAATGCCAGTTTTGAAAATGAGGCAGAATTCGCAGAAAAAGCTCTTGGAACGAGTTCTACCGAAGAGTTATGTATTTTACACAGATTCGCTCACCGTGATATTCTGTGTTCCGAACACGCTTCATGTATCTCGGATTCGACAAATATTCACTACAGAGTTGTTAGCATGTGGATTACCGAACTTTCATCCACCCTACAAGGCATATTTACACCGAGAATCTATTCATCTGAGTTCGCATTGTTTTCCTAACGCCAGTTTCGAAAATCAGGCAGATTTCTCAGGAAAAATCTCTTGGAGTGATTTCTAACCAAGAGAAATGTAATTAACATAAACTCCTGGCCATGAAATCCCGTGTTCCGAACATGCTACATGCATAATATATTCGACAAATATTCACTACTGATTTGTTTGCATGTGGATTACTGAACTTTCATCACAATAGATTGAATATTGATACTTAGAAGAATTTTCTCAGATTTTGCAGCGTTTTCCAAACGCCAGTTTCAAAAATGAAGCAGTTTTCTCAGAAAAATCCTCTTGGAGCGAGTTCTACCCAATAGAGAAGTAATTTACATTGTTTCAATCACCATGAAATTCCACGTTCCTAACACGGTATATGCATCACGGATTAGAAAAAGATTCTTTAATATGTTGTGAAAAGGTGGATTACTGAACTTTCTTCCAACATAAAGGCATATTTACACCTAGAAATATTTACTCTCATTTTGAAGTTTCTCCAAACTTCAGATTCGATAATCATGCAATTTACGCAGAAAAATTCTATTCTAGCTAGTTCTACCCAATAGAATTGTAATTTACATTGATTCATTACGCTGAAATTCAATTTTCCAAAAGCGCTCCATGAATCACGGTTTGAAAAATAATTACTACACTGTTATTAAAATGTGGATTACCGTACTTTCATTCACCATTCAAGGCATATTGACACTTAGAAGCATTTTCTCAGATTTCACAGGGTTCTCCTAATGGCAGTTTTGAAAATGAGGCACATTATGCAGAAAATTTCTCTTGAAGCGAGTTCTACCCAAAAGACATGTAATTTGCATTGTTTCCTTCAATATGACATTCCGTATTCCGAACACGTTACATGCATCACGTATTGGACAAACATTCTTTAATGAGTGGGAGCATGTGGATTACCGAACTTTCATCCACCATACAAGGCATATTTACTCCTAGAAGTGTTTATTCTGATTTCGCATGTTTTTTCTAACATCCAGTTTCGAAAATCATGTAATTTTCGCTGAAAAATTTAATTCAAGCGAGTTTTATCCAGTAGAATTGTTATTTTCCGAGTTTCACTCACCGAGACATTCCGTGTTCTAAAATGGTTACATTAATCACGGCTTCGACAAACATTATTTAATGACCGTGAGCATGTGGATTACCGATGTTTCAACCAGAATACAAGGCATATTTACACCTGGAAATATTTAGTTAGATTTCGCAGATTTTTCCTAACGTCAGTTACGAAAATCAGGCAGTTTTCGCAGAAAAATTCTCTTGCTGCATGTTCGATCCAATAGACATCCGATTTTCATAGACACCGTAACCATAAAATTCCATGTTCTGTAAAAGATACGTGCACATTGGATTCAACAAATATTCACAGCTGAGTTGTTTGAATGTGAATTACACATCTTTAATAAACCATTGAACTCATATTGTCACCTTAAATCATTTGCTCAGATTTTGCAGCGTTTTCATAACACCAGTTTACAAACAGAGGTAGATTTTACAGTAAAATGCTCCTGGAGCGGGTTCTCACCAATAGATATGTAATTTACATAGTTTCCTTCAAGGTGACATTCCGTGTTCTGAACACACTTCATACATCACGGATTTGAGAAACATTTTTAATGAGTTGTGTACATGTGTATTACAGAACTTTCATCCACCATACAAGGCATATATACACCCTAGAAACTTTAACACTGAGTTTGCAGCTTTTTCCTTATAGCAGTTTCAAAAATCAGGCAGTTTCCTAAGGAAAAAACTGTTGGAGAGTGTTCTACCCAATAGATATCTAAATTACATAGATTCTTCCGCTGTGAAATTCCGAGTTTCGAACACGCTACATGCAGATAGGGTTCGAAAAAAAATACCCTACAGAGATGTTTGCATGTGGATTACAGGACTTTCATCACAATACAAGGCATATTGATGCTTAGAAGCATTTTCTCTGATTTCTCAGAGCTTTCCAAATGCCAGTTTCGAAACTGAGGCAGATTACACGGCAAAAAACTCTTGGGGTGGGTTCAAAACAATAGACAAGTAATTTACATGGATTCACTCAAAGTGAAATTCCGTGTTCCGAACACGCTACATGCTTTTCAGCTTCGACAAATATACACTACAGAGTTGTTAGCAAGTGGATAACAGCACTTTCATCCACCATACATGGCTTACTGACACTTTGAAAAATTTTGTGAGATTTCAAAGGTTAGTTTTAATGCCATGTTAGAAAATGAGGCAGATTTGGCAGGAAAATGCTCTTGGAGCGAGTTCTACCCAAAAGATATGTAATTTACCTAGTTTCACTCACCATGACATTCCGTGTTCTGAACACGTTACATGCATCACGGATTCGACAAACATTCTTTAATGAGTTGTGAACATGTGTATTACCGAACATTCATTCCCCTTACAATGCATATTTATACATAGAATGTTTTATTCTGATTTAGTAGATTTCTCCTAATGTCAGTTTATAAATCATGCAGTTTTCGCAGAAAAATCCTCATGGAGCGAGTTCTACCCAATAGACATGCAATTTACATAGAACCCGTCATCGTGAAATTCCGTGTTTCGAAAAAGCTACATGCATCACGGATTCGACAAATATTCACTACAGAGTCGTTAGCATAAGGATTACCGAACTTTCATCCACCATAAAAGCCATATTGACACTTTGAAGCATTTTCTCATATTTCGAAAGTTTTTCCTAATGCCAGTTTTGAAAATGAGGCAGAATTCGCAGAAAAAGCTCTTGGAACGAGTTCTACCGAAGAGATATGTATTTTACACAGCTTTGCTCACCGTGATATTCTGTGTTCCGAACACGCTTCATGTATCTCGGATTCGACAAATATTCACTACAGAGATGTTAGCATTAGGATTAACGAACTTTCATCCACCCTACAAGGCATATTTACACCGAGAATCTATTCATCTGAGTTCGCATTGTTTTCCTAAAGCCAGTTTCGAAAATCAGGCAGATTTCTCAGGAAAAATCTCTTGGAGTGATTTCTAACCAAGAGAAATGTAATTAACATAAACTCCTGGCCATGAAATCCCGTGTTCCGAACATGCTACATGCATAATGTATTCGACAAATATTCACTACAGATTTGTTTGCATGTGGATTACTGAACTTTCATCACAAGAGATTGAATATTGATAATTAGAAGTATTTTCTCAGATTTTTCAGCGTTTTCCAAACGCCAGTTTCAAAAATGAAGCAGTTTTCTCAGAAAAATCCTCTTGGAGCGAGTTCTACCCATTAGAGAAGTAATTTACATTGTTTCAATCACCATGAAATTCCACGTTCATAACACGGTATATGCATCACGGATTAGAAAAGATTCTTTAATATGTTGTGAAAAGGTGGATTACTGAACTTTCTTCCAACATAAAGGCATATTTACACCTAGAAATATTTACTCTCATTTTGAAGCTTTCTCCAAACTTCAGATTCGATAATCATGCAATTTACGCAGAAAAATTCTATTCTAGCTAGTTCTACGCAATACAATTGTAATTTACATTGTTTCATTACGCTGAAATTCAATTTTCCAAAAGCGCTCCATGAATCACGGTTTGAAAATTAATTACTACACTGTTATTAAAATGTGGATTACCGTACTTTCATTCACCATTCAAGGCATATTGACACTTAGAAGCATTTTCTCCGATTTCACAGGGTTCTCCTAATGGCAGTTTTGAAAATGAGGCACATTTTGCAGAAAAATTCTCTTCAAGCGAGTTCTACCCAATAGACATGTAATTTACATTGTTTCCTTCAATATGACATTCCGTATTCCGAACACGTTACATGCATCACGAATTGGACAAACATTCTTTAATGAGTGGGAGCATGTGGATTACCGAACTTTCATCCACCATACAAGGCATATTTACTCCTAGAAGTGTTTATTCTGATTTCGCATGTTTTTTCTAACATCCAGTTTCGAAAATCATGAAATTTTCGCTGAAAAATTTAATTCAAGCGAGTTTTATCCAGTAGAATTGTTATTTTCCGAGTTTCACTCACCGAGACATTCCGTGTTCTAAAATGGTTACATTAATCACGGCTTCGACAAACATTATTTAATGACCGTGAGCATGTGGATTACCGATGTTTCAACCAGAATACAAGGCATATTTACACCTGGAAATATTTAGTTAGATTTCGCAGATTTTTCCTAACGTCAGTTACGAAAATCAGGCAGTTTTCGCAGAAAAATTCTCTTGCTGCATGTTCGATCCAATAGACATCCGATTTTCATAGACACCGTAACCATAAAATTCCATGTTCTGTAAAAGATACGTGCACATTGGATTCAACAAATATTCACAGCTGAGTTGTTTGAATGTGAATTACACATCTTTAATAAACCATTGAACTCATATTGTCACCTTAAATCATTTGCTCAGATTTTGCAGCGTTTTCATAACACCAGTTTACAAACAGAGGTAGATTTTACAGTAAAATGCTCCTGGAGCGGGTTCTCACCAATAGATATGTAATTTACATAGTTTCCTTCAAGGTGACATTCCGTGTTCTGAACACACTTCATACATCACGGATTTGAGAAACATTTTTAATGAGTTGTGTACATGTGTATTACAGAACTTTCATCCACCATACAAGGCATATATACACCCTAGAAACTTTAACACTGAGTTTGCAGCTTTTTCCTTATAGCAGTTTCAAAAATCAGGCAGTTTCCTAAGGAAAAAACTGTTGGAGAGTGTTCTACCCAATAGATATCTAAATTACATAGATTCTCCCGCTGTGAAATTCCGAGTTTCGAACACGCTACATGCAGATAGGGTTCGAAAAAAAATACCCTACAGAGATGTTTGCATGTGGATTACAGGACTTTCATCACAATACAAGGCATATTGATGCTTAGAAGCATTTTCTCTGATTTCTCAGAGCTTTCCAAATGCCAGTTTCGAAACTGAGGCAGATTACACGGCAAAAAACTCTTGGGGTGGTTTCAAAACAATAGACAAGTAATTTATATGGATTCACTCAAAGTGAAATTCCGTGTTCCGAACACGCTACATGCTTTTCAGCTTCGACAAATATACACTACAGAGTTGTTAGCAAGTGGATTACAGCACTTTCGTCCACCATACATGGCTTACTGACACTTTGAAAAATTTTGTGAGATTTCAAAGTTTAGTTTTAATGCCATGTTAGAAAATGAGGCAGATTTGGCAGGAAAATGCTCTTGGAGCGAGTTCTACCCAAAAGATATGTAATTTACCTAGTTTCACTCACCATGACATTCCGTGTTCTGAACACGTTACATGCATCACGGATTCGACAAACATTCTTTAATGAGTTGTGAACATGTGTATTACCGAACTTTCATCCCCCTTACAATGCATATTTATACATAGAATGTTTTATTCTGATTTAGTAGATTTCTCCTAATGTCAGTTTATAAATCATGCAGTTTTCGCAGAAAAATCCTCATGGAGCGAGTTCTACCCAATAGACATGCAATTTACATAGAACCCGTCATCGTGAAATTCCGTGTTTCGAAAAAGCTACATGCATCACGGATTCGACAAATATTCACTACAGAGTCTTTAGCATAAGGATTACCGAACTTTCATCCACCATAAAAGCCATATTGACACTTTGAAGCATTTTCTCATATTTCGAAAGTATTTCCTAATGCCAGTTTTGAAAATGAGGCAGAATTCGCAGAAAAAGCTCTTGGAACGAGTTCTACCGAAGAGATATGTATTTTACACAGCTTCACTCACCGTGATATTCTGTGTTCCGAACACGCTTCATGTATCTCGGATTCGACAAATATTCACTACAGAGTTGTTAGCATGTGGATTACCGAACTTTCATCCACCCTACAAGGCATATTTACACCGAGAATCTATTCATCTGAGTTCGCATTGTTTTCCTAACGCCAGTTTCGAAAATCAGGCAGATTTCTCAGGAAAAATCTCTTGGAGTGATTTCTAACCAAGAGAAATGTAATTAACATAAACTCCTGGCCATGAAATCCCGTGTTCCGAACATGCTACATGCATAATGTATTCGACAAATATTCACTACTGATTTGTTTGCATGTGGATTACCGAACTTTCATCACAATAGATTGAATATTGATACTTAGAAGAATTTTCTCAGATTTTGCCACGTTTTCCAAACGCCAGTTTCAAAAATGAAGCAGTTTTCTCAGAAAAATCCTCTTGGAGCGAGTTCTACCCATTAGAGAAGTAATTTACATTGTTTCAATCACCATGAAATTCCACGTTCCTAACACGGTATATGCATCACGGATTAGAAAAGATTCTTTAATATGTTGTGAAAAGGTGGATTACTGAACTTTCTTCCAACATAAAGGCATATTTACACCTAGAAATATTTACTCTCATTTTGAAGCTTTCTCCAAACTTCAGATTCCATAATCATGCAATTTACGCAGAAAAATTCTATTCTAGCTAGTTCTACCCAATAGAATTGTAATTTACATTATTTCATTACTGTGAGATTCAATTTTCCAAAAGCGCTCCATGAATCACGGTTTGAAAAATAATTACTACACTGTTATTAAAATGTGGATTACCGGACTTTCATTCAACATTCAAGGCATATTGACACTTAGAAGCATTTTCTCAGATTTCACAGGCTTCTCCTAATGGCAGTTTTGAAAATGAGGCACATTTGACAGAAAAACCCTCTTCAATCTATTCCTACCCAATAGACATGTAATTTACATTGTTTCCTTCAATATGACATTCCGTATTCCGAACTTGTTACATGCATCACGTATTGGACAAACATTCTTTAATGAGTGGGAGCATGTGGATTACTGGACTTTCATCCACCATACAGGCATATTTACACCTAGAAGTGTTTATTCTGATTTGGCAGGTTTTTCCTACCATCCAGTTTCGAAAATCATGAAATTTTCGCAGAAAAATTCAATTCAAGCGAGTTCTATCCAGAAGAATTGTTATTTTCTGAGTTTCACTCACCGAGACATTCCATTTTCCGAAAACGTTACATTAATCATGGCTTCGACAAACATTATTTAATGACCGTGAGCATGTGGATTACCGAAGTTTCAACCACAATACAAGGCATATTTACACCTAGAAATATTTACTTAGAGTTCGCAGATTTTTCCTAACGTCAGTTATGAAAATCAGGCAGTTTTCGCAGAAAAATTCTCTTGCTGCATGTTCGATCCAATAGACATCCCATTTTCATAGATACTGTCACCGTAACATTCCGTGTTCTGAAAAAGTAACGTGCACATTGGATTCAGCCAATTTTCACAGCTGAGTTGTTAGAATGTGAATTACACATCTTTAATACACCATTGCAGACATATTGTCACCTTAAAGCTTTTGCTCAGATTTTGCAGCATTGTCATATCACCAGGTTACATACAGAGGTAGATTTTACAAGAAATGCTCCTGGAGCTGGTTCTCACCAATAGATATGTAATTTACATCGTTTCCTTCAACGTGACATTCCGTGTTCCGAACACACAACATACATCACGGATTTGAGAAACATTTTTAATGAGTTGTGTACATGTGTAATAAAGGACTTTCATCCACCATACAAGGCATATTTACACCTAGAAACTTTAACTCTTAGTTTGCAGCTTTTTCCTAATAGCAGAGTAAAAATCAGGCAGTTTCCTAAGGAAAAAACTGTTGGAGCGTGTTCTACCCAATAGATATTTAAATTACATAGATTCTCCTGCTGTGAATTCCGTGTTTCTAACACGCTACATGCAGATAGGGTTCGAAAAAAAATACCCTACAGAGATGTTTGCATGTGGATTACAGGACTTTCATCACAATACAAGGCATATTGATGCTTAGAAGCATTTTCTCTGATTTCACAGAGATTTCCAAACGCCAGTTTCGAAACTGAGGAAGATTTCACGGCAAAATCCTCTTGTAGCGGGTTCAAAACAATAGACATTTAATTTACATGGGTACGCTCACCGTGATATTCCGTGTTATGAACACGCTACATACATCTCGGATTCGACAAATATTCACTACAGAGTAGTTAGCAAGTGGATTACAGCACTTTCATCCACCATACATGGTTTACTGACACTTTGAAGAATTTTCTGAGATTTCACAGGATAGTTTTAATGCCAGGTTTAAAAATGAGGCAGATTTGGCAGGAAAAAGCACTTGGAGCGAGTTCTACCCAAAAGATATGTAATTTACCTAGTTTCACTCACCGTGACATTCCGTGTTCTGAAAACGTTATATGCATCACGAATTCGACAAACATTCTTTAATCAGTTGTGAACATGTGTATTACCGAACTTTCATCCACCTTACAATGCATATTTATACATAGAAAGTTTTTTCTGATTTAGTAAATTTCTCCTAATGACAGTTTTTAAATCATGCAGTTTTCGCAGAAAAATCCTCTTGGAGCGAGTTCTACCCAATAGACATGCAATTTACATAGAACCCGTCATCGTGAAATTCCGTGTTCCGAAAAAGCTACATGCATCACGGATTCGACAAATTTTCATTACAGAGTCGTTAGCATAAGGATTACCGAACTTTCATCCACCATAAAAGCCATATTGACACTTTGAAGCATTTTCTCATATTTCAAAAGTTTTTCCTAATGCCAGTTTTGAAAATGAGGCAGAATTCGCAGAAAAAGCTCTTGGAACGAGTTCTACCGAAGAGTTATGTATTTTACACAGCTTCGCTCACCGTGATATTCTGTGTTCCGAACACGCTTCATGTATCTCGGATTCGACAAATATTCACTACAGAGTTGTTAGCATGTGGATTACCGAACTTTCATCCACCCTACAAGGCATATTTACACCGAGAATCTATTCATCTGAGTTCGCATTGTTTTCCTAACGCCAGTTTCGAAAATCAGGCAGATTTCTCAGGAAAAATCTCTTGGAGTGATTTCTAACCAAGAGAAATGTAATTAACATAAACTCCTGGCCATGAAATCCCGTGTTCCGGACATGCTACATGCATAATATATTCGACAAATATTCACTACTGATTTGTTTGCATGTGGATTACTGAACTTTCATCACAATAGATTGAATATTGATACTTAGAAGAATTTTCTCAGATTTTGCCACGTTTTCCAAACGCCAGTTTCAAAAATGAAGCAGTTTTCTCAGAAAAATCCTCTTGGAGCGAGTTCTACCCAATAGAGAAGTAATTTACATTGTTTCAATCACCATGAAATTCCACGTTCCTAACACGGTATATGCATCACGGATTAGAAAAAGATTCTTTAATATGTTGTGAAAAGGTGGATTACTGAACTTTCTTCCAACATAAAGGCATATTTACACCTAGAAATATTTACTCTCATTTTGAAGTTTCTCCAAACTTCAGATTCGATAATCATGCAATTTACGCAGAAAAATTCTATTCTAGCTAGTTCTACCCAATAGAATTGTAATTTACATTGATTCATTACGCTGAAATTCAATTTTCCAAAAGCGCTCCATGAATCACGGTTTGAAAAATAATTACTACACTGTTATTAAAATGTGGATTACCGTACTTTCATTCACCATTCAAGGCATATTGACACTTAGAAGCATTTTCTCAGATTTCACAGGGTTCTCCTAACGGCAGTTTTGAAAATGAGGCACATTATGCAGAAATTTTCTCTTGAAGCGAGTTCTACCCAAAAGACATGTAATTTGCATTGTTTCCTTCAATATGACATTCCGTATTCCGAACACGTTACATGCATCACGTATTGGACAAACATTCTTTAATGAGTGGGAGCATGTGGATTACCGAACTTTCATCCACCATACAGGCATATTTACACCTAGAAGTGTTTATTCTGATTTTGAATGTTTTTTCTAACATCCAGTTTCGAAAATAATGAAATTTTCGCTGAAAAATTTAATTCAATCGAGTTTTATCCAGTAGAATTGTTATTTTCCGAGTTTAACTCACCGAGACATTCCGTGTTCTAAAAGGTTACATTAATCACGACTTCGACAAACATTATTTAATAACCGTGAGCATGTGGATTACCGATGTTTCAACCAGAATACAAGGCATATTTACACCTAGAAATATTTAGTTAGATTTCGCAGATTTTTCCTAACGTCAGTTACGAAAATCAGGCAGTTTTCGCAGAAAAATTCTCTTGCTGCATGTTCGATCCAATAGACATCCGATTTTCATAGACACCGTAACCATAAAATTCCGTGTTTTGTAAAAGATACGTGCACATTGGATTCAACAAATATTCACAGCTGAGTTGTTTGAATGTGAATTACACATCTTTAATAAACCATTGAAGACATATTGTCACCTTAAATCATTTGCTCAGATTTTGCAGCGTTTTCATAACACCAGTTTACAAACAGAGGTAGATTTTACAGTAAAATGCTCCTGGAGCGGGTTCTCACCAATAGATATGTAATTTACATAGTTTCCTTCAAGGTGACATTCCGTGTTCTGAACACACTTCATACATCACGGATTTGAGAAACATTTTTAATGAGTTGTGTACATGTGTATTACAGAACTTTCATCCACCATACAAGGCATATATACACCCTAGAAACTTTAACACTGAGTTTGCAGCTTTTTCCTTATAGCAGTTTCAAAAATCAGGCAGTTTCCTAAGGAAAAAACTGTTGGAGCGTGTTCTACCCAATAGATATCTAAATTACATAGATTCTCCCGCTCTGAAATTCCGAGTTTCGAACACGCTACATGCAGATAGGGTTCGAAAAAAGATACCCTACAGAGATGTTTGCATGTGGATTACAGGACTTTCATCACAATACAAGGCATATTGATGCTTAGAAGCATTTTCTCTGATTTCTCAGAGCTTTCCAAATGCCAGTTTCGAAACTGAGGCAGATTACACGGCAAAAAACTCTTGGGGTGGGTTCAAAACAATAGACAAGTAATTTACATGGATTCACTCAAAGTGAAATTCCGTGTTCCGAACACGCTACATGCTTTTCAGCTTCGACAAATATACACTACAGAGTTGTTAGCAAGTGGATTACAGCACTTTCATCCACCATACATGGCTTACTGACACTTTGAAAAATTTTGTGAGATTTCAAAGGTTAGTTTTAATGCCAGGTTTGAAAATGAGGCAGATTTGGCAGGAAAATGCTCTTGCAGCGAGTTCTACCCAAAAGATATGTAATTTACCTAGTTTCACTCACCGTGACATTCCGTGTTCTGAACACGTTACATGCATCACGGATTCGACAAACATTCTTTAATGAGTTGTGAACATGTGTATTACCGAACTTTCATCCCCCTTACAATGCATATTTATACATAGAATGTTTTATTCTGATTTAGTAAATTTCTCCTAATGACAGTTTTTAAATCATGCAGTTTTCGCAGAAAAATCCTCATGGAGCGAGTTCTACCCAATAGACATGAAATTTACATAGAACCCGTCATCGTGAAATTCCGTGTTCCAAAAAAGCTACATGCATCACAGATTCGACAAATATTCACTACAGAGTCGTTAGCATAAGGATTACCGAACTTTCATCCACCATAAAAGCCATATTGACACTTTGAAGCATTTTCTCATATTTCAAAAGTTTTTCCTAATGCCAGTTTTGAAAATGAGGCAGAATTCGCAGAAAAAGCTCTTGGAACGAGATCTACCGAAGAGATATGTATTTTACACAGCTTTGCTCACCGTGATATTCTGTGTTCCGAACACGCTTCATGTATCTCGGATTCGACAAATATTCACTACAGAGATGTTAGCATTAGGATTAACGAACTTTCATCCACCCTACAAGGCATATTTACACCGAGAATCTATTCATCTGAGTTCGCATTGTTTTCCTAACGCCAGTTTCGAAAATCAGGCAGATTTCTCAGGAAAAATCTCTTGGAGTGATTTCTAACCAAGAGAAATGTAATTAACATAAACTCCTGGCCATGAAATCCCGTGTTCCGAACATGCTACATGCATAATGTATTCGACAAATATTCACTACTGATTTGTTTGCATGTGGATTACCGAACTTTCATCACAATAGATTGAATATTGATACTTAGAAGAATTTTCTCAGATTTTGCCACGTTTTCCAAACGCCAGTTTCAAAAATGAAGCAGTTTTCTCAGAAAAATCCTCTTGGAGCGAGTTCTACCCATTAGAGAAGTAATTTACATTGTTTCAATCACCATGAAATTCCACGTTCCTAACACGGTATATGCATCACGGATTAGAAAAGATTCTTTAATATGTTGTGAAAAGGTGGATTACTGAACTTTCTTCCAACATAAAGGCATATTTACACCTAGAAATATTTACTCTCATTTTGAAGCTTTCTCCAAACTTCAGATTCCATAATCATGCAATTTACGCAGAAAAATTCTATTCTAGCTAGTTCTACCCAATAGAATTGTAATTTAAATTGATTCATTAGGCTGAAATTCAATTTTCCAAAAGCGCTCCATGAATCACGGTTTGAAAAATAATTACTACACTGTTATTAAAATGTGGATTACCGTACTTTCATTCACCATTCAAGGCATATTGACACTTAGAAGCATTTTCTCAGATTTCACAGGCTTCTCCTAATGGCAGTTTTGAAAATGAGGCACATTTGACAGAAAAACCCTCTTCAATCTATTCCTACCCAATAGACATGTAATTTACATTGTTTCCTTCAATATGACATTCCGTATTCCGAACTTGTTACATGCATCACGTATTGGACAAACATTCTTTAATGAGTGGGAGCATGTGGATTACTGGACTTTCATCCACCATACAGGCATATTTACACCTAGAAGTGTTTATTCTGATTTGGCAGGTTTTTCCTACCATCCAGTTTCGAAAATCATGAAAATATCGCTGAAATATTCAATTCCAGCGAGTTCTATAGAGTAGAATTGTTATTTTCTGAGTTTCACTCACCGAGACATTCCATGTTCCGAAAACGTTACATTAATCACGGCTTCGACAAACATTATTTAATGACCGTGAGCATGTGGATTACCGATGTTTCAACCACAATACAAGGCATATTTACACCTAGAAATATTTACTTAGATTTCGCAGATTTTTCCTAACGTCAGTTATGAAAATCAGGCAGGTTTCTCAGAAAAATTCTCTTGCTGCATGTTCGATCCAATAGACATCCCAGTTTCATAGATACTGTCACCGTAATTTTCCGTGTTCTGAAAAAGTAACGTGCATATTGGATTCAGCAAATTTTCACAGCTGAGTTGTTAGAATGTGAATTACACATCTTTAATAAACCATTGAAGACATATTGTCACCTTAAAGCATTTGCTCAGATTTTGCAGCGTTTTCATAACACCAGTTTCCAAACAGAGGTAGATTTTACAGTAAAATGCTCCTGGAGCGGGTTCTCACCAATAGATATGTAATTTACATAGTTTCCTTCAAGGTGACATTCCGTGTTCTGAACACACTTCATACATCACGGATTTGAGAAACATTTTTAATGAGTTGTGTACATGTGTATTACAGAACTTTCATCCACCATACAAGGCATATATACACCCTAGAAACTTTAACACTGAGTTTGCAGCTTTTTCCTTATAGCAGTTTCAAAAATCAGGCAGTTTCCTAAGGAAAAAACTGTTGGAGAGTGTTCTACCCAATAGATATCTAAATTACATAGATTCTCCCGCTGTGAAATTCCGAGTTTCGAACACGCTACATGCAGATAGGGTTCGAAAAAAAATACCCTACAGAGATGTTTGCATGTGGATTACAGGACTTTCATCACAATACAAGGCATATTGATGCTTAGAAGCATTTTCTCTGATTTCTCAGAGCTTTCCAAATGCCAGTTTCGAAACTGAGGCAGATTACACGGCAAAAAACTCTTGGGGTGGTTTCAAAACAATAGACAAGTAATTTATATGGATTCACTCAAAGTGAAATTCCGTGTTCCGAACACGCTACATGCTTTTCAGCTTCGACAAATATACACTACAGAGTTGTTAGCAAGTGGATTACAGCACTTTCGTCCACCATACATGGCTTACTGACACTTTGAAAAATTTTGTGAGATTTCAAAGTTTAGTTTTAATGCCATGTTAGAAAATGAGGCAGATTTGGCAGGAAAATGCTCTTGGAGCGAGTTCTACCCAAAAGATATGTAATTTACCTAGTTTCACTCACCATGACATTCCGTGTTCTGAACACGTTACATGCATCACGGATTCGACAAACATTCTTTAATGAGTTGTGAACATGTGTATTACCGAACTTTCATCCCCCTTACAATGCATATTTATACATAGAATGTTTTATTCTGATTTAGTAGATTTCTCCTAATGTCAGTTTATAAATCATGCAGTTTTCGCAGAAAAATCCTCATGGAGCGAGTTCTACCCAATAGACATGCAATTTACATAGAACCCGTCATCGTGAAATTCCGTGTTTCGAAAAAGCTACATGCATCACGGATTCGACAAATATTCACTACAGAGTCTTTAGCATAAGGATTACCGAACTTTCATCCACCATAAAAGCCATATTGACACTTTGAAGCATTTTCTCATATTTCGAAAGTATTTCCTAATGCCAGTTTTGAAAATGAGGCAGAATTCGCAGAAAAAGCTCTTGGAACGAGTTCTACCGAAGAGATATGTATTTTACACAGCTTCACTCACCGTGATATTCTGTGTTCCGAACACGCTTCATGTATCTCGGATTCGACAAATATTCACTACAGAGTTGTTAGCATGTGGATTACCGAACTTTCATCCACCCTACAAGGCATATTTACACCGAGAATCTATTCATCTGAGTTCGCATTGTTTTCCTAACGCCAGTTTCGAAAATCAGGCAGATTTCTCAGGAAAAATCTCTTGGAGTGATTTCTAACCAAGAGAAATGTAATTAACATAAACTCCTGGCCATGAAATCCCGTGTTCCGAACATGCTACATGCATAATGTATTCGACAAATATTCACTACTGATTTGTTTGCATGTGGATTACCGAACTTTCATCACAATAGATTGAATATTGATACTTAGAAGAATTTTCTCAGATTTTGCCACGTTTTCCAAACGCCAGTTTCAAAAATGAAGCAGTTTTCTCAGAAAAATCCTCTTGGAGCGAGTTCTACCCATTAGAGAAGTAATTTACATTGTTTCAATCACCATGAAATTCCACGTTCCTAACACGGTATATGCATCACGGATTAGAAAAGATTCTTTAATATGTTGTGAAAAGGTGGATTACTGAACTTTCTTCCAACATAAAGGCATATTTACACCTAGAAATATTTACTCTCATTTTGAAGCTTTCTCCAAACTTCAGATTCCATAATCATGCAATTTACGCAGAAAAATTCTATTCTAGCTAGTTCTACCCAATAGAATTGTAATTTACATTATTTCATTACTGTGAGATTCAATTTTCCAAAAGCGCTCCATGAATCACGGTTTGAAAAATAATTACTACACTGTTATTAAAATGTGGATTACCGGACTTTCATTCAACATTCAAGGCATATTGACACTTAGAAGCATTTTCTCAGATTTCACAGGCTTCTCCTAATGGCAGTTTTGAAAATGAGGCACATTTGACAGAAAAACCCTCTTCAATCTATTCCTACCCAATAGACATGTAATTTACATTGTTTCCTTCAATATGACATTCCGTATTCCGAACTTGTTACATGCATCACGTATTGGACAAACATTCTTTAATGAGTGGGAGCATGTGGATTACTGGACTTTCATCCACCATACAGGCATATTTACACCTAGAAGTGTTTATTCTGATTTGGCAGGTTTTTCCTACCATCCAGTTTCGAAAATCATGAAATTTTCGCAGAAAAATTCAATTCAAGCGAGTTCTATCCAGAAGAATTGTTATTTTCTGAGTTTCACTCACCGAGACATTCCATTTTCCGAAAACGTTACATTAATCATGGCTTCGACAAACATTATTTAATGACCCGTGAGCATGTGGATTACCGAAGTTTCAACCACAATACAAGGCATATTTACACCTAGAAATATTTACTTAGAGTTCGCAGATTTTTCCTAACGTCAGTTATGAAAATCAGGCAGTTTTCGCAGAAAAATTCTCTTGCTGCATGTTCGATCCAATAGACATCCCATTTTCATAGATACTGTCACCGTAACATTCCGTGTTCTGAAAAAGTAACGTGCACATTGGATTCAGCCAATTTTCACAGCTGAGTTGTTAGAATGTGAATTACACATCTTTAATACACCATTGCAGACATATTGTCACCTTAAAGCTTTTGCTCAGATTTTGCAGCATTGTCATATCACCAGGTTACATACAGAGGTAGATTTTACAAGAAATGCTCCTGGAGCTGGTTCTCACCAATAGATATGTAATTTACATCGTTTCCTTCAACGTGACATTCCGTGTTCCGAACACACAACATACATCACGGATTTGAGAAACATTTTTAATGAGTTGTGTACATGTGTAATAAAGGACTTTCATCCACCATACAAGGCATATTTACACCTAGAAACTTTAACTCTTAGTTTGCAGCTTTTTCCCTAATAGCAGAGTAAAAATCAGGCAGTTTCCTAAGGAAAAAACTGTTGGAGCGTGTTCTACCCAATAGATATTTAAATTACATAGATTCTCCTGCTGTGAATTCCGTGTTTCTAACACGCTACATGCAGATAGGGTTCGAAAAAAAATACCCTACAGAGATGTTTGCATGTGGATTACAGGACTTTCATCACAATACAAGGCATATTGATGCTTAGAAGCATTTTCTCTGATTTCACAGAGATTTCCAAACGCCAGTTTCGAAACTGAGGAAGATTTCACGGCAAAATCCTCTTGTAGCGGGTTCAAAACAATAGACATTTAATTTACATGGGTACGCTCACCGTGATATTCCGTGTTATGAACACGCTACATACATCTCGGATTCGACAAATATTCACTACAGAGTAGTTAGCAAGTGGATTACAGCACTTTCATCCACCATACATGGTTTACTGACACTTTGAAGAATTTTCTGAGATTTCACAGGATAGTTTTAATGCCAGGTTTAAAAATGAGGCAGATTTGGCAGGAAAAAGCACTTGGAGCGAGTTCTACCCAAAAGATATGTAATTTACCTAGTTTCACTCACCGTGACATTCCGTGTTCTGAAAACGTTATATGCATCACGAATTCGACAAACATTCTTTAATCAGTTGTGAACATGTGTATTACCGAACTTTCATCCACCTTACAATGCATATTTATACATAGAAAGTTTTTTCTGATTTAGTAAATTTCTCCTAATGACAGTTTTTAAATCATGCAGTTTTCGCAGAAAAATCCTCTTGGAGCGAGTTCTACCCAATAGACATGCAATTTACATAGAACCCGTCATCGTGAAATTCCGTGTTCCGAAAAAGCTACATGCATCACGGATTCGACAAATTTTCATTACAGAGTCGTTAGCATAAGGATTACCGAACTTTCATCCACCATAAAAGCCATATTGACACTTTGAAGCATTTTCTCATATTTCAAAAGTTTTTCCTAATGCCAGTTTTGAAAATGAGGCAGAATTCGCAGAAAAAGCTCTTGGAACGAGTTCTACCGAAGAGTTATGTATTTTTACACAGCTTCGCTCACCGTGATATTCTGTGTTCCGAACACGCTTCATGTATCTCGGATTCGACAAATATTCACTACAGAGTTGTTAGCATGTGGATTACCGAACTTTCATCCACCCTACAAGGCATATTTACACCGAGAATCTATTCATCTGAGTTCGCATTGTTTTCCTAACGCCAGTTTCGAAAATCAGGCAGATTTCTCAGGAAAAATCTCTTGGAGTGATTTCTAACCAAGAGAAATGTAATTAACATAAACTCCTGGCCATGAAATCCCGTGTTCCGGACATGCTACATGCATAATATATTCGACAAATATTCACTACTGATTTGTTTGCATGTGGATTACTGAACTTTCATCACAATAGATTGAATATTGATACTTAGAAGAATTTCTCAGATTTTGCCACGTTTTCCAAACGCCAGTTTCAAAAATGAAGCAGTTTTCTCAGAAAAATCCTCTTGGAGCGAGTTCTACCCAATAGAGAAGTAATTTACATTGTTTCAATCACCATGAAATTCCACGTTCCTAACACGGTATATGCATCACGGATTAGAAAAAGATTCTTTAATATGTTGTGAAAAGGTGGATTACTGAACTTTCTTCCAACATAAAGGCATATTTACACCTAGAAATATTTACTCTCATTTTGAAGTTTCTCCAAACTTCAGATTCGATAATCATGCAATTTACGCAGAAAAATTCTATTCTAGCTAGTTCTACCCAATAGAATTGTAATTTACATTGATTCATTACACGCAGCGCTCGACTGTCAAAAGCGCTCCATGAATCACGGTTTGAAAAATAATTACTACACTGTTATTAAAATGTGGATTACCGTACTTTCATTCACCATTCAAGGCATATTGACACTTAGAAGCATTTTCTCAGATTTCACAGGGTTCTCCTAACGGCAGTTTTGAAAATGAGGCACATTATGCAGAAATTTTCTCTTGAAGCGAGTTCTACCCAAAAGACATGTAATTTGCATTGTTTCCTTCAATATGACATTCCGTATTCCGAACACGTTACATGCATCACGTATTGGACAAACATTCTTTAATGAGTGGGAGCATGTGGATTACCGAACTTTCATCCACCATACAGGCATATTTACACCTAGAAGTGTTTATTCTGATTTTGAATGTTTTTTCTAACATCCAGTTTCGAAAATAATGAAATTTTCGCTGAAAAATTTAATTCAATAGAGTTTTATCCAGTAGAATTGTTATTTTCCGAGTTTAACTCACCGAGACATTCCGTGTTCTAAAAGGTTACATTAATCACGACTTCGACAAACATTATTTAATAACCGTGAGCATGTGGATTACCGATGTTTCAACCAGAATACAAGGCATATTTACACCTAGAAATATTTAGTTAGATTTCGCAGATTTTTCCTAACGTCAGTTACGAAAATCAGGCAGTTTTCGCAGAAAAATTCTCTTGCTGCATGTTCGATCCAATAGACATCCGATTTTCATAGACACCGTAACCATAAAATTCCGTGTTTTGTAAAAGATACGTGCACATTGGATTCAACAAATATTCACAGCTGAGTTGTTTGAATGTGAATTACACATCTTTAATAAACCATTGAAGACATATTGTCACCTTAAATCATTTGCTCAGATTTTGCAGCGTTTTCATAACACCAGTTTACAAACAGAGGTAGATTTTACAGTAAAATGCTCCTGGAGCGGGTTCTCACCAATAGATATGTAATTTACATAGTTTCCTTCAAGGTGACATTCCGTGTTCTGAACACACTTCATACATCACGGATTTGAGAAACATTTTTAATGAGTTGTGTACATGTGTATTACAGAACTTTCATCCACCATACAAGGCATATATACACCCTAGAAACTTTAACACTGAGTTTGCAGCTTTTTCCTTATAGCAGTTTCAAAAATCAGGCAGTTTCCTAAGGAAAAAACTGTTGGAGCGTGTTCTACCCAATAGATATCTAAATTACATAGATTCTCCCGCTCTGAAATTCCGAGTTTCGAACACGCTACATGCAGATAGGGTTCGAAAAAAGATACCCTACAGAGATGTTTGCATGTGGATTACAGGACTTTCATCACAATACAAGGCATATTGATGCTTAGAAGCATTTTCTCTGATTTCTCAGAGCTTTCCAAATGCCAGTTTCGAAACTGAGGCAGATTACACGGCAAAAAACTCTTGGGGTGGGTTCAAAACAATAGACAAGTAATTTACATGGATTCACTCAAAGTGAAATTCCGTGTTCCGAACACGCTACATGCTTTTCAGCTTCGACAAATATACACTACAGAGTTGTTAGCAAGTGGATTACAGCACTTTCATCCACCATACATGGCTTACTGACACTTTGAAAAATTTTGTGAGATTTCAAAGGTTAGTTTTAATGCCAGGTTTGAAAATGAGGCAGATTTGGCAGGAAAATGCTCTTGCAGCGAGTTCTACCCAAAAGATATGTAATTTACCTAGTTTCACTCACCGTGACATTCCGTGTTCTGAACACGTTACATGCATCACGGATTCGACAAACATTCTTTAATGAGTTGTGAACATGTGTATTACCGAACTTTCATC
Organism: Camelus dromedarius; assembly: GCF_036321535.1. NCBI lineage: Eukaryota > Metazoa > Chordata > Mammalia > Artiodactyla > Camelidae > Camelus > Camelus dromedarius. The sequence goes on from NW_026989758.1 coordinate 195,031, forward strand.
CCCCTTACAATGCATATTTATACATAGAATGTTTTATTCTGATTTAGTAAATTTCTCCTAATGACAGTTTTTAAATCATGCAGTTTTCGCAGAAAAATCCTCATGGAGCGAGTTCTACCCAATAGACATGAAATTTACATAGAACCCGTCATCGTGAAATTCCGTGTTCCAAAAAAGCTACATGCATCACAGATTCGACAAATATTCACTACAGAGTCGTTAGCATAAGGATTACCGAACTTTCATCCACCATAAAAGCCATATTGACACTTTGAAGCATTTTCTCATATTTCAAAAGTTTTTCCTAATGCCAGTTTTGAAAATGAGGCAGAATTCGCAGAAAAAGCTCTTGGAACGAGATCTACCGAAGAGATATGTATTTTACACAGCTTTGCTCACCGTGATATTCTGTGTTCCGAACACGCTTCATGTATCTCGGATTCGACAAATATTCACTACAGAGATGTTAGCATTAGGATTAACGAACTTTCATCCACCCTACAAGGCATATTTACACCGAGAATCTATTCATCTGAGTTCGCATTGTTTTCCTAACGCCAGTTTCGAAAATCAGGCAGATTTCTCAGGAAAAATCTCTTGGAGTGATTTCTAACCAAGAGAAATGTAATTAACATAAACTCCTGGCCATGAAATCCCGTGTTCCGAACATGCTACATGCATAATGTATTCGACAAATATTCACTACTGATTTGTTTGCATGTGGATTACCGAACTTTCATCACAATAGATTGAATATTGATACTTAGAAGAATTTTCTCAGATTTTGCCACGTTTTCCAAACGCCAGTTTCAAAAATGAAGCAGTTTTCTCAGAAAAATCCTCTTGGAGCGAGTTCTACCCATTAGAGAAGTAATTTACATTGTTTCAATCACCATGAAATTCCACGTTCCTAACACGGTATATGCATCACGGATTAGAAAAGATTCTTTAATATGTTGTGAAAAGGTGGATTACTGAACTTTCTTCCAACATAAAGGCATATTTACACCTAGAAATATTTACTCTCATTTTGAAGCTTTCTCCAAACTTCAGATTCCATAATCATGCAATTTACGCAGAAAAATTCTATTCTAGCTAGTTCTACCCAATAGAATTGTAATTTAAATTGATTCATTAGGCTGAAATTCAATTTTCCAAAAGCGCTCCATGAATCACGGTTTGAAAAATAATTACTACACTGTTATTAAAATGTGGATTACCGTACTTTCATTCACCATTCAAGGCATATTGACACTTAGAAGCATTTTCTCAGATTTCACAGGCTTCTCCTAATGGCAGTTTTGAAAATGAGGCACATTTGACAGAAAAACCCTCTTCAATCTATTCCTACCCAATAGACATGTAATTTACATTGTTTCCTTCAATATGACATTCCGTATTCCGAACTTGTTACATGCATCACGTATTGGACAAACATTCTTTAATGAGTGGGAGCATGTGGATTACTGGACTTTCATCCACCATACAGGCATATTTACACCTAGAAGTGTTTATTCTGATTTGGCAGGTTTTTCCTACCATCCAGTTTCGAAAATCATGAAAATATCGCTGAAATATTCAATTCCAGCGAGTTCTATAGAGTAGAATTGTTATTTTCTGAGTTTCACTCACCGAGACATTCCATGTTCCGAAAACGTTACATTAATCACGGCTTCGACAAACATTATTTAATGACCGTGAGCATGTGGATTACCGATGTTTCAACCACAATACAAGGCATATTTACACCTAGAAATATTTACTTAGATTTCGCAGATTTTTCCTAACGTCAGTTATGAAAATCAGGCAGGTTTCTCAGAAAAATTCTCTTGCTGCATGTTCGATCCAATAGACATCCCAGTTTCATAGATACTGTCACCGTAATTTTCCGTGTTCTGAAAAAGTAACGTGCATATTGGATTCAGCAAATTTTCACAGCTGAGTTGTTAGAATGTGAATTACACATCTTTAATAAACCATTGAAGACATATTGTCACCTTAAAGCATTTGCTCAGATTTTGCAGCGTTTTCATAACACCAGTTTCCAAACAGAGGTAGATTTTACAGTAAAATGCTCCTGGAGCGGGTTCTCACCAATAGATATGTAATTTACATAGTTTCCTTCAACGTGACATTCCGTGTTCCGAACACACTACATACATCACGGATTTGAGAAACATTTTTAATGAGTTGTGTACACGTGTATTATAGAACTTTCATCCACCATACAAGGCATATTTATACCTAGAAACTTTAACTATTAGTTTGCTGCTTTTTCCTAATAGCAGTTTCAAAAATCAAGCAGTTTCCTAAGGAAAAAATTGTTGGAGCGTGTTCTACCCAATAGATATGTAAATTAAATAGATTCTCCTGCTGTGCAATTCCGTGTATCGAACACGCTACATGCAGATAGGATGCGACAAAATACACTACAGAGTTGTTTGCATGTGGATTACGGGACTTTCATCACAATACAAGGCATAATGATGCTTAGAAGCATTTTCTCTGATTTCACAGAGCTTTCCAAACGCTAGTTTCGAAACTGATGCAGATTTCACGGCAAAAACCTCTTAGAGTGCGTTCAAAACAATAGACATGTAATTTACATGGATTCACTCACCGTCAAATTCCGTGTTCCGAACATGCTACATGCATCTCGGATTCCAAAAATATTCACTGCAGAGTTGTTAGCAAGTGGATTACAGCACTTTCATCCAACATACAAGGCTTACTGACACTTTGAAGAATTTTTTGAGATTTCACAGGTTAGTTTTAATGCCAGGTTTGAAAATGAGGCAGATTGGGCAGGAAAATGCTCTTGGAGCGAGTTCTACCCAAAAGATATGTAATTAACCTAGTTTCAATCACCGAGACGTTCTGTTTTCTGAACACGTTACATGCATCACGGATTCGACAAACATTGTTTAATAAGTAGTGAACATGTGTATTACCGAACTTTCATCCACCTTACAATGCATATTTATAAATAGAAATTTTTTCCTGATTTAGTTGATTTCTCCTAATGTCAGATTTTAAATCATGCAGTTTCCGCAGAAAAATCCTCTTGGAGTGAGTTCTACCCTCTAGACATGCAATTTACATAGAACCCGTCATCGTGAAATTCTGTGTTCCGAAAAAGCAACATACATCACGGATTCGACAAATATTCACTACAGAGTCATTAGCATAAGGATTACCGAACTTTCATCCACCATAAAAGCCATATTGACACTTTGATGCATTTTCTCATATTTGGAAAGTTTTTCCTAATGCCAGTTTTAAAACTGAGGCAGAATTCGCAGAAAAAGCTCTTGGAGCGAGTTCTACCCAAGAGACATGTATTTTATATAGATTTGCTCACGGTGATATTCTGTGTTCCGAACACGCTTCATGTATCTCGGATTCGACAAATATTCACTACAGAGTTGTTAGCATGCGGATTACTGAACTTTCATCCACCCTACAAGGCATAGTTACACCGAGAATCTATTCATCTGAGTTCGCAGTGTTTTCCTAACGCCAGTTTCGAAAATCAGGCAGATTTTTCAGGAAAAATCTCTTGGAGTGATTTCTAACCAAGAGAAATATAATTAACATAAACTCCTGGCCATGATATCCCGTGTTCCGAACATGCTACATGTATAATGGATTCGACAAATATTCACTACAGATTTGTTTGCATGTGGATTACCGAACTTTCATCACAATAGATTGAATATTGATACTTACAAGTATTTTCTCAGATTTTGCAGCGTTTTCCAAATGCCAGTTTCAAAAATGAAGCAGTTTTCGCAGAAAAATTCTCTTGGAGCGAGTTCTACCCAATAGAGAAGTAATTTACATTGTTTCAATCACCGTGAAATTCCACATTCCGAACACGGTATATGCATCACAGATTAGAAAAAGATTCTTTAATATGTTGTGAAAATGTGGATTACCGAACTTTCTTCCAACATAAAGGCATATTTACACCTAGAAATATTTACTCTCATTTTGAAGCTTTCTCCAAACTTCAGATTCCATAATCATGCAATTTTCGCAGAAAAATTCTATTCTAGATAGTTCTACCCAATAGAATTGTAATTTACATTGTTTCATTATGCTGAAATTCCATTTTCAAAAAGCGCTCCATGAATCACGATTTGAAAAATAATTACTACACTGTTATTAACATGTGGATTACCGGAATTTCATTCACCATTCAAAGCATATTGACACTTAGAAGCATTTTCTCAGATTTCACAGGGTTCTCCTAATGGCAGTTTTGAAAATGAGGCACATTTCGCAGAAATATTCTCTTCAAGAGAGTTCTACCCAATAGACATGTAATTTACATTGTTTCCTTCAATATGACATTCCGTATTCCGATCACGTTACATGCATCACGAATTGGACAAACATTCTTTAATGAGTGGGAGCATGTGGATTACCGAACTTTCATCCCCCATACAAGCATATTTACACATAGAAGTGTTTATTCTGATTTCGCAGGTTTTTCCTAACATCCAGTTTCAAAAATCATGAAATTTTCGCTGAAAAATTCAATTCCAGCGAGTTCTATAGAGTAGAATTGTTATTTTCTGAGTTTCACTCACCGAGACATTCCATGTTCCGAAAACGTTACATTAATCACGGCTTCGACAAACATTATTTAATGACCGTGAGCATGTGGATTACCGATGTTTCAACCACAATACAAGGCATATTTACACCTAGAAATATTTACTTAGATTTCGCAGATTTTTCCTAACGTCAGTTATGAAAATCAGGCAGGTTTCTCAGAAAAATTCTCTTGCTGCATGTTCGATCCAATAGACATCCCAGTTTCATAGATACTGTCACCGTAATTTTCCGTGTTCTGAAAAAGTAACGTGCATATTGGATTCAGCAAATTTCCACAGCTGAGTTGTTAGAATGTGAATTACACATCTTTAATAAACCATTGAAGACATATTGTCACCTTAAAGCATTTGCTCAGATTTTGCAGCGTTTTCATAACACCAGTTTCCAAACAGAGGTAGATATTACAGTAAAATGTTCCTGGAGCGGGTTCTCACCATTAGGTATTTAATTTACATAGTTTCCTTCAACGTGACATTCCGTGTCCAGAACACACTAAATACATCACGGATTTGAGAAACATTTTTAATGAGTTGTGTACATCTGTATTACAGAACTTTCATCCACCATACAAGGCATATTTACACCTAAATACTTTAACTCTTAGTTTGCAGCATTTTCCTAATAGCAGTTTCAAAAATCAGGCAGTTTCCTAAGGAAAAAACTGTTGGAGCGTGTTCTACCCAATAGATATGTAAATTACATAGATTCTCCTGCTGTGAAATTCCGTGTTTCGAACATGCTACATGCAGATAGGTTTCGACAAAATACACTACAGTGTTGTTTGAATGAGGATTAGAGGACTTTCATCACAATACAAGGCATATTAAAACTTAGAAGCATTTTCTCTGATTTCACAGAGCTTTCCAAACACCAGGTTCGAAACTGAGGCAGATTTCACGGCAAAAACCTCTTGGAGCGGGTTCAAAACAATAGATATGTAATATATATGGATTCGCTCACCGTGAAATTCTGTGTTCCGAAAACCCTACATGCATCTCGGATTCGACTACTATTCACTACAGAGTTGTTAACAAGTGGATTACAGCACTTTCATCCACCATAAAAGACATATTGACACTTTGAAGCTTTTTCTCATATTGTGAAAGTTTTTCCTAATGCCAGTTTTGAAAATGAGGCAGAATTCGCAGAAAAAGCTCTTGGAGCGAGTTCTATCCAAGAGACACGTATTTTACATAGATTCGCTCAACATGATATTCTGTGTTCCAAACACGCTACATGCATCTCTGATTCGACAAATATTCACTACATAGTTGTTAGCAAGTTGATTACAGCACTTTCATCCACCATACATGGCTTACTTACACTTTGAAGAATTTTCTCAGATTTCACAGTTTAGTTTTAATGCCAGGTTTGAAAATGAGGTAGATTTGGCAGGAAAATGCTCTTGGAGCGAGTTCTACCCAAAAGAAATGTAATTTACCTAGTATCACTCACCGTGACATTCCGTGTTCTGAACACGTTACATGCATCACGGATTCGACAAACATTCTTTAATGAGTTGTGAACATGTGTATTACCGAACTTTCATCCTCCTTACAATGCATATTTATACATAGAAAGTTATTTCTTATTTAGTAGATTTCCCCTAACGTCTGTTTTTAAATCATGCAGTTTTCACAGAAATATCCTCTTGGTGAGAGTTCTACACAATAGACATGCAATTTACATAGAACCCGTCATCGTGAAATTCCATGTTCCGAAAAAGCTACATGCATATCGGTTTCGACAGATATTCACTACAGAGTTGTTAGCATAAGGATTACCGAACTTTCATCCACCATAAAAGCCATATTGACAGTTTGAAGCATTTTCAAATATTTGGAAAGTTTTTCCTAATGCCAGTTTTAAAACTGAGGCAGAATTCGCAGAAAAAGCTCTTGGAGCGAGTTCTAACCAAGAGACATGTATTTTACACAGATTCGCTCACCGTGATCTTCTGTGTTCCGAACACGCTTCATGTATCTCAGATTCGACAAATATACAGTACAGAGTTGTTAGCATGTGGATTACCGAACTTTCATCCACCCTACAAGGCATATTTACACCGAGAATCTATTCATCTGAGTTCGCATTGTTTTCCTAACGCCAGTTTCGAAAATCAGGCAGATTTCTCAGGAAAAATCTCTTGGAGTGATTTCTAACCAAGAGAAATGTAATTAACATAAACTCCCTGGCCATGAAATCCCGTGTTTCGATAATGCTACATGCATAATGGATTCGACAAATATTCACTACAGATTTGTTAGCATGTGGATTAAAAACTTTCATCACAATCGATTGAATATTGATACTTAGAAGTATTTTCTAAGATTTTGCAGTGTTTTCCAAATGCCAGTTTCATAAATGAAGCAGTTTTCGCAGAAAAATTCTCTTGGAGCGAGTTCTACCCAATAGAGAACTAATTTACATTGTTTCAATCACCGTGAAATTCCACGTTCCGAACACAGTATATGCTTCACGGATTAGAAAAAGATTCTTTAATATGTTGTGAAAATGTGGATTACCGAACTTTCTTCCAACATAAAGGCAAATTTACACCTAGAAATATTTACTCTCATTTTGAAGCTTTCTCCAAACTTCAGATTCGATAATCATGCAATTATCGCAGAAAAATACTATTCTAGCTAGTTCTACCCAATAGAATTGTAATTTACATTGTTTCATTACGGTGAAATTCCGTTTTCCAAAAGCGCTCCATGAATCACGGTTTAGAAAATAAGTACTACACTGTGATTAACATGTGGATTACCGGACTTTCATTCACCATTCAAGGCATATTGACACTTAGAAGCATTTTCTCAGATTTCACAGGTTTCTCCTAATGGCAGTTTTGAAAATGAAGCACATTTGACAGAAAAATCCTCTTCAAGCTATTTCTACCCAATAGACATGTAATTTACATTGTTTCCTTCAATATGACATTCCGTATTCCGAACACGTTACATGCATCACGAATTTGACAAACATTCTTTAATGACGTTGAGCATGTGGATTATCGATGTTTCAACCAGAATACAAGGCATATTTACACCTAGAAATATTTACTTATATTTCGCAGATTTTTCCTAACGTCAGTAATGAAAATCAGGCAGTTTTCGCAGAAAAATTCTCTTGCTGCATTTTCAATCCAATAGACATCCCATATTCATAGATACCGTCACCGTAACATTCCATGTTCTGTAAAAGGTACGTGCACATTGGATTCAACAAATATTCACAGCTGAGTTGTTGGAATGTGAATTACACATCTTTAATAAACCATTGAAGTCATATTGTCACCTTAAATCATTTGCTCAGATTTTGCAGCGTTTTCATAACACCAGTTTACAAACAGAGGTAGATTTTACAGTAAAATGCTCCTGGAGCGGGTTCTCACCTATAGATATGTAATTTACATAGTTTCCTTCAACGTGACATTCCGTGTTCCGTACAAACTACATTCATCACGGATTTCAGAAACATTTTTATTGAGTTGTGTACATGTGTATTACAGAACTTTCATCCACCATACAAGGCATATTTACACCTAGAAATTTTAACTCTTAGTTTGCAGCATTTTCCTAATAGCAGTTTCAAAAATCAGGCAGTTTCCTAAGGAAAAAACTGTTGGAGCGTGTTCTACCCAATAGATATGTAAATTACATAGATTATCCCGCTGTGAAATTCCGTGTTTCGAACACGCTACATGCAGATAGGATTCGACAATAATACACTACAGAGTTGTTTGCATGTGGATTACAGGACTTTCATCACAATACAAGGCATATTGATGCTTAGAAGCATTTTCTCCGATTTCACAGAGCTTTCCAAACGCCTGTTTCGGAACTGAGGCAGATTTCACGGCAAAAAACTCTTGGAGCGGGTTCAAAACCATAGACATGTAATTTACATGGATACGCTCACCGTGAAATTCCGTGTTCCGAACACGCTACATGCATCTCGGATTCGATAAATATTCACTACAGAGTTGTTAGCATGTGGATTTCCGATCTTTCATCCACCCTACAAGACATATTTACACCGAGAAACTATTCATCTGGGTTCGCAGGGTTTTCCTAACGCCAGTTTCGAAAATCAGGCAGATATCTCAGGAAAAATCTCTTGGAGTGATTTCTAACCAAGAGAAATGTAATTAACATAAACTCCCTGGCCATGAAATCCCGTGTTCCAAACATGCTACATGCATAATGGATTCGACAACTATTCACTACAGATTTGTTAGCATGTGGATTACCGAACTTTCATCACCATAGATTGAATATTGATACTTAGAAGTATTTTCTCAGATTTTGCAGCGTTTTCATAACACCAGATTCCAAACAGAGGTAGATTTTACAGTAAAATGCTGCTGGAGCGGGTTCTCAAAAGTAGATATTTAATTTACATAGTATCCTTCAACGTGACATTCCGTGTTCCGAACACACTACATATATCACGGATTTGAGAAACATTTTTAATGAGTTGTGTACATGTGTATTACAGAACTTTCATCCACCATACAAGGCATATTTACACCTAGAAATTTTAACTCTTTGTTTGCAGCTTTTTCCTAATAGCAGTTTCAAAAATTAGGCAGTATCCTAAGGAAAAAACTGTTGGAGTGTGTTCTACCCAATAGATATCTAAATTACATAGATTATCCTGCTGTGAAATTCTGTGTTTCGAACAAGCTACATGCAGATAGGATACGACAAAATATACTACAGTGTTGTTTCCAAGTGGATTACAGGACTTTCATCACAATATAAGGCATATTGATGCTTAGAAGCATTTTCTCTGATTTCACAGAGCTTTCCAAATGCCAGTTTCGAAACTGAGGCAGATTTCACGGCAAAAACCTCTTGGAGCGGGTTCAAAACAATAGACATGTAATTTACATGGATTCGCTCGCTGTGCATTTCCCTGTTCCGAACACGCTACGTGCATCCCGGATTCGATAAATATTCACTACAGAGTTCTTAGCATGCGGATTACCGAACTTTCATCCACCATACAAGGCATATTTACACCTAGAAGTAGTTATTCTGATTTCGCAGGTTTTTCCTAACATCCAGTTTCGAAAATCATGAAATTTTCGCAGAAAAATTCAACTCAAGCGAGATCTATCCTATAGAATTGTTATTTTCCGAGTTTCACTCACCGAGACATTCCGTGTTCCGAAAACGTTACATTAATCACGGCTTCGACAAAAATTATTTAATGCCCGTGAGCATTTGGATTATCGATGTATCAACCACAATACAAGGCACATTTACACCTAGAAATATTTACTTAGATTTCGCAGATTTTTCCTAACGTCAGTTATGAAAATCAGGCAGTTTTTGCAGAAAAATTCTCTTGCTGCATGTTAGATCCAAGAGACATCCCATTTTGATAGATACCGTCACCGTAACATTCCGTGTTTTGTAAAAGTAACGTGCACATTGGATTCAGCAAATTTTCACAGCTGAGTTTTTAGAATGTGAATTACACATCTTTAATAAACCATTGAAGACATATTGTCACCTTAAAGCATTTGCTCAGATTTCGCAGCGTTTTCATAACACCAGTTTCCAAACAGAGGTAGATTTTACAGTAAAATGTTCCTGGAGCGGGTTCTCACCAATAGATATGTAATTTACATAGTTTCCTTCAACGTTACATTCTGTGTTCCGAACACACTACATACATCACGGATTTTAGAAACATTTTTATGAGTTGTGTTCATGTGTATTACAGAACTTTCATCCACTATACAAGGCATATTTACACCTAGAAATTTTAACCCTTAGTTTGCAGATTTTTCTTAATAGCAGTTTCAAAAATCAGGCAGTTTCCTAAGGAAAAAAGTATTGGAGCGTGTTCTACCCGATATGTAAATTACATAGATTCTCCTGCTGTGAAATTCCGTGTTTCGAACACGCTACATGCAGATAGGATTCGACAAAATACACTACAAAGTTGTTTGCATGTGGATTAGAGGACTTTCATCACAATACAAGGCATATTGATGCTTAGAAGCATTTTCTCTGATTTCACAGAGCTTTCCAAACGCCAGTTTCGAAACTGAGGCAGATATCACGGCAAAAACCTCTTGGAGTGGGTTCAAAACAATAGACATGTAATTTACATGGATTCGCTCACCGTCAAAATCCGTGTTCCGAACACGCTACATGCATCTCGGATTAGAAAAAGATTCTTTAATATCTTGTGAAAATCTGGATTACCGAACTTTCTTCCAACATAAAAGCATATTTACACCTAGAAATATTTACTATCATTTTGAAGCTTTCTCCAAACTTCAGATTCGATAATCATGCAATTTTCACAGAAAAATTCTATTCTAGCTAGTTCTACCCAATAGAATTGTAATTTACATTGTTTCATTATGCTGAAATTCCATTTTCAAAAAGCGCTCCATGAATCACGGTTTGAAAAATAATTACTACGCTGTTATTAACATGTGCATTACCGGACTTTCATTCACCATTCAAGGCATATTGACACTTAGAAGCATTTTCTCAGATTTCACAGTGTTCTGCTAATGGCAGTTTTGAAAATGAGGCACATTTCGCAGAAAAATTCTCTTCAAGAGAGTTCTACCCAATAGACATGTAATTTACATTGTTTCCTTCAATATGACATTCCGTATTCCGAACACGTTACATGCATCACGAATTGGACAAACATTTTTAATGAGTGGGAGCATGTGGATTACCGAACTTTCATCCACCATACAAGGAATATTTACACCTAGAAGTGTTTATTCGGATTTTGCAGGTTTTCCTAACATCCAGTTTCGAAAATCATGAAAATTTCGCTGAAAAATTCAATTCCAGCGAGTTCTATAGAGTAGAATTGTTATTTTCTGAGTTTCACTCACCGACACATTCCATGTTCCGAAAACGTTACATTAATCACGGCTTCAACAAACATTATTTAATGACCGTGAGCATGTGGATTACCGATGTTTCAACCACAATACAAGGCATATATACACCTAGAAATATTTACTTAGATTTCGCAGATTTTTCCTAACGTCAGTTATGAAAATCAGGGAGGTTTCTCAGAAAAATTCTCTTGCTGCATGTTCGATCCAATAGACATCCCAGTTTCATAGATACTGTCACCGTAATTTTCCGTGTTCTGAAAAAGTAACGTGCATATTGGATTCAGCAAATTTTCACAGCTGAGTTGTTAGAATGTGAATTACACATCTTTAATAAACCATTGAAGACATATTGTCACCTTAAAGCATTTGCTCAGATTTTGCAGCGTTTTCATAACACCAGTTTCCAAACAGAGGTAGATTTTACAGTAAAATGCTCCTGGAGCGGGTTCTCACCAATAGATATGTAATTTACATAGTTTCCTTCAACGTGACATTCCGTGTTCCGAACACACTACATACATCACGGATTTGAGAAACATTTTTAATGAGTTGTGTACACGTGTATTATAGAACTTTCATCCACCATACAAGGCATATTTATACCTAGAAACTTTAACTATTAGTTTGCAGCTTTTTCCTAATAGCAGTTTCAAAAATCAAGCAGTTTCCTAAGGAAAAAATTGTTGGAGCATGTTCTACCCAATAGATATGTAAATTAAATAGTTTCTCCTGCTGTGAAATTCCGTGTTTCGAACACGCTACATGCAGATAGGATGCGACAAAATACACTACAGAGTTGTTTGCATGTGGATTACGGGACTTTCATCACAATACAAGGCATAATGATGCTTAGAAGCATTTTCTCTGATTTCACAGAGCTTTCCAAACGCTAGTTTCGAAACTGATGCAGATTTCACGGCAAAAACCTCTTAGAGTGCGTTCAAAACAATAGACATGTAATTTACATGGATTCACTCACCGTCAAATTCCGTGTTCCGAACATGCTACATGCATCTCGGATTCCAAAAATATTCACTGCAGAGTTGTTAGCAAGTGGATTACAGCACTTTCATCCAACATACAAGGCTTACTGACACTTTGAAGAATTTTTTGAGATTTCACAGTTTAGTTTTAATGCCAGGTTTGAAAATGAGGCAGATTTGGCAGGAAAATGCTCTTGGAGCGAGTTCTACCCAAAAGATATGTAATTAACCTAGTTTCAATCACCGAGACGTTCTGTGTTCTGAACACGTTACATGCATCATGGATTCGACAAACATTCTTTAATAAGTAGTGAACATGTGTATTACCGAACTTTCATCCACCTTACAATGCATATTTATAAATAGAAATTTTTTTCTGATTTAGTTGATTTCTCCTAATGTCAGTTTTTAAATCATGCAGTTTCCGCAGAAAAATCCTCTTGTAGTGAGTTCTACCCAATAGACATGCAATTTACATAGAACCCGTCATCGTGAAATTCTGTGTTCCGAAAAAGCTACATACATCACGGATTCGACAAATATTCACTACAGAGTCATTAGCATAAGGATTACCGAACTTTCATCCACCATAAAAGCCATATTGACACTTTGATGCATTTTCTCATATTTGGAAAGTTTTTCCTAATGCCAGTTTTGAAAATGAGGCAGAATTCGCAGAAAAAGCTCTTGGAGTGAGTTCTACCCAAGAGACATGTATTTTATATAGATTTGCTCACGGTGATATTCTGTGTTCCGAACACGCTTCATGTATCTCGGATTCGACAAATATTCACTACAGAGTTGTTAGCATGCGGATTACCGAACTTTCATCCACCCTACAAGGCATAGTTACACCGAGAATCTATTCATCTGAGTTCGCAGTGTTTTCCTAACGCCAGTTTCGAAAATCAGGCAGATTTCTCAGGAAAAATCTCTTGGAGTGATTTCTAACCAAGAGAAATATAATTAACATAAACTCCTGGCCATGATATCCCGTGTTCCGAACATGCTACATGTATAATGGATTCGACAAATATTCACTACAGATTTGTTTGCATGTGGACTACCGAACTTTCATCACAATAGATTGAATATTGATACTTACAAGTATTTTCTCAGATTTTGCAGCGTTTTCCAAATGCCAGTTTCAAAAATGAAGCAGTTTTCGCAGAAAAATTCTCTTGGAGCGAGTTCTACCCAATAGAGAAGTAATTTACATTGTTTCAATCACCGTGAAATTCCACATTCCGAACACGGTATATGCATCACAGATTAGAAAAAGATTCTTTAATATGTTGTGAAAATGTGGATTACCGAACTTTCTTCCAACATAAAGGCATATTTACACCTAGAAATATTTACTCTCATTTTGAAGCTTTCTCCAAACTTCAGATTCCATAATCATGCAATTTTCGCAGAAAAATTCTATTCTAGATAGTTCTACCCAATAGAATTGTAATTTACATTGTTTCATTATGCTGAAATTCCATTTTCAAAAAGCGCTCCATGAATCACGATTTGAAAAATAATTACTACACTGTTATTAACATGTGGATTACCGGAATTTCATTCACCATTCAAAGCATATTGACACTTAGAAGCATTTTCTCAGATTTCACAGGGTTCTCCTAATGGCAGTTTTGAAAATGAGGCACATTTTGCAGAAATATTCTCTTCAAGAGAGTTCTACCCAATAGACATGTAATTTACATTGTTTCCTTCAATATGACATTCCGTATTCCGATCACGTTACATGCATCACGAATTGGACAAACATTCTTTAATGAGTGGGAGCATGTGGATTACCGAACTTTCATCCCCCATACAAGCATATTTACACATAGAAGTGTTTATTCTGATTTCGCAGGTTTTTCCTAACATCCAGTTTCAAAAATCATGAAATTTTCGCTGAAAAATTCAATTCCAGCGAGTTCTATAGAGTAGAATTGTTATTTTCTGAGTTTCACTCACCGAGACATTCCATGTTCCGAAAACGTTACATTAATCACGGCTTCGACAAACATTATTTAATGACCGTGAGCATGTGGATTACCGATGTTTCAACCACAATACAAGGCATATTTACACCTAGAAATATTTACTTAGATTTCGCAGATTTTTCCTAACGTCAGTTATGAAAATCAGGCAGGTTTCTCAGAAAAATTCTCTTGCTGCATGTTCGATCCAATAGACATCCCAGTTTCATAGATACTGTCACCGTAATTTTCCGTGTTCTGAAAAAGTAACGTGCATATTGGATTCAGCAAATTTCCACAGCTGAGTTGTTAGAATGTGAATTACACATCTTTAATAAACCATTGAAGACATATTGTCACCTTAAAGCATTTGCTCAGATTTTGCAGCGTTTTCATAACACCAGTTTCCAAACAGAGGTAGATATTACAGTAAAATGTTCCTGGAGCGGGTTCTCACCATTAGGTATTTAATTTACATAGTTTCCTTCAACGTGACATTCCGTGTCCAGAACACACTAAATACATCACGGATTTGAGAAACATTTTTAATGAGTTGTGTACATCTGTATTACAGAACTTTCATCCACCATACAAGGCATATTTACACCTAAATACTTTAACTCTTAGTTTGCAGCATTTTCCTAATAGCAGTTTCAAAAATCAGGCAGTTTCCTAAGGAAAAAACTGTTGGAGCGTGTTCTACCCAATAGATATGTAAATTACATAGATTCTCCTGCTGTGAAATTCCGTGTTTCGAACACGCTACATGCAGATAGGTTTCGACAAAATACACTACAGTGTTGTTTGAATGAGGATTAGAGGACTTTCATCACAATACAAGGCATATTAAAACTTAGAAGCATTTTCTCTGATTTCACAGAGCTTTCCAAACACCAGGTTCGAAACTGAGGCAGATTTCACGGCAAAAACCTCTTGGAGCGGGTTCAAAACAATAGATATGTAATATATATGGATTCGCTCACCGTGAAATTCTGTGTTCCGAAAACCCTACATGCATCTCGGATTCGACTACTATTCACTACAGAGTTGTTAACAAGTGGATTACAGCACTTTCATCCACCATAAAAGACATATTGACACTTTGAAGCTTTTTCTCATATTGTGAAAGTTTTTCCTAATGCCAGTTTTGAAAATGAGGCAGAATTCGCAGAAAAAGCTCTTGGAGCGAGTTCTATCCAAGAGACACGTATTTTACATAGATTCGCTCAACATGATATTCTGTGTTCCAAACACGCTACATGCATCTCTGATTCGACAAATATTCACTACATAGTTGTTAGCAAGTTGATTACAGCACTTTCATCCACCATACATGGCTTACTTACACTTTGAAGAATTTTCTCAGATTTCACAGTTTAGTTTTAATGCCAGGTTTGAAAATGAGGTAGATTTGGCAGGAAAATGCTCTTGGAGCGAGTTCTACCCAAAAGAAATGTAATTTACCTAGTATCACTCACCGTGACATTCCGTGTTCTGAACACGTTACATGCATCACGGATTCGACAAACATTCTTTAATGAGTTGTGAACATGTGTATTACCGAACTTTCATCCTCCTTACAATGCATATTTATACATAGAAAGTTATTTCTTATTTAGTAGATTTCCCCTAACGTCTGTTTTTAAATCATGCAGTTTTCACAGAAATATCCTCTTGGTGAGAGTTCTACACAATAGACATGCAATTTACATAGAACCCGTCATCGTGAAATTCCATGTTCCGAAAAAGCTACATGCATATCGGTTTCGACAGATATTCACTACAGAGTTGTTAGCATAAGGATTACCGAACTTTCATCCACCATAAAAGCCATATTGACAGTTTGAAGCATTTTCAAATATTTGGAAAGTTTTTCCTAATGCCAGTTTTAAAACTGAGGCAGAATTCGCAGAAAAAGCTCTTGGAGCGAGTTCTAACCAAGAGACATGTATTTTACACAGATTCGCTCACCGTGATCTTCTGTGTTCCGAACACGCTTCATGTATCTCAGATTCGACAAATATACAGTACAGAGTTGTTAGCATGTGGATTACCGAACTTTCATCCACCCTACAAGGCATATTTACACCGAGAATCTATTCATCTGAGTTCGCATTGTTTTCCTAACGCCAGTTTCGAAAATCAGGCAGATTTCTCAGGAAAAATCTCTTGGAGTGATTTCTAACCAAGAGAAATGTAATTAACATAAACTCCCTGGCCATGAAATCCCGTGTTTCGATAATGCTACATGCATAATGGATTCGACAAATATTCACTACAGATTTGTTAGCATGTGGATTAAAAACTTTCATCACAATCGATTGAATATTGATACTTAGAAGTATTTTCTAAGATTTTGCAGTGTTTTCCAAATGCCAGTTTCATAAATGAAGCAGTTTTCGCAGAAAAATTCTCTTGGAGCGAGTTCTACCCAATAGAGAACTAATTTACATTGTTTCAATCACCGTGAAATTCCACGTTCCGAACACAGTATATGCTTCACGGATTAGAAAAAGATTCTTTAATATGTTGTGAAAATGTGGATTACCGAACTTTCTTCCAACATAAAGGCAAATTTACACCTAGAAATATTTACTCTCATTTTGAAGCTTTCTCCAAACTTCAGATTCGATAATCATGCAATTATCGCAGAAAAATACTATTCTAGCTAGTTCTACCCAATAGAATTGTAATTTACATTGTTTCATTACGGTGAAATTCCGTTTTCCAAAAGCGCTCCATGAATCACGGTTTAGAAAATAAGTACTACACTGTGATTAACATGTGGATTACCGGACTTTCATTCACCATTCAAGGCATATTGACACTTAGAAGCATTTTCTCAGATTTCACAGGTTTCTCCTAATGGCAGTTTTGAAAATGAAGCACATTTGACAGAAAAATCCTCTTCAAGCTATTTCTACCCAATAGACATGTAATTTACATTGTTTCCTTCAATATGACATTCCGTATTCCGAACACGTTACATGCATCACGAATTTGACAAACATTCTTTAATGACGTTGAGCATGTGGATTATCGATGTTTCAACCAGAATACAAGGCATATTTACACCTAGAAATATTTACTTATATTTCGCAGATTTTTCCTAACGTCAGTAATGAAAATCAGGCAGTTTTCGCAGAAAAATTCTCTTGCTGCATTTTCAATCCAATAGACATCCCATATTCATAGATACCGTCACCGTAACATTCCATGTTCTGTAAAAGGTACGTGCACATTGGATTCAACAAATATTCACAGCTGAGTTGTTGGAATGTGAATTACACATCTTTAATAAACCATTGAAGTCATATTGTCACCTTAAATCATTTGCTCAGATTTTGCAGCGTTTTCATAACACCAGTTTACAAACAGAGGTAGATTTTACAGTAAAATGCTCCTGGAGCGGGTTCTCACCTATAGATATGTAATTTACATAGTTTCCTTCAACGTGACATTCCGTGTTCCGTACAAACTACATTCATCACGGATTTCAGAAACATTTTTATTGAGTTGTGTACATGTGTATTACAGAACTTTCATCCACCATACAAGGCATATTTACACCTAGAAATTTTAACTCTTAGTTTGCAGCATTTTCCTAATAGCAGTTTCAAAAATCAGGCAGTTTCCTAAGGAAAAAACTGTTGGAGCGTGTTCTACCCAATAGATATGTAAATTACATAGATTATCCCGCTGTGAAATTCCGTGTTTCGAACACGCTACATGCAGATAGGATTCGACAATAATACACTACAGAGTTGTTTGCATGTGGATTACAGGACTTTCATCACAATACAAGGCATATTGATGCTTAGAAGCATTTTCTCCGATTTCACAGAGCTTTCCAAACGCCTGTTTCGGAACTGAGGCAGATTTCACGGCAAAAAACTCTTGGAGCGGGTTCAAAACCATAGACATGTAATTTACATGGATACGCTCACCGTGAAATTCCGTGTTCCGAACACGCTACATGCATCTCGGATTCGATAAATATTCACTACAGAGTTGTTAGCATGTGGATTTCCGATCTTTCATCCACCCTACAAGACATATTTACACCGAGAAACTATTCATCTGGGTTCGCAGGGTTTTCCTAACGCCAGTTTCGAAAATCAGGCAGATATCTCAGGAAAAATCTCTTGGAGTGATTTCTAACCAAGAGAAATGTAATTAACATAAACTCCCTGGCCATGAAATCCCGTGTTCCAAACATGCTACATGCATAATGGATTCGACAACTATTCACTACAGATTTGTTAGCATGTGGATTACCGAACTTTCATCACCATAGATTGAATATTGATACTTAGAAGTATTTTCTCAGATTTTGCAGCGTTTTCATAACACCAGATTCCAAACAGAGGTAGATTTTACAGTAAAATGCTGCTGGAGCGGGTTCTCAAAAGTAGATATTTAATTTACATAGTATCCTTCAACGTGACATTCCGTGTTCCGAACACACTACATATATCACGGATTTGAGAAACATTTTTAATGAGTTGTGTACATGTGTATTACAGAACTTTCATCCACCATACAAGGCATATTTACACCTAGAAATTTTAACTCTTTGTTTGCAGCTTTTTCCTAATAGCAGTTTCAAAAATTAGGCAGTATCCTAAGGAAAAAACTGTTGGAGTGTGTTCTACCCAATAGATATCTAAATTACATAGATTATCCTGCTGTGAAATTCTGTGTTTCGAACAAGCTACATGCAGATAGGATACGACAAAATATACTACAGTGTTGTTTCCAAGTGGATTACAGGACTTTCATCACAATATAAGGCATATTGATGCTTAGAAGCATTTTCTCTGATTTCACAGAGCTTTCCAAATGCCAGTTTCGAAACTGAGGCAGATTTCACGGCAAAAACCTCTTGGAGCGGGTTCAAAACAATAGACATGTAATTTACATGGATTCGCTCGCTGTGCATTTCCCTGTTCCGAACACGCTACGTGCATCCCGGATTCGATAAATATTCACTACAGAGTTCTTAGCATGCGGATTACCGAACTTTCATCCACCATACAAGGCATATTTACACCTAGAAGTAGTTATTCTGATTTCGCAGGTTTTTCCTAACATCCAGTTTCGAAAATCATGAAATTTTCGCAGAAAAATTCAACTCAAGCGAGATCTATCCTATAGAATTGTTATTTTCCGAGTTTCACTCACCGAGACATTCCGTGTTCCGAAAATGTTACATTAATCACGGCTTCGACAAAAATTATTTAATGCCCGTGAGCATTTGGATTATCGATGTATCAACCACAATACAAGGCACATTTACACCTAGAAATATTTACTTAGATTTCGCAGATTTTTCCTAACGTCAGTTATGAAAATCAGGCAGTTTTTGCAGAAAAATTCTCTTGCTGCATGTTAGATCCAAGAGACATCCCATTTTGATAGATACCGTCACCGTAACATTCCGTGTTTTGTAAAAGTAACGTGCACATTGGATTCAGCAAATTTTCACAGCTGAGTTTTTAGAATGTGAATTACACATCTTTAATAAACCATTGAAGACATATTGTCACCTTAAAGCATTTGCTCAGATTTCGCAGCGTTTTCATAACACCAGTTTCCAAACAGAGGTAGATTTTACAGTAAAATGTTCCTGGAGCGGGTTCTCACCAATAGATATGTAATTTACATAGTTTCCTTCAACGTTACATTCTGTGTTCCGAACACACTACATACATCACGGATTTTAGAAACATTTTTATGAGTTGTGTTCATGTGTATTACAGAACTTTCATCCACTATACAAGGCATATTTACACCTAGAAATTTTAACCCTTAGTTTGCAGATTTTTCTTAATAGCAGTTTCAAAAATCAGGCAGTTTCCTAAGGAAAAAAGTATTGGAGCGTGTTCTACCCGATATGTAAATTACATAGATTCTCCTGCTGTGAAATTCCGTGTTTCGAACACGCTACATGCAGATAGGATTCGACAAAATACACTACAAAGTTGTTTGCATGTGGATTAGAGGACTTTCATCACAATACAAGGCATATTGATGCTTAGAAGCATTTTCTCTGATTTCACAGAGCTTTCCAAACGCCAGTTTCGAAACTGAGGCAGATATCACGGCAAAAACCTCTTGGAGTGGGTTCAAAACAATAGACATGTAATTTACATGGATTCGCTCACCGTCAAAATCCGTGTTCCGAACACGCTACATGCATCTCGGATTAGAAAAAGATTCTTTAATATCTTGTGAAAATCTGGATTACCGAACTTTCTTCCAACATAAAAGCATATTTACACCTAGAAATATTTACTATCATTTTGAAGCTTTCTCCAAACTTCAGATTCGATAATCATGCAATTTTCACAGAAAAATTCTATTCTAGCTAGTTCTACCCAATAGAATTGTAATTTACATTGTTTCATTATGCTGAAATTCCATTTTCAAAAAGCGCTCCATGAATCACGGTTTGAAAAATAATTACTACGCTGTTATTAACATGTGCATTACCGGACTTTCATTCACCATTCAAGGCATATTGACACTTAGAAGCATTTTCTCAGATTTCACAGTGTTCTGCTAATGGCAGTTTTGAAAATGAGGCACATTTCGCAGAAAAATTCTCTTCAAGAGAGTTCTACCCAATAGACATGTAATTTACATTGTTTCCTTCAATATGACATTCCGTATTCCGAACACGTTACATGCATCACGAATTGGACAAACATTTTTAATGAGTGGGAGCATGTGGATTACCGAACTTTCATCCACCATACAAGGAATATTTACACCTAGAAGTGTTTATTCGGATTTTGCAGGTTTTCCTAACATCCAGTTTCGAAAATCATGAAAATTTCGCTGAAAAATTCAATTCCAGCGAGTTCTATAGAGTAGAATTGTTATTTTCTGAGTTTCACTCACCGACACATTCCATGTTCCGAAAACGTTACATTAATCACGGCTTCAACAAACATTATTTAATGACCGTGAGCATGTGGATTACCGATGTTTCAACCACAATACAAGGCATATATACACCTAGAAATATTTACTTAGATTTCGCAGATTTTTCCTAACGTCAGTTATGAAAATCAGGGAGGTTTCTCAGAAAAATTCTCTTGCTGCATGTTCGATCCAATAGACATCCCAGTTTCATAGATACTGTCACCGTAATTTTCCGTGTTCTGAAAAGGTAACGTGCATATTGGATTCAGCAAATTTTCACAGCTGAGTTGTTAGAATGTGAATTACACATCTTTAATAAACCATTGAAGACATATTGTCACCTTAAAGCATTTGCTCAGATTTTGCAGCGTTTTCATAACACCAGTTTCCAAACAGAGGTAGATTTTACAGTAAAATGCTCCTGGAGCGGGTTCTCACCAATAGATATGTAATTTACATAGTTTCCTTCAACGTGACATTCCGTGTTCCGAACACACTACATACATCACGGATTTGAGAAACATTTTTAATGAGTTGTGTACACGTGTATTATAGAACTTTCATCCACCATACAAGGCATATTTATACCTAGAAACTTTAACTATTAGTTTGCAGCTTTTTCCTAATAGCAGTTTCAAAAATCAAGCAGTTTCCTAAGGAAAAAATTGTTGGAGCATGTTCTACCCAATAGATATGTAAATTAAATAGTTTCTCCTGCTGTGAAATTCCGTGTTTCGAACACGCTACATGCAGATAGGATGCGACAAAATACACTACAGAGTTGTTTGCATGTGGATTACGGGACTTTCATCACAATACAAGGCATAATGATGCTTAGAAGCATTTTCTCTGATTTCACAGAGCTTTCCAAACGCTAGTTTCGAAACTGATGCAGATTTCACGGCAAAAACCTCTTAGAGTGCGTTCAAAACAATAGACATGTAATTTACATGGATTCACTCACCGTCAAATTCCGTGTTCCGAACATGCTACATGCATCTCGGATTCCAAAAATATTCACTGCAGAGTTGTTAGCAAGTGGATTACAGCACTTTCATCCAACATACAAGGCTTACTGACACTTTGAAGAATTTTTTGAGATTTCACAGTTTAGTTTTAATGCCAGGTTTGAAAATGAGGCAGATTTGGCAGGAAAATGCTCTTGGAGCGAGTTCTACCCAAAAGATATGTAATTAACCTAGTTTCAATCACCGAGACGTTCTGTGTTCTGAACACGTTACATGCATCATGGATTCGACAAACATTCTTTAATAAGTAGTGAACATGTGTATTACCGAACTTTCATCCACCTTACAATGCATATTTATAAATAGAAATTTTTTTCTGATTTAGTTGATTTCTCCTAATGTCAGTTTTTAAATCATGCAGTTTCCGCAGAAAAATCCTCTTGTAGTGAGTTCTACCCAATAGACATGCAATTTACATAGAACCCGTCATCGTGAAATTCTGTGTTCCGAAAAAGCTACATACATCACGGATTCGACAAATATTCACTACAGAGTCATTAGCATAAGGATTACCGAACTTTCATCCACCATAAAAGCCATATTGACACTTTGATGCATTTTCTCATATTTGGAAAGTTTTTCCTAATGCCAGTTTTGAAAATGAGGCAGAATTCGCAGAAAAAGCTCTTGGAGTGAGTTCTACCCAAGAGACATGTATTTTATATAGATTTGCTCACGGTGATATTCTGTGTTCCGAACACGCTTCATGTATCTCGGATTCGACAAATATTCACTACAGAGTTGTTAGCATGCGGATTACCGAACTTTCATCCACCCTACAAGGCATAGTTACACCGAGAATCTATTCATCTGAGTTCGCAGTGTTTTCCTAACGCCAGTTTCGAAAATCAGGCAGATTTCTCAGGAAAAATCTCTTGGAGTGATTTCTAACCAAGAGAAATATAATTAACATAAACTCCTGGCCATGATATCCCGTGTTCCGAACATGCTACATGTATAATGGATTCGACAAATATTCACTACAGATTTGTTTGCATGTGGACTACCGAACTTTCATCACAATAGATTGAATATTGATACTTACAAGTATTTTCTCAGATTTTGCAGCGTTTTCCAAATGCCAGTTTCAAAAATGAAGCAGTTTTCGCAGAAAAATTCTCTTGGAGCGAGTTCTACCCAATAGAGAAGTAATTTACATTGTTTCAATCACCGTGAAATTCCACATTCCGAACACGGTATATGCATCACAGATTAGAAAAAGATTCTTTAATATGTTGTGAAAATGTGGATTACCGAACTTTCTTCCAACATAAAGGCATATTTACACCTAGAAATATTTACTCTCATTTTGAAGCTTTCTCCAAACTTCAGATTCGATAATCATGCAATTTTCGCAGAAAAATTCTATTCTAGATAGTTCTACCCAATAGAATTGTAATTTACATTGTTTCATTACGCTGAAATTCCATTTTCAAAAAGCGCTCCATGAATCACGATTTGAAAAATAATTACTACACTGTTATTAACATGTGGATTACCGGAATTTCATTCACCATTCAAGGCATATTGACACTTAGAAGCATTTTCTCAGATTTCACAGGGTTCTCCTAATGGCAGTTTTGAAAATGAGGCACATTTCGCAGAAATATTCTCTTCAAGAGAGTTCTACCCAATAGACATGTAATTTACATTGTTTCCTTCAATATGACATTCCGTATTCCGATCACGTTACATGCATCACGAATTGGACAAACATTCTTTAATGAGTGGGAGCATGTGGATTACCGAACTTTCATCCCCCATACAAGCATATTTACACATAGAAGTGTTTATTCTGATTTCGCAGGTTTTTCCTAACATCCATTTTCAAAAATCATGAAATTTTCGCTGAAAAATTCAATTCCAGCGAGTTCTATAGAGTAGAATTGTTATTTTCTGAGTTTCACTCACCGAGACATTCCATGTTCCGAAAACGTTACATTAATCACGGCTTCGACAAACATTATTTAATGACCGTGAGCATGTGGATTACCGATGTTTCAACCACAATACAAGGCATATTTACACCTAGAAATATTTACTTAGATTTCGCAGATTTTTCCTAACGTCAGTTATGAAAATCAGGCAGGTTTCTCAGAAAAATTCTCTTGCTGCATGTTCGATCCAATAGACATCCCAGTTTCATAGATACTGTCACCGTAATTTTCCGTGTTCTGAAAAATAACGTGCATATTGGATTCAGCAAATTTCCACAGCTGAGCTGTTAGAATGTGAATTACACATCTTTAATAAACCATTGAAGACATATTGTCACCTTAAAGCATTTGCTCAGATTTTGCAGCGTTTTCATAACACCAGTTTCCAAACAGAGGTAGATATTACAGTAAAATGTTCCTGGAGCGGGTTCTCACCATTAGGTATGTAATTTACATAGTTTCCTTCAACGTGACATTCCGTGTCCAGAACACACTAAATACATCACGGATTTGAGAAACATTTTTAATGAGTTGTGTACATCTGTATTACAGAACTTTCATCCACCATACAAGGCATATTTACACCTAAATACTTTAACTCTTAGTTTGCAGCATTTTCCTAATAGCAGTTTCAAAAATCAGGCAGTTTCCTAAGGAAAAAACTGTTGGAGCGTGTTCTACCCAATAGATATGTAAATTACATAGATTCTCCTGCTGTGAAATTCCGTGTTTCGAACATGCTACATGCAGATAGGTTTCGACAAAATACACTACAGTGTTGTTTGAATGAGGATTAGAGGACTTTCATCACAATACAAGGCATATTAAAACTTAGAAGCATTTTCTCTGATTTCACAGAGCTTTCCAAACACCAGGTTCGAAACTGAGGCAGATTTCACGGCAAAAACCTCTTGGAGCGGGTTCAAAACAATAGATATGTAATATATATGGATTCGCTCACCGTGAAATTCTGTGTTCCGAAAACCCTACATGCATCTCGGATTCGACTACTATTCACTACAGAGTTGTTAACAAGTGGATTACAGCACTTTCATCCACCATAAAAGACATATTGACACTTTGAAGCTTTTTCTCATATTGTGAAAGTTTTTCCTAATGCCAGTTTTGAAAATGAGGCAGAATTCGCAGAAAAAGCTCTTGGAGCGAGTTCTATCCAAGAGACACGTATTTTACATAGATTCGCTCAACATGATATTCTGTGTTCCAAACACGCTACATGCATCTCTGATTCGACAAATATTCACTACATAGTTGTTAGCAAGTTGATTACAGCACTTTCATCCACCATACATGGCTTACTTACACTTTGAAGAATTTTCTCAGATTTCACAGTTTAGTTTTAATGCCAGGTTTGAAAATGAGGTAGATTTGGCAGGAAAATGCTCTTGGAGCGAGTTCTACCCAAAAGAAATGTAATTTACCTAGTATCACTCACCGTGACATTCCGTGTTCTGAACACGTTACATGCATCACGGATTCGACAAACATTCTTTAATGAGTTGTGAACATGTGTATTACCGAACTTTCATCCTCCTTACAATGCATATTTATACATAGAAAGTTATTTCTTATTTAGTAGATTTCCCCTAACGTCTGTTTTTAAATCATGCAGTTTTCACAGAAATATCCTCTTGGTGAGAGTTCTACACAATAGACATGCAATTTACATAGAACCCGTCATCGTGAAATTCCATGTTCCGAAAAAGCTACATGCATATCGGTTTCGACAGATATTCACTACAGAGTTGTTAGCATAAGGATTACCGAACTTTCATCCACCATAAAAGCCATATTGACAGTTTGAAGCATTTTCAAATATTTGGAAAGTTTTTCCTAATGCCAGTTTTAAAACTGAGGCAGAATTCGCAGAAAAAGCTCTTGGAGCGAGTTCTAACCAAGAGACATGTATTTTACACAGATTCGCTCACCGTGATCTTCTGTGTTCCGAACACGCTTCATGTATCTCAGATTCGACAAATATACAGTACAGAGTTGTTAGCATGTGGATTACCGAACTTTCATCCACCCTACAAGGCATATTTACACCGAGAATCTATTCATCTGAGTTCGCATTGTTTTCCTAACGCCAGTTTCGAAAATCAGGCAGATTTCTCAGGAAAAATCTCTTGGAGTGATTTCTAACCAAGAGAAATGTAATTAACATAAACTTCCTGGCCATGAAATCCCGTGTTTCGAACATGCTACATGCATAATGGATTCGACAACTATTCACTACAGATTTGTAAGCATGTGGATTACCGAACTTTCATCACAATCGATTGAATATTGATACTTAGAAGAATTTTCTCAGATTTTGCAGCTTTTTCCAAACGCCAGTTTGATAAATGAAGCAGTTTTCGCAGAAAAATTCTCTTGAAGCGAGTTCTACCCAATAGAGTAGTAATATACATTGTTTAAATCACCGTGAAATTCCACGTTCCGAACACGGTATATGCATCACGGATTAGAAAAAGATTCTTTAATATGTTGTGAAAATGTGGATTACCGAACTTTCTTCCAACATAAAGGCATATTTACACCTAGAAATATTGACTCTCATTTTGAAGCTTTCTCCAAACTTCAGATTCCATAATCATGCAATTTTCGCAGAAAAATTCAATTCTAGCTAGTTCTACCCAATAGAATTGTAATTTACATTATTTCATTACTGTGAGATTCAATTTTCCAAAAGCGCTCCATGAATCACGGTTTGAAAAATAAATACTACACTTTTATTAACATGTGGATTACCGGAATTTCATACACCATTCAAGGCATATTGACACTTAGAAGCATTTTCTCAGATTTCACAGGGTTCTCCTAATGGCAATTTTGAAAATGAGGCACATTTCGCAGAAAAATACTCTTGGAGCGAGTTCTACCCAATATACATGCAATTTACATAGAACCCGTCATCGTAAAATTCCGTGTTCCGAAAAAGCTACATGCATCACGGATTCGAAAAATATTCACTACAGAGTTGTTAGCATGCGTATTACCGAACTTTCATCCACCCTACAAGGCATAGTTACACCGAGAATCTATTCATCTGAGTTCGCAGTGTTTTCCTAACGCCAGTTCCAAAAATCAGGCAGATTTCTCAGGAAAAATCTCTTGGAGTGATTTCTAACCAAGAGAAATGTAATTAACATAAACTCCCTGGCCATGAAATCCCGTGTTTCGATAATGCTACATGCATAATGGATTCGACAAATATTCACTACAGATTTGTTAGCATGTGGATTAAAAACTTTCATCACAATCGATTGAATATTGATACTTAGAAGTATTTTCTAAGATTTTGCAGTGTTTTCCAAATGCCAGTTTCATAAATGAAGCAGTTTTCGCAGAAAAATTCTCTTGGAGCGAGTTCTACCCAATAGAGAACTAATTTACATTGTTTCAATCACCGTGAAATTCCACGTTCCGAACACAGTATATGCTTCACGGATTAGAAAAAGATTCTTTAATATGTTGTGAAAATGTGGATTACCGAACTTTCTTCCAACATAAAGGCAAATTTACACCTAGAAATATTTACTCTCATTTTGAAGCTTTCTCCAAACTTCAGATTCGATAATCATGCAATTATCGCAGAAAAATACTATTCTAGCTAGTTCTACCCAATAGAATTGTAATTTACATTGTTTCATTACGGTGAAATTCCGTTTTCCAAAAGCGCTCCATGAATCACGGTTTAGAAAATAAGTACTACACTGTGATTAACATGTGGATTACCGGACTTTCATTCACCATTCAAGGCATATTGACACTTAGAAGCATTTTCTCAGATTTCACAGGTTTCTCCTAATGGCAGTTTTGAAAATGAAGCACATTTGACAGAAAAATCCTCTTCAAGCTATTTCTACCCAATAGACATGTAATTTACATTGTTTCCTTCAATATGACATTCCGTATTCCGAACACGTTACATGCATCACGAATTTGACAAACATTCTTTAATGACGTTGAGCATGTAGATTATCGATGTTTCAACCAGAATACAAGGCATATTTACACCTAGAAATATTTACTTATATTTCGCAGATTTTTCCTAACGTCAGTAATGAAAATCAGGCAGTTTTCGCAGAAAAATTCTCTTGCTGCATTTTCAATCCAATAGACATCCCATATTCATAGATACCGTCACCGTAACATTCCATGTTCTGTAAAAGGTACGTGCACATTGGATTCAACAAATATTCACAGCTGAGTTGTTGGAATGTGAATTACACATCTTTAATAAACCATTGAAGTCATATTGTCACCTTAAATCATTTGCTCAGATTTTGCAGCGTTTTCATAACACCAGTTTACAAACAGAGGTAGATTTTACAGTAAAATGCTCCTGGAGCGGGTTCTCACCAATAGATATGTAATTTACATAGTTTCCTTCAACGTGACATTCCGTGTTCCGTACAAACTACATTCATCACGGATTTCAGAAACATTTTTATTGAGTTGTGTACATGTGTATTACAGAACTTTCATCCACCATACAAGGCATATTTACACCTAGAAATTTTAACTCTTAGTTTGCAGCATTTTCCTAATAGCAGTTTCAAAAATCAGGCAGTTTCCTAAGGAAAAAACTGTTGGAGCGTGTTCTACCCAATAGATATGTAAATTACATAGATTATCCCGCTGTGAAATTCCGTGTTTCGAACACGCTACATGCAGATAGGATTCGACAATAATACACTACAGAGTTGTTTGCATGTGGATTACAGGACTTTCATCACAATACAAGGCATATTGATGCTTAGAAGCATTTTCTCCGATTTCACAGAGCTTTCCAAACGCCTGTTTCGGAACTGAGGCAGATTTCACGGCAAAAAACTCTTGGAGCGGGTTCAAAACCATAGACATGTAATTTACATGGATACGCTCACCGTGAAATTCCGTGTTCCGAACACGCTACATGCATCTCGGATTCGATAAATATTCACTACAGAGTTGTTAGCATGTGGATTTCCGATCTTTCATCCACCCTACAAGACATATTTACACCGAGAAACTATTCATCTGGGTTCGCAGGGTTTTCCTAACGCCAGTTTCGAAAATCAGGCAGATATCTCAGGAAAAATCTCTTGGAGTGATTTCTAACCAAGAGAAATGTAATTAACATAAACTCCCTGGCCATGAAATCCCGTGTTCCAAACATGCTACATGCATAATGGATTCGACAACTATTCACTACAGATTTGTTAGCATGTGGATTACCGAACTTTCATCACCATAGATTGAATATTGATACTTAGAAGTATTTTCTCAGATTTTGCAGCGTTTTCATAACACCAGATTCCAAACAGAGGTAGATTTTACAGTAAAATGCTGCTGGAGCGGGTTCTCAAAAGTAGATATTTAATTTACATAGTATCCTTCAACGTGACATTCCGTGTTCCGAACACACTACATATATCACGGATTTGAGAAACATTTTTAATGAGTTGTGTACATGTGTATTACAGAACTTTCATCCACCATACAAGGCATATTTACACCTAGAAATTTTAACTCTTTGTTTGCAGCTTTTTCCTAATAGCAGTTTCAAAAATTAGGCAGTATCCTAAGGAAAAAACTGTTGGAGTGTGTTCTACCCAATAGATATCTAAATTACATAGATTATCCTGCTGTGAAATTCTGTGTTTCGAACAAGCTACATGCAGATAGGATACGACAAAATATACTACAGTGTTGTTTCCAAGTGGATTACAGGACTTTCATCACAATATAAGGCATATTGATGCTTAGAAGCATTTTCTCTGATTTCACAGAGCTTTCCAAATGCCAGTTTCGAAACTGAGGCAGATTTCACGGCAAAAACCTCTTGGAGCGGGTTCAAAACAATAGACATGTAATTTACATGGATTCGCTCGCTGTGCATTTCCCTGTTCCGAACACGCTACGTGCATCCCGGATTCGATAAATATTCACTACAGAGTTCTTAGCATGCGGATTACCGAACTTTCATCCACCATACAAGGCATATTTACACCTAGAAGTAGTTATTCTGATTTCGCAGGTTTTTCCTAACATCCAGTTTCGAAAATCATGAAATTTTCGCAGAAAAATTCAACTCAAGCGAGATCTATCCTATAGAATTGTTATTTTCCGAGTTTCACTCACCGAGACATTCCGTGTTCCGAAAACGTTACATTAATCACGGCTTCGACAAAAATTATTTAATGCCCGTGAGCATTTGGATTATCGATGTATCAACCACAATACAAGGCACATTTACACCTAGAAATATTTACTTAGATTTCGCAGATTTTTCCTAACGTCAGTTATGAAAATCAGGCAGTTTTTGCAGAAAAATTCTCTTGCTGCATGTTAGATCCAAGAGACATCCCATTTTGATAGATACCGTCACCGTAACATTCCGTGTTTTGTAAAAGTAACGTGCACATTGGATTCAGCAAATTTTCACAGCTGAGTTTTTAGAATGTGAATTACACATCTTTAATAAACCATTGAAGACATATTGTCACCTTAAAGCATTTGCTCAGATTTCGCAGCGTTTTCATAACACCAGTTTCCAAACAGAGGTAGATTTTACAGTAAAATGTTCCTGGAGCGGGTTCTCACCAATAGATATGTAATTTACATAGTTTCCTTCAACGTTACATTCTGTGTTCCGAACACACTACATACATCACGGATTTTAGAAACATTTTTATGAGTTATGTTCATGTGTATTACAGAACTTTCATCCACTATACAAGGCATATTAACACCTAGAAATTTTAACCCTTAGTTTGCAGATTTTTCTTAATAGCAGTTTCAAAAATCAGGCAGTTTCCTAAGGAAAAAAGTATTGGAGCGTGTTCTACCCGATATGTAAATTACATAGATTCTCCTGCTGTGAAATTCCGTGTTTCGAACACGCTACATGCAGATAGGATTCGACAAAATACACTACAAAGTTGTTTGCATGTGGATTAGAGGACTTTCATCACAATACAAGGCATATTGATGCTTAGAAGCATTTTCTCTGATTTCACAGAGCTTTCCAAACGCCAGTTTCGAAACTGAGGCAGATATCACGGCAAAAACCTCTTGGAGTGGGTTCAAAACAATAGACATGTAATTTACATGGATTCGCTCACCGTCAAAATCCGTGTTCCGAACACGCTACATGCATCTCGGATTAGAAAAAGATTCTTTAATATCTTGTGAAAATCTGGATTACCGAACTTTCTTCCAACATAAAAGCATATTTACACCTAGAAATATTTACTATCATTTTGAAGCTTTCTCCAAACTTCAGATTCGATAATCATGCAATTTTCACAGAAAAATTCTATTCTAGCTAGTTCTACCCAATAGAATTGTAATTTACATTGTTTCATTATGCTGAAATTCCATTTTCAAAAAGCGCTCCATGAATCACGGTTTGAAAAATAATTACTACGCTGTTATTAACATGTGCATTACCGGACTTTCATTCACCATTCAAGGCATATTGACACTTAGAAGCATTTTCTCAGATTTCACAGTGTTCTGCTAATGGCAGTTTTGAAAATGAGGCACATTTCGCAGAAAAATTCTCTTCAAGAGAGTTCTACCCAATAGACATGTAATTTACATTGTTTCCTTCAATATGACATTCCGTATTCCGAACACGTTACATGCATCACGAATTGGACAAACATTTTTAATGAGTGGGAGCATGTGGATTACCGAACTTTCATCCACCATACAAGGAATATTTACACCTAGAAGTGTTTATTCGGATTTTGCAGGTTTTCCTAACATCCAGTTTCGAAAATCATGAAAATTTCGCTGAAAAATTCAATTCCAGCGAGTTCTATAGAGTAGAATTGTTATTTTCTGAGTTTCACTCACCGACACATTCCATGTTCCGAAAACGTTACATTAATCACGGCTTCAACAAACATTATTTAATGACCGTGAGCATGTGGATTACCGATGTTTCAACCACAATACAAGGCATATATACACCTAGAAATATTTACTTAGATTTCGCAGATTTTTCCTAACGTCAGTTATGAAAATCAGGGAGGTTTCTCAGAAAAATTCTCTTGCTGCATGTTCGATCCAATAGACATCCCAGTTTCATAGATACTGTCACCGTAATTTTCCGTGTTCTGAAAAGGTAACGTGCATATTGGATTCAGCAAATTTTCACAGCTGAGTTGTTAGAATGTGAATTACACATCTTTAATAAACCATTGAAGACATATTGTCACCTTAAAGCATTTGCTCAGATTTTGCAGCGTTTTCATAACACCAGTTTCCAAACAGAGGTAGATTTTACAGTAAAATGCTCCTGGAGCGGGTTCTCACCAATAGATATGTAATTTACATAGTTTCCTTCAACGTGACATTCCGTGTTCCGAACACACTACATACATCACGGATTTGAGAAACATTTTTAATGAGTTGTGTACACGTGTATTATAGATCTTTCATCCACCATACAAGGCATATTTATACCTAGAAACTTTAACTATTAGTTTGCAGCTTTTTCCTAATAGCAGTTTCAAAAATCAAGCAGTTTCCTAAGGAAAAAATTGTTGGAGCATGTTCTACCCAATAGATATGTAAATTAAATAGTTTCTCCTGCTGTGAAATTCCGTGTTTCGAACACGCTACATGCAGATAGGATGCGACAAAATACACTACAGAGTTGTTTGCATGTGGATTACGGGACTTTCATCACAATACAAGGCATAATGATGCTTAGAAGCATTTTCTCTGATTTCACAGAGCTTTCCAAACGCTAGTTTCGAAACTGATGCAGATTTCACGACAAAAACCTCTTAGAGTGCGTTCAAAACAATAGACATGTAATTTACATGGATTCACTCACCGTCAAATTCCGTGTTCCGAACATGCTACATGCATCTCGGATTCCAAAAATATTCACTGCAGAGTTGTTAGCAAGTGGATTACAGCACTTTCATCCAACATACAAGGCTTACTGACACTTTGAAGAATTTTTTGAGATTTCACAGTTTAGTTTTAATGCCAGGTTTGAAAATGAGGCAGATTTGGCAGGAAAATGCTCTTGGAGCGAGTTCTACCCAAAAGATATGTAATTAACCTAGTTTCAATCACCGAGACGTTCTGTGTTCTGAACACGTTACATGCATCACGGATTCGACAAACATTCTTTAATAAGTAGTGAACATGTGTATTACCGAACTTTCATCCACCTTACAATGCATATTTATAAATAGAAATTTTTTTCTGATTTAGTTGATTTCTCCTAATGTCAGTTTTTAAATCATGCAGTTTCCGCAGAAAAATCCTCTTGTAGTGAGTTCTACCCAATAGACATGCAATTTACATAGAACCCGTCATCGTGAAATTCTGTGTTCCGAAAAAGCTACATACATCACGGATTCGACAAATATTCACTACAGAGTCATTAGCATAAGGATTACCGAACTTTCATCCACCATAAAAGCCATATTGACACTTTGATGCATTTTCTCATATTTGGAAAGTTTTTCCTAATGCCAGTTTTGAAAATGAGGCAGAATTCGCAGAAAAAGCTCTTGGAGTGAGTTCTACCCAAGAGACATGTATTTTATATAGATTTGCTCACGGTGATATTCTGTGTTCCGAACACGCTTCATGTATCTCGGATTCGACAAATATTCACTACAGAGTTGTTAGCATGCGGATTACCGAACTTTCATCCACCCTACAAGGCATAGTTACACCGAGAATCTATTCATCTGAGTTCGCAGTGTTTTCCTAACGCCAGTTTCGAAAATCAGGCAGATTTCTCAGGAAAAATCTCTTGGAGTGATTTCTAACCAAGAGAAATATAATTAACATAAACTCCTGGCCATGATATCCCGTGTTCCGAACATGCTACATGTATAATGGATTCGACAAATATTCACTACAGATTTGTTTGCATGTGGACTACCGAACTTTCATCACAATAGATTGAATATTGATACTTACAAGTATTTTCTCAGATTTTGCAGCGTTTTCCAAATGCCAGTTTCAAAAATGAAGCAGTTTTCGCAGAAAAATTCTCTTGGAGCGAGTTCTACCCAATAGAGAAGTAATTTACATTGTTTCAATCACCGTGAAATTCCACATTCCGAACACGGTATATGCATCACAGATTAGAAAAAGATTCTTTAATATGTTGTGAAAATGTGGATTACCGAACTTTCTTCCAACATAAAGGCATATTTACACCTAGAAATATTTACTCTCATTTTGAAGCTTTCTCCAAACTTCAGATTCGATAATCATGCAATTTTCGCAGAAAAATTCTATTCTAGATAGTTCTACCCAATAGAATTGTAATTTACATTGTTTCATTACGCTGAAATTCCATTTTCAAAAAGCGCTCCATGAATCACGATTTGAAAAATAATTACTACACTGTTATTAACATGTGGATTACCGGAATTTCATTCACCATTCAAAGCATATTGACACTTAGAAGCATTTTCTCAGATTTCACAGGGTTCTCCTAATGGCAGTTTTGAAAATGAGGCACATTTCGCAGAAATATTCTCTTCAAGAGAGTTCTACCCAATAGACATGTAATTTACATTGTTTCCTTCAATATGACATTCCGTATTCCGATCACGTTACATGCATCACGAATTGGACAAACATTCTTTAATGAGTGGGAGCATGTGGATTACCGAACTTTCATCCCCCATACAAGCATATTTACACATAGAAGTGTTTATTCTGATTTCGCAGGTTTTTCCTAACATCCAGTTTCGAAAATCATGAAATTTTCGCTGAAAAATTCAATTCCAGCGAGTTCTATAGAGTAGAATTGTTATTTTCTGAGTTTCACTCACCGAGACATTCCATGTTCCGAAAACGTTACATTAATCACGGCTTCGACAAACATTATTTAATGACCGTGAGCATGTGGATTACCGATGTTTCAACCACAATACAAGGCATATTTACACCTAGAAATATTTACTTAGATTTCGCAGATTTTTCCTAACGTCAGTTATGAAAATCAGGCAGGTTTCTCAGAAAAATTCTCTTGCTGCATGTTCGATCCAATAGACATCCCAGTTTCATAGATACTGTCACCGTAATTTTCCGTGTTCTGAAAAATAACGTGCATATTGGATTCAGCAAATTTCCACAGCTGAGTTGTTAGAATGTGAATTACACATCTTTAATAAACCATTGAAGACATATTGTCACCTTAAAGCATTTGCTCAGATTTTGCAGCGTTTTCATAACACCAGTTTCCAAACTGAGGTAGATATTACAGTAAAATGTTCCTGGAGCGGGTTCTCACCATTAGGTATGTAATTTACATAGTTTCCTTCAACGTGACATTCCGTGTCCAGAACACACTAAATACATCACGGATTTGAGAAACATTTTTAATGAGTTGTGTACATCTGTATTACAGAACTTTCATCCACCATACAAGGCATATTTACACCTAAATACTTTAACTCTTAGTTTGCAGCATTTTCCTAATAGCAGTTTCAAAAATCAGGCAGTTTCCTAAGGAAAAAACTGTTGGAGCGTGTTCTACCCAATAGATATGTAAATTACATAGATTCTCCTGCTGTGAAATTCCGTGTTTCGAACACGCTACATGCAGATAGGTTTCGACAAAATACACTACAGTGTTGTTTGAATGAGGATTAGAGGACTTTCATCACAATACAAGGCATATTAAAACTTAGAAGCATTTTCTCTGATTTCACAGAGCTTTCCAAACACCAGGTTCGAAACTGAGGCAGATTTCACGGCAAAAACCTCTTGGAGCGGGTTCAAAACAATAGATATGTAATATATATGGATTCGCTCACCGTGAAATTCTGTGTTCCGAAAACCCTACATGCATCTCGGATTCGACTACTATTCACTACAGAGTTGTTAACAAGTGGATTACAGCACTTTCATCCACCATAAAAGACATATTGACACTTTGAAGCTTTTTCTCATATTGTGAAAGTTTTTCCTAATGCCAGTTTTGAAAATGAGGCAGAATTCGCAGAAAAAGCTCTTGGAGCGAGTTCTATCCAAGAGACACGTATTTTACATAGATTCGCTCAACATGATATTCTGTGTTCCAAACACGCTACATGCATCTCTGATTCGACAAATATTCACTACATAGTTGTTAGCAAGTTGATTACAGCACTTTCATCCACCATACATGGCTTACTTACACTTTGAAGAATTTTCTCAGATTTCACAGTTTAGTTTTAATGCCAGGTTTGAAAATGAGGTAGATTTGGCAGGAAAATGCTCTTGGAGCGAGTTCTACCCAAAAGAAATGTAATTTACCTAGTATCACTCACCGTGACATTCCGTGTTCTGAACACGTTACATGCATCACGGATTCGACAAACATTCTTTAATGAGTTGTGAACATGTGTATTACCGAACTTTCATCCTCCTTACAATGCATATTTATACATAGAAAGTTATTTCTTATTTAGTAGATTTCCCCTAACGTCTGTTTTTAAATCATGCAGTTTTCACAGAAATATCCTCTTGGTGAGAGTTCTACACAATAGACATGCAATTTACATAGAACCCGTCATCGTGAAATTCCATGTTCCGAAAAAGCTACATGCATATCGGTTTCGACAGATATTCACTACAGAGTTGTTAGCATAAGGATTACCGAACTTTCATCCACCATAAAAGCCATATTGACAGTTTGAAGCATTTTCAAATATTTGGAAAGTTTTTCCTAATGCCAGTTTTAAAACTGAGGCAGAATTCGCAGAAAAAGCTCTTGGAGCGAGTTCTAACCAAGAGACATGTATTTTACACAGATTCGCTCACCGTGATCTTCTGTGTTCCGAACACGCTTCATGTATCTCAGATTCGACAAATATACAGTACAGAGTTGTTAGCATGTGGATTACCGAACTTTCATCCACCCTACAAGGCATATTTACACCGAGAATCTATTCATCTGAGTTCGCATTGTTTTCCTAACGCCAGTTTCGAAAATCAGGCAGATTTCTCAGGAAAAATCTCTTGGAGTGATTTCTAACCAAGAGAAATGTAATTAACATAAACTTCCTGGCCATGAAATCCCGTGTTTCGAACATGCTACATGCATAATGGATTCGACAACTATTCACTACAGATTTGTAAGCATGTGGATTACCGAACTTTCATCACAATCGATTGAATATTGATACTTAGAAGAATTTTCTCAGATTTTGCAGCTTTTTCCAAACGCCAGTTTGATAAATGAAGCAGTTTTCGCAGAAAAATTCTCTTGGAGCGAGTTCTACCCAATAGAGTAGTAATATACATTGTTTAAATCACCGTGAAATTCCACGTTCCGAACACGGTATATGCATCACGGATTAGAAAAAGATTCTTTAATATGTTGTGAAAATGTGGATTACCGAACTTTCTTCCAACATAAAGGCATATGTACACCTAGAAATATTGACTCTCATTTTGAAGCTTTCTCCAAACTTCAGATTCCATAATCATGCAATTTTCGCAGAAAAATTCAATTCTAGCTAGTTCTACCCAATAGAATTGTAATTTACATTATTTCATTACTGTGAGATTCAATTTTCCAAAAGCGCTCCATGAATCACGGTTTGAAAAATAAATACTACACTTTTATTAACATGTGGATTACCGGAATTTCATACACCATTCAAGGCATATTGACACTTAGAAGCATTTTCTCAGATTTCACAGGGTTCTCCTAATGGCAATTTTGAAAATGAGGCACATTTCGCAGAAAAATACTCTTGGAGCGAGTTCTACCCAATATACATGCAATTTACATAGAACCCGTCATCGTAAAATTCCGTGTTCCGAAAAAGCTACATGCATCACGGATTCGAAAAATATTCACTACAGAGTTGTTAGCATGCGTATTACCGAACTTTCATCCACCCTACAAGGCATAGTTACACCGAGAATCTATTCATCTGAGTTCGCAGTGTTTTCCTAACGCCAGTTCCTAAAATCAGGCAGATTTCTCAGGAAAAATCTCTTGGAGTGATTTCTAACCAAGAGAAATGTAATTAACATAAACTCCCTGGCCATGAAATCCCGTGTTTCGATAATGCTACATGCATAATGGATTCGACAAATATTCACTACAGATTTGTTAGCATGTGGATTAAAAACTTTCATCACAATCGATTGAATATTGATACTTAGAAGTATTTTCTAAGATTTTGCAGTGTTTTCCAAATGCCAGTTTCATAAATGAAGCAGTTTTCGCAGAAAAATTCTCTTGGAGCGAGTTCTACCCAATAGAGAACTAATTTACATTGTTTCAATCACCGTGAAATTCCACGTTCCAAACACAGTATATGCTTCACGGATTAGAAAAAGATTCTTTAATATGTTGTGAAAATGTGGATTACCGAACTTTCTTCCAACATAAAGGCAAATTTACACCTAGAAATATTTACTCTCATTTTGAAGCTTTCTCCAAACTTCAGATTCGATAATCATGCAATTATCGCAGAAAAATACTATTCTAGCTAGTTCTACCCAATAGAATTGTAATTTACATTGTTTCATTACGGTGAAATTCCGTTTTCCAAAAGCGCTCCATGAATCACGGTTTAGAAAATAAGTACTACACTGTGATTAACATGTGGATTACCGGACTTTCATTCACCATTCAAGGCATATTGACACTTAGAAGCATTTTCTCAGATTTCACAGGTTTCTCCTAATGGCAGTTTTGAAAATGAAGCACATTTGACAGAAAAATCCTCTTCAAGCTATTTCTACCCAATAGACATGTAATTTACATTGTTTCCTTCAATATGACATTCCGTATTCCGAACACGTTACATGCATCACGAATTTGACAAACATTCTTTAATGACGTTGAGCATGTGGATTATCAATGTTTCAACCAGAATACAAGGCATATTTACACCTAGAAATATTTACTTATATTTCGCAGATTTTTCCTAACGTCAGTAATGAAAATCAGGCAGTTTTCGCAGAAAAATTCTCTTGCTGCATTTTCAATCCAATAGACATCCCATATTCATAGATACCGTCACCGTAACATTCCATGTTCTGTAAAAGGTACGTGCACATTGGATTCAACAAATATTCACAGCTGAGTTGTTGGAATGTGAATTACACATCTTTAATAAACCATTGAAGTCATATTGTCACCTTAAATCATTTGCTCAGATTTTGCAGCGTTTTCATAACACCAGTTTACAAACAGAGGTAGATTTTACAGTAAAATGCTCCTGGAGCGGGTTCTCACCAATAGATATGTAATTTACATAGTTTCCTTCAACGTGACATTCCGTGTTCCGTACAAACTACATTCATCACGGATTTCAGAAACATTTTTATTGAGTTGTGTACATGTGTATTACAGAACTTTCATCCACCATACAAGGCATATTTACACCTAGAAATTTTAACTCTTAGTTTGCAGCATTTTCCTAATAGCAGTTTCAAAAATCAGGCAGTTTCCTAAGGAAAAAACTGTTGGAGCGTGTTCTACCCAATAGATATGTAAATTACATAGATTCTCCCGCTGTGAAATTCCGTGTTTCGAACACGCTACATGCAGATAGGATTCGACAATAATACACTACAGAGTTGTTTGCATGTGGATTACAGGACTTTCATCACAATACAAGGCATATTGATGCTTAGAAGCATTTTCTCCGATTTCACAGAGCTTTCCAAACGCCTGTTTCGGAACTGAGGCAGATTTCACGGCAAAAAACTCTTGGAGCGGGTTCAAAACCATAGACATGTAATTTACATGGATACGCTCACCGTGAAATTCCGTGTTCCGAACACGCTACATGCATCTCGGATTCGATAAATATTCACTACAGAGTTGTTAGCATGTGGATTTCCGATCTTTCATCCACCCTACAAGACATATTTACACCGAGAAACTATTCATCTGGGTTTGCAGGGTTTTCCTAACGCCAGTTTCGAAAATCAGGCAGATATCTCAGGAAAAATCTCTTGGAGTGATTTCTAACCAAGAGAAATGTAATTAACATAAACTCCCTGGCCATGAAATCCCGTGTTCCAAACATGCTACATGCATAATGGATTCGACAACTATTCACTACAGATTTGTTAGCATGTGGATTTCCGAACTTTCATCACCATAGATTGAATATTGATACTTAGAAGTATTTTCTCAGATTTTGCAGCGTTTTCATAACACCAGATTCCAAACAGAGGTAGATTTTACAGTAAAATGCTGCTGGAGCGGGTTCTCAAAAGTAGATATTTAATTTACATAGTATCCTTCAACGTGACATTCCGTGTTCCGAACACACTACATATATCACGGATTTGAGAAACATTTTTAATGAGTTGTGTACATGTGTATTACAGAACTTTCATCCACCATACAAGGCATATTTACACCTAGAAATTTTAACTCTTTGTTTGCAGCTTTTTCCTAATAGCAGTTTCAAAAATTAGGCAGTATCCTAAGGAAAAAACTGTTGGAGTGTGTTCTACCCAATAGATATCTAAATTACATAGATTATCCTGCTGTGAAATTCTGTGTTTCGAACAAGCTACATGCAGATAGGATACGACAAAATATACTACAGTGTTGTTTCCAAGTGGATTACAGGACTTTCATCACAATATAAGGCATATTGATGCTTAGAAGCATTTTCTCTGATTTCACAGAGCTTTCCAAATGCCAGTTTCGAAACTGAGGCAGATTTCACGGCAAAAACCTCTTGGAGCGGGTTCAAAACAATAGACATGTAATTTACATGGATTCGCTCGCTGTGCATTTCCCTGTTCCGAACACGCTACGTGCATCCCGGATTCGATAAATATTCACTACAGAGTTCTTAGCATGCGGATTACCGAACTTTCATCCACCATACAAGGCATATTTACACCTAGAAGTAGTTATTCTGATTTCGCAGGTTTTTCCTAACATCCAGTTTCGAAAATCATGAAATTTTCGCAGAAAAATTCAACTCAAGCGAGATCTATCCTATAGAATTGTTATTTTCCGAGTTTCACTCACCGAGACATTCCGTGTTCCGAAAACGTTACATTAATCACGGCTTCGACAAAAATTATTTAATGCCCGTGAGCATTTGGATTATCGATGTATCAACCACAATACAAGGCACATTTACACCTAGAAATATTTACTTAGATTTCGCAGATTTTTCCTAACGTCAGTTATGAAAATCAGGCAGTTTTTGCAGAAAAATTCTCTTGCTGCATGTTAGATCCAAGAGACATCCCATTTTGATAGATACCGTCACCGTAACATTCCGTGTTTTGTAAAAGTAACGTGCACATTGGATTCAGCAAATTTTCACAGCTGAGTTTTTAGAATGTGAATTACACATCTTTAATAAACCATTGAAGACATATTGTCACCTTAAAGCATTTGCTCAGATTTCGCAGCGTTTTCATAACACCAGTTTCCAAACAGAGGTAGATTTTACAGTAAAATGTTCCTGGAGCGGGTTCTCACCAATAGATATGTAATTTACATAGTTTCCTTCAACGTTACATTCTGTGTTCCGAACACACTACATACATCACGGATTTTAGAAACATTTTTATGAGTTGTGTTCATGTGTATTACAGAACTTTCATCCACTATACAAGGCATATTTACACCTAGAAATTTTAACCCTTAGTTTGCAGATTTTTCTTAATAGCAGTTTCAAAAATCAGGCAGTTTCCTAAGGAAAAAAGTATTGGAGCGTGTTCTACCCGATATGTAAATTACATAGATTCTCCTGCTGTGAAATTCCGTGTTTCGAACACGCTACATGCAGATAGGATTCGACAAAATACACTACAAAGTTGTTTGCATGTGGATTAGAGGACTTTCATCACAATACAAGGCATATTGATGCTTAGAAGCATTTTCTCTGATTTCACAGAGCTTTCCAAACGCCAGTTTCGAAACTGAGGCAGATATCACGGCAAAAACCTCTTGGAGTGGGTTCAAAACAATAGACATGTAATTTACATGGATTCGCTCACCGTCAAAATCCGTGTTCCGAACACGCTACATGCATCTCGGATTAGAAAAAGATTCTTTAATATCTTGTGAAAATCTGGATTACCGAACTTTCTTCCAACATAAAAGCATATTTACACCTAGAAATATTTACTATCATTTTGAAGCTTTCTCCAAACTTCAGATTCGATAATCATGCAATTTTCACAGAAAAATTCTATTCTAGCTAGTTCTACCCAATAGAATTGTAATTTACATTGTTTCATTATGCTGAAATTCCATTTTCAAAAAGCGCTCCATGAATCACGGTTTGAAAAATAATTACTACGCTGTTATTAACATGTGCATTACCGGACTTTCATTCACCATTCAAGGCATATTGACACTTAGAAGCATTTTCTCAGATTTCACAGTGTTCTGCTAATGGCAGTTTTGAAAATGAGGCACATTTCGCAGAAAAATTCTCTTCAAGAGAGTTCTACCCAATAGACATGTAATTTACATTGTTTCCTTCAATATGACATTCCGTATTCCGAACACGTTACATGCATCACGAATTGGACAAACATTTTTAATGAGTGGGAGCATGTGGATTACCGAACTTTCATCCACCATACAAGGAATATTTACACCTAGAAGTGTTTATTCTGATTTTGCAGGTTTTCCTAACATCCAGTTTCGAAAATCATGAAAATTTCGCTGAAAAATTCAATTCCAGCGAGTTCTATAGAGTAGAATTGTTATTTTCTGAGTTTCACTCACCGACACATTCCATGTTCCGAAAACGTTACATTAATCACGGCTTCAACAAACATTATTTAATGACCGTGAGCATGTGGATTACCGATGTTTCAACCACAATACAAGGCATATATACACCTAGAAATATTTACTTAGATTTCGCAGATTTTTCCTAACGTCAGTTATGAAAATCAGGGAGGTTTCTCAGAAAAATTCTCTTGCTGCATGTTCGATCCAATAGACATCCCAGTTTCATAGATACTGTCACCGTAATTTTCCGTGTTCTGAAAAGGTAACGTGCATATTGGATTCAGCAAATTTTCACAGCTGAGTTGTTAGAATGTGAATTACACATCTTTAATAAACCATTGAAGACATATTGTCACCTTAAAGCATTTGCTCAGATTTTGCAGCGTTTTCATAACACCAGTTTCCAAACAGAGGTAGATTTTACAGTAAAATGCTCCTGGAGCGGGTTCTCACCAATAGATATGTAATTTACATAGTTTCCTTCAACGTGACATTCCGTGTTCCGAACACACTACATACATCACGGATTTGAGAAACATTTTTAATGAGTTGTGTACACGTGTATTATAGAACTTTCATCCACCATACAAGGCATATTTATACCTAGAAACTTTAACTATTAGTTTGCAGCTTTTTCCTAATAGCAGTTTCAAAAATCAAGCAGTTTCCTAAGGAAAAAATTGTTGGAGCATGTTCTACCCAATAGATATGTAAATTAAATAGTTTCTCCTGCTGTGAAATTCCGTGTTTCGAACACGCTACATGCAGATAGGATGCGACAAAATACACTACAGAGTTGTTTGCATGTGGATTACGGGACTTTCATCACAATACAAGGCATAATGATGCTTAGAAGCATTTTCTCTGATTTCACAGAGCTTTCCAAACGCTAGTTTCGAAACTGATGCAGATTTCACGACAAAAACCTCTTAGAGTGCGTTCAAAACAATAGACATGTAATTTACATGGATTCACTCACCGTCAAATTCCGTGTTCCGAACATGCTACATGCAGATAGGTTTCGACAAAATACACTACAGTGTTGTTTGAATGAGGATTAGAGGACTTTCATCACAATACAAGGCATATTAAAACTTAGAAGCATTTTCTCTGATTTCACAGAGCTTTCCAAACGCCAGGTTCGAAACTGAGGCAGATTTCACGGCAAAAACCTCTTGGAGCGGGTTCAAAACAATAGATATGTAATATATATGGATTCGCTCACCGTGAAATTCTGTGTTCCGAAAACCCTACATGCATCTCGGATTCGACTACTATTCACTACAGAGTTGTTAACAAGTGGATTACAGCACTTTCATCCACCATAAAAGACATATTGACACTTTGAAGCTTTTTCTCATATTGTGAAAGTTTTTCCTAATGCCAGTTTTGAAAATGAGGCAGAATTCGCAGAAAAAGCTCTTGGAGCGAGTTCTATCCAAGAGACACGTATTTTACATAGATTCGCTCAACATGATATTCTGTGTTCCAAACACGCTACATGCATCTCTGATTCGACAAATATTCACTACATAGTTGTTAGCAAGTTGATTACAGCACTTTCATCCACCATACATGGCTTACTTACACTTTGAAGAATTTTCTCAGATTTCACAGTTTAGTTTTAATGCCAGGTTTGAAAATGAGGTAGATTTGGCAGGAAAATGCTCTTGGAGCGA
The DNA here is from genome assembly GCF_036321535.1 of Camelus dromedarius. NCBI lineage: Eukaryota > Metazoa > Chordata > Mammalia > Artiodactyla > Camelidae > Camelus > Camelus dromedarius. The sequence continues at coordinate 239,821 of NW_026989758.1, forward strand.
GTTCTACCCAAAAGAAATGTAATTTACCTAGTATCACTCACCGTGACATTCCGTGTTCTGAACACGTTACATGCATCACGGATTCGACAAACATTCTTTAATGAGTTGTGAACATGTGTATTACCGAACTTTCATCCTCCTTACAATGCATATTTATACATAGAAAGTTATTTCTTATTTAGTAGATTTCCCCTAACGTCTGTTTTTAAATCATGCAGTTTTCACAGAAATATCCTCTTGGTGAGAGTTCTACACAATAGACATGCAATTTACATAGAACCCGTCATCGTGAAATTCCATGTTCCGAAAAAGCTACATGCATATCGGTTTCGACAGATATTCACTACAGAGTTGTTAGCATAAGGATTACCGAACTTTCATCCACCATAAAAGCCATATTGACAGTTTGAAGCATTTTCAAATATTTGGAAAGTTTTTCCTAATGCCAGTTTTAAAACTGAGGCAGAATTCGCAGAAAAAGCTCTTGGAGCGAGTTCTAACCAAGAGACATGTATTTTACACAGATTCGCTCACCGTGATCTTCTGTGTTCCGAACACGCTTCATGTATCTCAGATTCGACAAATATACAGTACAGAGTTGTTAGCATGTGGATTACCGAACTTTCATCCACCCTACAAGGCATATTTACACCGAGAATCTATTCATCTGAGTTCGCATTGTTTTCCTAACGCCAGTTTCGAAAATCAGGCAGATTTCTCAGGAAAAATCTCTTGGAGTGATTTCTAACCAAGAGAAATGTAATTAACATAAACTTCCTGGCCATGAAATCCCGTGTTTCGAACATGCTACATGCATAATGGATTCGACAACTATTCACTACAGATTTGTAAGCATGTGGATTACCGAACTTTCATCACAATCGATTGAATATTGATACTTAGAAGAATTTTCTCAGATTTTGCAGCTTTTTCCAAATGCCAGTTTGATAAATGAAGCAGTTTTCACAGAAAAATTCTCTTGGAGCGAGTTCTACCCAATAGAGTAGTAATATACATTGTTTAAATCACCGTGAAATTCCACGTTCCGAACACGGTATATGCATCACGGATTAGAAAAAGATTCTTTAATATGTTGTGAAAATGTGGATTACCGAACTTTCTTCCAACATAAAGGCATATGTACACCTAGAAATATTTACTCTCATTTTGAAGCTTTCTCCAAACTTCAGATTCCATAATCATGCAATTTTCGCAGAAAAATTCAATTCTAGCTAGTTCTACCCAATAGAATTGTAATTTACATTATTTCATTACTGTGAGATTCAATTTTCCAAAAGCGCTCCATGAATCACGGTTTGAAAAATAAATACTACACTTTTATTAACATGTGGATTACCGGAATTTCATACACCATTCAAGGCATATTGACACTTAGAAGCATTTTCTCAGATTTCACAGGGTTCTCCTAATGGCAATTTTGAAAATGAGGCACATTTCGCAGAAAAATACTCTTGGAGCGAGTTCTACCCAATATACATGCAATTTACATAGAACCCGTCATCGTAAAATTCCGTGTTCCGAAAAAGCTACATGCATCACGGATTCGAAAAATATTCACTACAGAGTTGTTAGCATGCGTATTACCGAACTTTCATCCACCCTACAAGGCATAGTTACACCGAGAATCTATTCATCTGAGTTCGCAGTGTTTTCCTAACGCCAGTTCCAAAAATCAGGCAGATTTCTCAGGAAAAATCTCTTGGAGTGATTTCTAACCAAGAGAAATGTAATTAACATAAACTCCCTGGCCATGAAATCCCGTGTTTCGATAATGCTACATGCATAATGGATTCGACAAATATTCACTACAGATTTGTTAGCATGTGGATTAAAAACTTTCATCACAATCGATTGAATATTGATACTTAGAAGTATTTTCTAAGATTTTGCAGTGTTTTCCAAATGCCAGTTTCATAAATGAAGCAGTTTTCGCAGAAAAATTCTCTTGGAGCGAGTTCTACCCAATAGAGAACTAATTTACATTGTTTCAATCACCGTGAAATTCCACGTTCCAAACACAGTATATGCTTCACGGATTAGAAAAAGATTCTTTAATATGTTGTGAAAATGTGGATTACCGAACTTTCTTCCAACATAAAGGCAAATTTACACCTAGAAATATTTACTCTCATTTTGAAGCTTTCTCCAAACTTCAGATTCGATAATCATGCAATTATCGCAGAAAAATACTATTCTAGCTAGTTCTACCCAATAGAATTGTAATTTACATTGTTTCATTACGGTGAAATTCCATTTTCCAAAAGCGCTCCATGAATCACGGTTTAGAAAATAAGTACTACACTGTGATTAACATGTGGATTACCGGACTTTCATTCACCATTCAAGGCATATTGACACTTAGAAGCATTTTCTCAGATTTCACAGGTTTCTCCTAATGGCAGTTTTGAAAATGAAGCACATTTGACAGAAAAATCCTCTTCAAGCTATTTCTACCCAATAGACATGTAATTTACATTGTTTCCTTCAATATGACATTCCGTATTCCGAACACGTTACATGCATCACGAATTTGACAAACATTCTTTAATGACGTTGAGCATGTGGATTATCGATGTTTCAACCAGAATACAAGGCATATTTACACCTAGAAATATTTACTTATATTTCGCAGATTTTTCCTAACGTCAGTAATGAAAATCAGGCAGTTTTCGCAGAAAAATTCTCTTGCTGCATTTTCAATCCAATAGACATCCCATATTCATAGATACCGTCACCGTAACATTCCATGTTCTGTAAAAGGTACGTGCACATTGGATTCAACAAATATTCACAGCTGAGTTGTTGGAATGTGAATTACACATCTTTAATAAACCATTGAAGTCATATTGTCACCTTAAATCATTTGCTCAGATTTTGCAGCGTTTTCATAACACCAGTTTACAAACAGAGGTAGATTTTACAGTAAAATGCTCCTGGAGCGGGTTCTCACCTATAGATATGTAATTTACATAGTTTCCTTCAACGTGACATTCCGTGTTCCGTACAAACTACATTCATCACGGATTTCAGAAACATTTTTATTGAGTTGTGTACATGTGTATTACAGAACTTTCATCCACCATACAAGGCATATTTACACCTAGAAATTTTAACTCTTAGTTTGCAGCATTTTCCTAATAGCAGTTTCAAAAATCAGGCAGTTTCCTAAGGAAAAAACTGTTGGAGCGTGTTCTACCCAATAGATATGTAAATTACATAGATTCTCCCGCTGTGAAATTCCGTGTTTCGAACACGCTACATGCAGATAGGATTCGACAATAATACACTACAGAGTTGTTTGCATGTGGATTACAGGACTTTCATCACAATACAAGGCATATTGATGCTTAGAAGCATTTTCTCCGATTTCACAGAGCTTTCCAAACGCCTGTTTCGGAACTGAGGCAGATTTCACGGCAAAAAACTCTTGGAGCGGGTTCAAAACAATAGACATGTAATTTACATGGATACGCTCACCGTGAAATTCCGTGTTCCGAACACGCTACATGCATCTCGGATTCGATAAATATTCACTACAGAGTTGTTAGCATGTGGATTTCCGATCTTTCATCCACCCTACAAGACATATTTACACCGAGAAACTATTCATCTGGGTTCGCAGGGTTTTCCTAATGCCAGTTTCGAAAATCAGGCAGATATCTCAGGAAAAATCTCTTGGAGTGATTTCTACCCAAGAGAAATGTAATTAACATAAACTCCCTGGCCATGAAATCCCGTGTTCCAAACATGCTACATGCATAATGGATTCGACAACTATTCACTACAGATTTGTTAGCATGTGGATTACCGAACTTTCATCACCATAGATTGAATATTGATACTTAGAAGTATTTTCGCAGATTTTGCAGCGTTTTCATAACACCAGATTCCAAACAGAGGTAGATTTTACAGTAAAATGCTGCTGGAGCGGGTTCTCAAAAGTAGATATTTAATTTACATAGTATCCTTCAACGTGACATTCCGTGTTCCGAACACACTACATATATCACGAATTTGAGAAACATTTTTAATGAGTTGTGTACATGTGTATTACAGAACTTTCATCCACCATACAAGGCATATTTACACCTAGAAATTTTAACTCTTTATTTGCAGCTTTTTCCTAATAGCAGTTTCAAAAATTAGGCAGTATCCTAAGGAAAAAACTGTTGGAGTGTGTTCTACCCAATAGATATCTAAATTACATAGATTATCCTGCTGTGAAATTCTGTGTTTCGAACAAGCTACATGCAGATAGGATACGACAAAATATACTACAGTGTTGTTTCCAAGTGGATTACAGGACTTTCATCACAATATAAGGCATATTGATGCTTAGAAGCATTTTCTCTGATTTCACAGAGCTTTCCAAATGCCAGTTTCGAAACTGAGGCAGATTTCACGGCAAAAACCTCTTGGAGCGGGTTCAAAACAATAGACATGTAATTTACATGGATTCGCTCGCTGTGCATTTCCCTGTTCCGAACACGCTACGTGCATCCCGGATTCGATAAATATTCACTACAGAGTTCTTAGCATGCGGATTACCGAACTTTCATCCACCATACAAGGCATATTTACACCTAGAAGTAGTTATTCTGATTTCGCAGGTTTTTCCTAACATCCAGTTTCGAAAATCATGAAATTTTCGCAGAAAAATTCAACTCAAGCGAGATCTATCCTATAGAATTGTTATTTTCCGAGTTTCACTCACCGAGACATTCCGTGTTCCGAAAACGTTACATTAATCACGGCTTCGACAAAAATTATTTAATGCCCGTGAGCATTTGGATTATCGATGTATCAACCACAATACAAGGCACATTTACACCTAGAAATATTTACTTAGATTTCGCAGATTTTTCCTAACGTCAGTTATGAAAATCAGGCAGTTTTTGCAGAAAAATTCTCTTGCTGCATGTTAGATCCAAGAGACATCCCATTTTGATAGATACCGTCACCGTAACATTCCGTGTTTTGTAAAAGTAACGTGCACATTGGATTCAGCAAATTTTCACAGCTGAGTTTTTAGAATGTGAATTACACATCTTTAATAAACCATTGAAGACATATTGTCACCTTAAAGCATTTGCTCAGATTTCGCAGCGTTTTCATAACACCAGTTTCCAAACAGAGGTAGATTTTACAGTAAAATGTTCCTGGAGCGGGTTCTCACCAATAGATATGTAATTTACATAGTTTCCTTCAACGTTACATTCTGTGTTCCGAACACACTACATACATCACGGATTTTAGAAACATTTTTATGAGTTGTGTTCATGTGTATTACAGAACTTTCATCCACTATACAAGGCATATTTACACCTAGAAATTTTAACCCTTAGTTTGCAGATTTTTCTTAATAGCAGTTTCAAAAATCAGGCAGTTTCCTAAGGAAAAAAGTATTGGAGCGTGTTCTACCCGATATGTAAATTACATAGATTCTCCTGCTGTGAAATTCCGTGTTTCGAACACGCTACATGCAGATAGGATTCGACAAAATACACTACAAAGTTGTTTGCATGTGGATTAGAGGACTTTCATCACAATACAAGGCATATTGATGCTTAGAAGCATTTTCTCTGATTTCACAGAGCTTTCCAAACGCCAGTTTCGAAACTGAGGCAGATATCACGGCAAAAACCTCTTGGAGTGGGTTCAAAACAATAGACATGTAATTTACATGGATTCGCTCACCGTCAAAATCCGTGTTCCGAACACGCTACATGCATCTCGGATTAGAAAAAGATTCTTTAATATCTTGTGAAAATCTGGATTACCGAACTTTCTTCCAACATAAAAGCATATTTACACCTAGAAATATTTACTATCATTTTGAAGCTTTCTCCAAACTTCAGATTCGATAATCATGCAATTTTCACAGAAAAATTCTATTCTAGCTAGTTCTACCCAATAGAATTGTAATTTACATTGTTTCATTATGCTGAAATTCCATTTTCAAAAAGCGCTCCATGAATCACGGTTTGAAAAATAATTACTACGCTGTTATTAACATGTGCATTACCGGACTTTCATTCACCATTCAAGGCATATTGACACTTAGAAGCATTTTCTCAGATTTCACAGTGTTCTGCTAATGGCAGTTTTGAAAATGAGGCACATTTCGCAGAAAAATTCTCTTCAAGAGAGTTCTACCCAATAGACATGTAATTTACATTGTTTCCTTCAATATGACATTCCGTATTCCGAACACGTTACATGCATCACGAATTGGACAAACATTTTTAATGAGTGGGAGCATGTGGATTACCGAACTTTCATCCACCATACAAGGAATATTTACACCTAGAAGTGTTTATTCTGATTTTGCAGGTTTTCCTAACATCCAGTTTCGAAAATCATGAAAATTTCGCTGAAAAATTCAATTCCAGCGAGTTCTATAGAGTAGAATTGTTATTTTCTGAGTTTCACTCACCGACACATTCCATGTTCCGAAAACGTTACATTAATCACGGCTTCAACAAACATTATTTAATGACCGTGAGCATGTGGATTACCGATGTTTCAACCACAATACAAGGCATATATACACCTAGAAATATTTACTTAGATTTCGCAGATTTTTCCTAACGTCAGTTATGAAAATCAGGGAGGTTTCTCAGAAAAATTCTCTTGCTGCATGTTCGATCCAATAGACATCCCAGTTTCATAGATACTGTCACCGTAATTTTCCGTGTTCTGAAAAAGTAACGTGCATATTGGATTCAGCAAATTTTCACAGCTGAGTTGTTAGAATGTGAATTACACATCTTTAATAAACCATTGAAGACATATTGTCACCTTAAAGCATTTGCTCAGATTTTGCAGCGTTTTCATAACACCAGTTTCCAAACAGAGGTAGATTTTACAGTAAAATGCTCCTGGAGCGGGTTCTCACCAATAGATATGTAATTTACATAGTTTCCTTCAACGTGACATTCCGTGTTCCGAACACACTACATACATCACGGATTTGAGAAACATTTTTAATGAGTTGTGTACACGTGTATTATAGAACTTTCATCCACCATACAAGGCATATTTATACCTAGAAACTTTAACTATTAGTTTGCAGCTTTTTCCTAATAGCAGTTTCAAAAATCAAGCAGTTGCCTAAGGAAAAAATTGTTGGAGCATGTTCTACCCAATAGATATGTAAATTAAATAGTTTCTCCTGCTGTGAAATTCCGTGTTTCGAACACGCTACATGCAGATAGGATGCGACAAAATACACTACAGAGTTGTTTGCATGTGGATTACGGGACTTTCATCACAATACAAGGCATAATGATGCTTAGAAGCATTTTCTCTGATTTCACAGAGCTTTCCAAACGCTAGTTTCGAAACTGATGCAGATTTCACGACAAAAACCTCTTAGAGTGCGTTCAAAACAATAGACATGTAATTTACATGGATTCACTCACCGTCAAATTCCGTGTTCCGAACATGCTACATGCATCTCGGATTCCAAAAATATTCACTGCAGAGTTGTTAGCAAGTGGATTACAGCACTTTCATCCAACATACAAGGCTTACTGACACTTTGAAGAATTTTTTGAGATTTCACAGTTTAGTTTTAATGCCAGGTTTGAAAATGAGGCAGATTTGGCAGGAAAATGCTCTTGGAGCGAGTTCTACCCAAAAGATATGTAATTAACCTAGTTTCAATCACCGAGATGTTCTGTTTTCTGAACACGTTACATGCATCACGGATTCGACAAACATTCTTTAATAAGTAGTGAACATGTGTATTACCGAACTTTCATCCACCTTACAATGCATATTTATAAATAGAAATTTTTTTCTGATTTAGTTGATTTCTCCTAATGTCAGTTTTTAAATCATGCAGTTTCCGCAGAAAAATCCTCTTGTAGTGAGTTCTACCCAATAGACATGCAATTTACATAGAACCCGTCATCGTGAAATTCTGTGTTCCGAAAAAGCTACATACATCACGGATTCGACAAATATTCACTACAGAGTCATTAGCATAAGGATTACCGAACTTTCATCCACCATAAAAGCCATATTGACACTTTGATGCATTTTCTCATATTTGGAAAGTTTTTCCTAATGCCAGTTTTGAAAATGAGGCAGAATTCGCAGAAAAAGCTCTTGGAGTGAGTTCTACCCAAGAGACATGTATTTTATATAGATTTGCTCACGGTGATATTCTGTGTTCCGAACACGCTTCATGTATCTCGGATTCGACAAATATTCACTACAGAGTTGTTAGCATGCGGATTACCGAACTTTCATCCACCCTACAAGGCATAGTTACACCGAGAATCTATTCATCTGAGTTCGCAGTGTTTTCCTAACGCCAGTTTCGAAAATCAGGCAGATTTCTCAGGAAAAATCTCTTGGAGTGATTTCTAACCAAGAGAAATATAATTAACATAAACTCCTGGCCATGATATCCCGTGTTCCGAACATGCTACATGTATAATGGATTCGACAAATATTCACTACAGATTTGTTTGCATGTGGACTACCGAACTTTCATCACAATAGATTAAATATTGATACTTACAAGTATTTTCTCAGATTTTGCAGCGTTTTCCAAATGCCAGTTTCAAAAATGAAGCAGTTTTCGCAGAAAAATTCTCTTGGAGCGAGTTCTACCCAATAGAGAAGTAATTTACATTGTTTCAATCACCGTGAAATTCCACATTCCGAACACGGTATATGCATCACAGATTAGAAAAAGATTCTTTAATATGTTGTGAAAATGTGGATTACCGAACTTTCTTCCAACATAAAGGCATATTTACACCTAGAAATATTTACTCTCATTTTGAAGCTTTCTCCAAACTTCAGATTCGATAATCATGCAATTTTCGCAGAAAAATTCTATTCTAGATAGTTCTACCCAATAGAATTGTAATTTACATTGTTTCATTACGCTGAAATTCCATTTTCAAAAAGCGCTCCATGAATCACGATTTGAAAAATAATTACTACACTGTTATTAACATGTGGATTACCGGAATTTCATTCACCATTCAAGGCATATTGACACTTAGAAGCATTTTCTCAGATTTCACAGGGTTCTCCTAATGGCAGTTTTGAAAATGAGGCACATTTCGCAGAAAAATTCTCTTCAAGAGAGTTCTACCCAATAGACATGTAATTTACATTGTTTCCTTCAATATGACATTCCGTATTCCGATCACGTTACATGCATCACGAATTGGACAAACATTCTTTAATGAGTGGGAGCATGTGGATTACCGAACTTTCATCCCCCATACAAGCATATTTACACATAGAAGTGTTTATTCTGATTTCGCAGGTTTTTCCTAACATCCATTTTCAAAAATCATGAAATTTTCGCTGAAAAATTCAATTCCAGCGAGTTCTATAGAGTAGAATTGTTATTTTCTGAGTTTCACTCACCGAGACATTCCATGTTCCGAAAACGTTACATTAATCACGGCTTCGACAAACATTATTTAATGACCGTGAGCATGTGGATTACCGATGTTTCAACCACAATACAAGGCATATTTACACCTAGAAATATTTAGTTAGATTTCGCAGATTTTTCCTAACGTCAGTTATGAAAATCAGGCAGGTTTCTCAGAAAAATTCTCTTGCTGCATGTTCGATCCAATAGACATCCCAGTTTCATAGATACTGTCACCGTAATTTTCCGTGTTCTGAAAAATAACGTGCATATTGGATTCAGCAAATTTCCACAGCTGAGTTGTTAGAATGTGAATTACACATCTTTAATAAACCATTGAAGACATATTGTCACCTTAAAGCATTTGCTCAGATTTTGCAGCGTTTTCATAACACCAGTTTCCAAACATAGGTAGATATTACAGTAAAATGTTCCTGGAGCGGGTTCTCACCATTATGTATGTAATTTACATAGTTTCCTTCAACGTGACATTCCGTGTCCAGAACACACTAAATACATCACGGATTTGAGAAACATTTTTAATGAGTTGTGTACATCTGTATTACAGAACTTTCATCCACCATACAAGGCATATTTACACCTAAATACTTTAACTCTTAGTTTGCAGCATTTTCCTAATAGCAGTTTCAAAAATCAGGCAGTTTCCTAAGGAAAAAACTGTTGGAGCGTGTTCTACCCAATAGATATGTAAATTACATAGATTCTCCTGCTGTGAAATTCCGTGTTTCGAACACGCTACATGCAGATAGGTTTCGACAAAATACACTACAGTGTTGTTTGAATGAGGATTAGAGGACTTTCATCACAATACAAGGCATATTAAAACTTAGAAGCATTTTCTCTGATTTCACAGAGCTTTCCAAACACCAGGTTCGAAACTGAGGCAGATTTCACGGCAAAAACCTCTTGGAGCGGGTTCAAAACAATAGATATGTAATATATATGGATTCGCTCACCGTGAAATTCTGTGTTCCGAAAACCCTACATGCATCTCGGATTCGACTACTATTCACTACAGAGTTGTTAACAAGTGGATTACAGCACTTTCATCCACCATAAAAGACATATTGACACTTTGAAGCTTTTTCTCATATTGTGAAAGTTTTTCCTAATGCCAGTTTTGAAAATGAGGCAGAATTCGCAGAAAAAGCTCTTGGAGCGAGTTCTATCCAAGAGACACGTATTTTACATAGATTCGCTCAACATGATATTCTGTGTTCCAAACACGCTACATGCATCTCTGATTCGACAAATATTCACTACATAGTTGTTAGCAAGTTGATTACAGCACTTTCATCCACCATACATGGCTTACTTACACTTTGAAGAATTTTCTCAGATTTCACAGTTTAGTTTTAATGCCAGGTTTGAAAATGAGGTAGATTTGGCAGGAAAATGCTCTTGGAGCGAGTTCTACCCAAAAGAAATGTAATTTACCTAGTATCACTCACCGTGACATTCCGTGTTCTGAACACGTTACATGCATCACGGATTCGACAAACATTCTTTAATGAGTTGTGAACATGTGTATTACCGAACTTTCATCCTCCTTACAATGCATATTTATACATAGAAAGTTATTTCTTATTTAGTAGATTTCCCCTAACGTCTGTTTTTAAATCATGCAGTTTTCACAGAAATATCCTCTTGGTGAGAGTTCTACACAATAGACATGCAATTTACATAGAACCCGTCATCGTGAAATTCCATGTTCCGAAAAAGCTACATGCATATCGGTTTCGACAGATATTCACTACAGAGTTGTTAGCATAAGGATTACCGAACTTTCATCCACCATAAAAGCCATATTGACAGTTTGAAGCATTTTCAAATATTTGGAAAGTTTTTCCTAATGCCAGTTTTAAAACTGAGGCAGAATTCGCAGAAAAAGCTCTTGGAGCGAGTTCTAACCAAGAGACATGTATTTTACACAGATTCGCTCACCGTGATCTTCTGTGTTCCGAACACGCTTCATGTATCTCAGATTCGACAAATATACAGTACAGAGTTGTTAGCATGTGGATTACCGAACTTTCATCCACCCTACAAGGCATATTTACACCGAGAATCTATTCATCTGAGTTCGCATTGTTTTCCTAACGCCAGTTTCGAAAATCAGGCAGATTTCTCAGGAAAAATCTCTTGGAGTGATTTCTAACCAAGAGAAATGTAATTAACATAAACTTCCTGGCCATGAAATCCCGTGTTTCGAACATGCTACATGCATAATGGATTCGACAACTATTCACTACAGATTTGTAAGCATGTGGATTACCGAACTTTCATCACAATCGATTGAATATTGATACTTAGAAGAATTTTCTCAGATTTTGCAGCTTTTTCCAAACGCCAGTTTGATAAATGAAGCAGTTTTCGCAGAAAAATTCTCTTGGAGCGAGTTCTACCCAATAGAGTAGTAATATACATTGTTTAAATCACCGTGAAATTCCACGTTCCGAACACGGTATATGCATCACGGATTAGAAAAAGATTCTTTAATATGTTGTGAAAATGTGGATTACCGAACTTTCTTCCAACATAAAGGCATATTTACACCTAGAAATATTTACTCTCATTTTGAAGCTTTCTCCAAACTTCAGATTCCATAATCATGCAATTTTCGCAGAAAAATTCAATTCTAGCTAGTTCTACCCAATAGAATTGTAATTTACATTATTTCATTACTGTGAGATTCAATTTTCCAAAAGCGCTCCATGAATCACGGTTTGAAAAATAAATACTACACTTTTATTAACATGTGGATTACCGGAATTTCATACACCATTCAAGGCATATTGACACTTAGAAGCATTTTCTCAGATTTCACAGGGTTCTCCTAATGGCAATTTTGAAAATGAGGCACATTTCGCAGAAAAATACTCTTGGAGCGAGTTCTACCCAATATACATGCAATTTACATAGAACCCGTCATCGTAAAATTCCGTGTTCCGAAAAAGCTACATGCATCACGGATTCGAAAAATATTCACTACAGAGTTGTTAGCATGCGTATTACCGAACTTTCATCCACCCTACAAGGCATAGTTACACCGAGAATCTATTCATCTGAGTTCGCAGTGTTTTCCTAACGCCAGTTCCAAAAATCAGGCAGATTTCTCAGGAAAAATCTCTTGGAGTGATTTCTAACCAAGAGAAATGTAATTAACATAAACTCCCTGGCCATGAAATCCCGTGTTTCGATAATGCTACATGCATAATGGATTCGACAAATATTCACTACAGATTTGTTAGCATGTGGATTAAAAACTTTCATCACAATCGATTGAATATTGATACTTAGAAGTATTTTCTAAGATTTTGCAGTGTTTTCCAAATGCCAGTTTCATAAATGAAGCAGTTTTCGCAGAAAAATTCTCTTGGAGCGAGTTCTACCCAATAGAGAACTAATTTACATTGTTTCAATCACCGTGAAATTCCACGTTCCGAACACAGTATATGCTTCACGGATTAGAAAAAGATTCTTTAATATGTTGTGAAAATGTGGATTACCGAACTTTCTTCCAACATAAAGGCAAATTTACACCTAGAAATATTTACTCTCATTTTGAAGCTTTCTCCAAACTTCAGATTCGATAATCATGCAATTATCGCAGAAAAATACTATTCTAGCTAGTTCTACCCAATAGAATTGTAATTTACATTGTTTCATTACGGTGAAATTCCGTTTTCCAAAAGCGCTCCATGAATCACGGTTTAGAAAATAAGTACTACACTGTGATTAACATGTGGATTACCGGACTTTCATTCACCATTCAAGGCATATTGACACTTAGAAGCATTTTCTCAGATTTCACAGGTTTCTCCTAATGGCAGTTTTGAAAATGAAGCACATTTGACAGAAAAATCCTCTTCAAGCTATTTCTACCCAATAGACATGTAATTTACATTGTTTCCTTCAATATGACATTCCGTATTCCGAACACGTTACATGCATCACGAATTTGACAAACATTCTTTAATGACGTTGAGCATGTGGATTATCGATGTTTCAACCAGAATACAAGGCATATTTACACCTAGAAATATTTACTTATATTTCGCAGATTTTTCCTAACGTCAGTAATGAAAATCAGGCAGTTTTCGCAGAAAAATTCTCTTGCTGCATTTTCAATCCAATAGACATCCCATATTCATAGATACCGTCACCGTAACATTCCATGTTCTGTAAAAGGTACGTGCACATTGGATTCAACAAATATTCACAGCTGAGTTGTTGGAATGTGAATTACACATCTTTAATAAACCATTGAAGTCATATTGTCACCTTAAATCATTTGCTCAGATTTTGCAGCGTTTTCATAACACCAGTTTACAAACAGAGGTAGATTTTACAGTAAAATGCTCCTGGAGCGGGTTCTCACCAATAGATATGTAATTTACATAGTTTCCTTCAACGTGACATTCCGTGTTCCGTACAAACTACATTCATCACGGATTTCAGAAACATTTTTATTGAGTTGTGTACATGTGTATTACAGAACTTTCATCCACCATACAAGGCATATTTACACCTAGAAATTTTAACTCTTAGTTTGCAGCATTTTCCTAATAGCAGTTTCAAAAATCAGGCAGTTTCCTAAGGAAAAAACTGTTGGAGCGTGTTCTACCCAATAGATATGTAAATTACATAGATTATCCCGCTGTGAAATTCCGTGTTTCGAACACGCTACATGCAGATAGGATTCGACAATAATACACTACAGATTTGTTTGCATGTGGATTACAGGACTTTCATCACAATACAAGGCATATTGATGCTTAGAAGCATTTTCTCCGATTTCACAGAGCTTTCCAAACGCCTGTTTCGGAACTGAGGCAGATTTCACGGCAAAAAACTCTTGGAGCGGGTTCAAAACCATAGACATGTAATTTACATGGATACGCTCACCGTGAAATTCCGTGTTCCGAACACGCTACATGCATCTCGGATTCGATAAATATTCACTACAGAGTTGTTAGCATGTGGATTTCCGATCTTTCATCCACCCTACAAGACATATTTACACCGAGAAACTATTCATCTGGGTTCGCAGGGTTTTCCTAACGCCAGTTTCGAAAATCAGGCAGATATCTCAGGAAAAATCTCTTGGAGTGATTTCTAACCAAGAGAAATGTAATTAACATAAACTCCCTGGCCATGAAATCCCGTGTTCCAAACATGCTACATGCATAATGGATTCGACAACTATTCACTACAGATTTGTTAGCATGTGGATTACCGAACTTTCATCACCATAGATTGAATATTGATACTTAGAAGTATTTTCTCAGATTTTGCAGCGTTTTCATAACACCAGATTCCAAACAGAGGTAGATTTTACAGTAAAATGCTGCTGGAGCGGGTTCTCAAAAGTAGATATTTAATTTACATAGTATCCTTCAACGTGACATTCCGTGTTCCGAACACACTACATATATCACGGATTTGAGAAACATTTTTAATGAGTTGTGTACATGTGTATTACAGAACTTTCATCCACCATACAAGGCATATTTACACCTAGAAATTTTAACTCTTTGTTTGCAGCTTTTTCCTAATAGCAGTTTCAAAAATTAGGCAGTATCCTAAGGAAAAAACTGTTGGAGTGTGTTCTACCCAATAGATATCTAAATTACATAGATTATCCTGCTGTGAAATTCTGTGTTTCGAACAAGCTACATGCAGATAGGATACGACAAAATATACTACAGTGTTGTTTCCAAGTGGATTACAGGACTTTCATCACAATATAAGGCATATTGATGCTTAGAAGCATTTTCTCTGATTTCACAGAGCTTTCCAAATGCCAGTTTCGAAACTGAGGCAGATTTCACGGCAAAAACCTCTTGGAGCGGGTTCAAAACAATAGACATGTAATTTACATGGATTCGCTCGCTGTGCATTTCCCTGTTCCGAACACGCTACGTGCATCCCGGATTCGATAAATATTCACTACAGAGTTCTTAGCATGCGGATTACCGAACTTTCATCCACCATACAAGGCATATTTACACCTAGAAGTAGTTATTCTGATTTCGCAGGTTTTTCCTAACATCCAGTTTCGAAAATCATGAAATTTTCGCAGAAAAATTCAACTCAAGCGAGATCTATCCTATAGAATTGTTATTTTCCGAGTTTCACTCACAGAGACATTCCGTGTTCTGAAAACGTTACATTAATCACGGCTTCGACAAAAATTATTTAATGCCCGTGAGCATTTGGATTATCGATGTATCAACCACAATACAAGGCACATTTACACCTAGAAATATTTACTTAGATTTCGCAGATTTTTCCTAACGTCAGTTATGAAAATCAGGCAGTTTTCGCAGAAAAATTCTCTTGCTGCATGTTAGATCCAAGAGACATCCCATTTTCATAGATACTGTCACCGTAACATTCCGTGTTTTGTAAAAGTAACGTGCACATTGGATTCAGCAAATTTTCACAGCTGAGTTTTTAGAATGTGAATTACACATCTTTAATAAACCATTGAAGACATATTGTCACCTTAAAGCATTTGCTCAGATTTCGCAGCGTTTTCATAACACCAGTTTCCAAACAGAGGTAGATTTTACAGTAAAATGTTCCTGGAGCGGGTTCTCACCAATAGATATGTAATTTACATAGTTTCCTTCAACGTTACATTCTGTGTTCCGAACACACTACATACATCACGGATTTTAGAAACATTTTTATGAGTTGTGTTCATGTGTATTACAGAACTTTCATCCACTATACAAGGCATATTTACACCTAGAAATTTTAACCCTTAGTTTGCAGATTTTTCTTAATAGCAGTTTCAAAAATCAGGCAGTTTCCTAAGGAAAAAAGTATTGGAGCGTGTTCTACCCGATATGTAAATTACATAGATTCTCCTGCTGTGAAATTCCGTGTTTCGAACACGCTACATGCAGATAGGATTCGACAAAATACACTACAAAGTTGTTTGCATGTGGATTAGAGGACTTTCATCACAATACAAGGCATATTGATGCTTAGAAGCATTTTCTCTGATTTCACAGAGCTTTCCAAACGCCAGTTTCGAAACTGAGGCAGATATCACGGCAAAAACCTCTTGGAGTGGGTTCAAAACAATAGACATGTAATTTACATGGATTCGCTCACCGTCAAAATCCGTGTTCCGAACACGCTACATGCATCTCGGATTAGAAAAAGATTCTTTAATATCTTGTGAAAATCTGGATTACCGAACTTTCTTCCAACATAAAAGCATATTTACACCTAGAAATATTTACTATCATTTTGAAGCTTTCTCCAAACTTCAGATTCGATAATCATGCAATTTTCACAGAAAAATTCTATTCTAGCTAGTTCTACCCAATAGAATTGTAATTTACATTGTTTCATTATGCTGAAATTCCATTTTCAAAAAGCGCTCCATGAATCACGGTTTGAAAAATAATTACTACGCTGTTATTAACATGTGCATTACCGGACTTTCATTCACCATTCAAGGCATATTGACACTTAGAAGCATTTTCTCAGATTTCACAGTGTTCTGCTAATGGCAGTTTTGAAAATGAGGCACATTTCGCAGAAAAATTCTCTTCAAGAGAGTTCTACCCAATAGACATGTAATTTACATTGTTTCCTTCAATATGACATTCCGTATTCCGAACACGTTACATGCATCACGAATTGGACAAACATTTTTAATGAGTGGGAGCATGTGGATTACCGAACTTTCATCCACCATACAAGGAATATTTACACCTAGAAGTGTTTATTCTGATTTTGCAGGTTTTCCTAACATCCAGTTTCGAAAATCATGAAAATTTCGCTGAAAAATTCAATTCCAGCGAGTTCTATAGAGTAGAATTGTTATTTTCTGAGTTTCACTCACCGACACATTCCATGTTCCGAAAACGTTACATTAATCACGGCTTCAACAAACATTATTTAATGACCGTGAGCATGTGGATTACCGATGTTTCAACCACAATACAAGGCATATATACACCTAGAAATATTTACTTAGATTTCGCAGATTTTTCCTAACGTCAGTTATGAAAATCAGGGAGGTTTCTCAGAAAAATTCTCTTGCTGCATGTTCGATCCAATAGACATCCCAGTTTCATAGATACTGTCACCGTAATTTTCCGTGTTCTGAAAAAGTAACGTGCATATTGGATTCAGCAAATTTTCACAGCTGAGTTGTTAGAATGTGAATTACACATCTTTAATAAACCATTGAAGACATATTGTCACCTTAAAGCATTTGCTCAGATTTTGCAGCGTTTTCATAACACCAGTTTCCAAACAGAGGTAGATTTTACAGTAAAATGCTCCTGGAGCGGGTTCTCACCAATAGATATGTAATTTACATAGTTTCCTTCAACGTGACATTCCGTGTTCCGAACACACTACATACATCACGGATTTGAGAAACATTTTTAATGAGTTGTGTACACGTGTATTATAGAACTTTCATCCACCATACAAGGCATATTTATACCTAGAAACTTTAACTATTAGTTTGCAGCTTTTTCCTAATAGCAGTTTCAAAAATCAAGCAGTTTCCTAAGGAAAAAATTGTTGGAGCATGTTCTACCCAATAGATATGTAAATTAAATAGTTTCTCCTGCTGTGAAATTCCGTGTTTCGAACACGCTACATGCAGATAGGATGCGACAAAATACACTACAGAGATGTTTGCATGTGGATTACGGGACTTTCATCACAATACAAGGCATAATGATGCTTAGAAGCATTTTCTCTGATTTCACAGAGCTTTCCAAACGCTAGTTTCGAAACTGATGCAGATTTCACGACAAAAACCTCTTAGAGTGCGTTCAAAACAATAGACATGTAATTTACATGGATTCACTCACCGTCAAATTCCGTGTTCCGAACATGCTACATGCATCTCGGATTCCAAAATTATTCACTGCAGAGTTGTTAGCAAGTGGATTACAGCACTTTCATCCAACATACAAGGCTTACTGACACTTTGAAGAATTTTTTGAGATTTCACAGTTTAGTTTTAATGCCAGGTTTGAAAATGAGGCAGATTTGGCAGGAAAATGCTCTTGGAGCGAGTTCTACCCAAAAGATATGTAATTAACCTAGTTTCAATCACCGAGACGTTCTGTGTTCTGAACACGTTACATGCATCACGGATTCGACAAACATTCTTTAATAAGTAGTGAACATGTGTATTACCGAACTTTCATCCACCTTACAATGCATATTTATAAATAGAAATTTTTTTCTGATTTAGTTGATTTCTCCTAATGTTAGTTTTTAAATCATGCAGTTTCCGCAGAAAAATCCTCTTGTAGTGAGTTCTACCCAATAGACATGCAATTTACATAGAACCCGTCATCGTGAAATTCTGTGTTCCGAAAAAGCTACATACATCACGGATTCGACAAATATTCACTACAGAGTCATTAGCATAAGGATTACCGAACTTTCATCCACCATAAAAGCCATATTGACACTTTGATGCATTTTCTCATATTTGGAAAGTTTTTCCTAATGCCAGTTTTGAAAATGAGGCAGAATTCGCAGAAAAAGCTCTTGGAGTGAGTTCTACCCAAGAGACATGTATTTTATATAGATTTGCTCACGGTGATATTCTGTGTTCCGAACACGCTTCATGTATCTCGGATTCGACAAATATTCACTACAGAGTTGTTAGCATGCGGATTACCGAACTTTCATCCACCCTACAAGGCATAGTTACACCGAGAATCTATTCATCTGAGTTCGCAGTGTTTTCCTAACGCCAGTTTCGAAAATCAGGCAGATTTCTCAGGAAAAATCTCTTGGAGTGATTTCTAACCAAGAGAAATATAATTAACATAAACTCCTGGCCATGATATCCCGTGTTCCGAACATGCTACATGTATAATGGATTCGACAAATATTCACTACAGATTTGTTTGCATGTGGACTACCGAACTTTCATCACAATAGATTGAATATTGATACTTACAAGTATTTTCTCAGATTTTGCAGCGTTTTCCAAATGCCAGTTTCAAAAATGAAGCAGTTTTCGCAGAAAAATTCTCTTGGAGCGAGTTCTACCCAATAGAGAAGTAATTTACATTGTTTCAATCACCGTGAAATTCCACATTCCGAACACGGTATATGCATCACAGATTAGAAAAAGATTCTTTAATATGTTGTGAAAATGTGGATTACCGAACTTTCTTCCAACATAAAGGCATATTTACACCTAGAAATATTTACTCTCATTTTGAAGCTTTCTCCAAACTTCAGATTCGATAATCATGCAATTTTCGCAGAAAAATTCTATTCTAGATAGTTCTACCCAATAGAATTGTAATTTACATTGTTTCATTACGCTGAAATTCCATTTTCAAAAAGCGCTCCATGAATCACGATTTGAAAAATAATTACTACACTGTTATTAACATGTGGATTACCGGAATTTCATTCACCATTCAAGGCATATTGACACTTAGAAGCATTTTCTCAGATTTCACAGGGTTCTCCTAATGGCAGTTTTGAAAATGAGGCACATTTCGCAGAAAAATTCTCTTCAAGAGAGTTCTACCCAATAGACATGTAATTTACATTGTTTCCTTCAATATGACATTCCGTATTCCGATCACGTTACATGCATCACGAATTGGACAAACATTCTTTAATGAGTGGGAGCATGTGGATTACCGAACTTTCATCCCCCATACAAGCATATTTACACATAGAAGTGTTTATTCTGATTTCGCAGGTTTTTCCTAACATCCATTTTCAAAAATCATGAAATTTTCGCTGAAAAATTCAATTCCAGCGAGTTCTATAGAGTAGAATTGTTATTTTCTGAGTTTCACTCACCGAGACATTCCATGTTCCGAAAACGTTACATTAATCACGGCTTCGACAAACATTATTTAATGACCGTGAGCATGTGGATTACCGATGTTTCAACCACAATACAAGGCATATTTACACCTAGAAATATTTAGTTAGATTTCGCAGATTTTTCCTAACGTCAGTTATGAAAATCAGGCAGGTTTCTCAGAAAAATTCTCTTGCTGCATGTTCGATCCAATAGACATCCCAGTTTCATAGATACTGTCACCGTAATTTTCCGTGTTCTGAAAAATAACGTGCATATTGGATTCAGCAAATTTCCACAGCTGAGTTGTTAGAATGTGAATTACACATCTTTAATAAACCATTGAAGACATATTGTCACCTTAAAGCATTTGCTCAGATTTTGCAGCGTTTTCATAACACCAGTTTCCAAACATAGGTAGATATTACAGTAAAATGTTCCTGGAGCGGGTTCTCACCATTATGTATGTAATTTACATAGTTTCCTTCAACGTGACATTCCGTGTCCAGAACACACTAAATACATCACGGATTTGAGAAACATTTTTAATGAGTTGTGTACATCTGTATTACAGAACTTTCATCCACCATACAAGGCATATTTACACCTAAATACTTTAACTCTTAGTTTGCAGCATTTTCCTAATAGCAGTTTCAAAAATCAGGCAGTTTCCTAAGGAAAAAACTGTTGGAGCGTGTTCTACCCAATAGATATGTAAATTACATAGATTCTCCTGCTGTGAAATTCCGTGTTTCGAACACGCTACATGCAGATAGGTTTCGACAAAATACACTACAGTGTTGTTTGAATGAGGATTAGAGGACTTTCATCACAATACAAGGCATATTAAAACTTAGAAGCATTTTCTCTGATTTCACAGAGCTTTCCAAACGCCAGGTTCGAAACTGAGGCAGATTTCACGGCAAAAACCTCTTGGAGCGGGTTCAAAACAATAGATATGTAATATATATGGATTCGCTCACCGTGAAATTCTGTGTTCCGAAAACCCTACATGCATCTCGGATTCGACTACTATTCACTACAGAGTTGTTAACAAGTGGATTACAGCACTTTCATCCACCATAAAAGACATATTGACACTTTGAAGCTTTTTCTCATATTGTGAAAGTTTTTCCTAATGCCAGTTTTGAAAATGAGGCAGAATTCGCAGAAAAAGCTCTTGGAGCGAGTTCTATCCAAGAGACACATATTTTACATAGATTCGCTCAACATGATATTCTGTGTTCCAAACACGCTACATGCATCTCTGATTCGACAAATATTCACTACATAGTTGTTAGCAAGTTGATTACAGCACTTTCATCCACCATACATGGCTTACTTACACTTTGAAGAATTTTCTCAGATTTCACAGTTTAGTTTTAATGCCAGGTTTGAAAATGAGGTAGATTTGGCAGGAAAATGCTCTTGGAGCGAGTTCTACCCAAAAGAAATGTAATTTACCTAGTATCACTCACCGTGACATTCCGTGTTCTGAACACGTTACATGCATCACGGATTCGACAAACATTCTTTAATGAGTTGTGAACATGTGTATTACCGAACTTTCATCCTCCTTACAATGCATATTTATACATAGAAAGTTATTTCTTATTTAGTAGATTTCCCCTAACGTCTGTTTTTAAATCATGCAGTTTTCACAGAAATATCCTCTTGGTGAGAGTTCTACACAATAGACATGCAATTTACATAGAACCCGTCATCGTGAAATTCCATGTTCCGAAAAAGCTACATGCATATCGGTTTCGACAGATATTCACTACAGAGTTGTTAGCATAAGGATTACCGAACTTTCATCCACCATAAAAGCCATATTGACAGTTTGAAGCATTTTCAAATATTTGGAAAATTTTTCCTAATGCCAGTTTTAAAAATGAGGCAGAATTCGCAGAAAAAGCTCTTGGAGCGAGTTCTAACCAAGAGACATGTATTTTACACAGATTCGCTCACCGTGATCTTCTGTGTTCCGAACACGCTTCATGTATCTCAGATTCGACAAATATACAGTACAGAGTTGTTAGCATGTGGATTACCGAACTTTCATCCACCCTACAAGGCATATTTACACCGAGAATCTATTCATCTGAGTTCGCATTGATTTCCTAACGCCAGTTTCGAAAATCAGGCAGATTTCTCAGGAAAAATCTCTTGGAGTGATTTCTAACCAAGAGAAATGTAATTAACATAAACTTCCTGGCCATGAAATCCCGTGTTTCGAACATGCTACATGCATAATGGATTCGACAACTATTCACTACAGATTTGTAAGCATGTGGATTACCGAACTTTCATCACAATCGATTGAATATTGATACTTAGAAGAATTTTCTCAGATTTTGCAGCTTTTTCCAAATGCCAGTTTGATAAATGAAGCAGTTTTCACAGAAAAATTCTCTTGGAGCGAGTTCTACCCAATAGAGTAGTAATATACATTGTTTAAATCACCGTGAAATTCCACGTTCCGAACACGGTATATGCATCACGGATTAGAAAAAGATTCTTTAATATGTTGTGAAAATGTGGATTACCGAACTTTCTTCCAACATAAAGGCATATGTACACCTAGAAATATTTACTCTCATTTTGAAGCTTTCTCCAAACTTCAGATTCCATAATCATGCAATTTTCGCAGAAAAATTCAATTCTAGCTAGTTCTACCCAATAGAATTGTAATTTACATTATTTCATTACTTTGAGATTCAATTTTCCAAAAGTGCTCCATGAATCACGGTTTGAAAAATAAATACTACACTTTTATTAACATGTGGATTACCGGAATTTCATACACCATTCAAGGCATATTGACACTTAGAAGCATTTTCTCAGATTTCACAGGGTTCTCCTAATGGCAATTTTGAAAATGAGGCACATTTCGCAGAAAAATACTCTTGGAGCGAGTTCTACCCAATATACATGCAATTTACATAGAACCCGTCATCGTAAAATTCCGTGTTCCGAAAAAGCTACATGCATCACGGATTCGAAAAATATTCACTACAGAGTTGTTAGCATGCGTATTACCGAACTTTCATCCACCCTACAAGGCATAGTTACACCGAGAATCTATTCATCTGAGTTCGCAGTGTTTTCCTAACGCCAGTTCCAAAAATCAGGCAGATTTCTCAGGAAAAATCTCTTGGAGTGATTTCTAACCAAGAGAAATGTAATTAACATAAACTCCCTGGCCATGAAATCCCGTGTTTCGATAATGCTACATGCATAATGGATTCGACAAATATTCACTACAGATTTGTTAGCATGTGGATTAAAAACTTTCATCACAATCGATTGAATATTGATACTTAGAAGTATTTTCTAAGATTTTGCAGTGTTTTCCAAATGCCAGTTTCATAAATGAAGCAGTTTTCGCAGAAAAATTCTCTTGGAGCGAGTTCTACCCAATAGAGAACTAATTTACATTGTTTCAATCACCGTGAAATTCCACGTTCCGAACACAGTATATGCTTCACGGATTAGAAAAAGATTCTTTAATATGTTGTGAAAATGTGGATTACCGAACTTTCTTCCAACATAAAGGCAAATTTACACCTAGAAATATTTACTCTCATTTTGAAGCTTTCTCCAAACTTCAGATTCGATAATCATGCAATTATCGCAGAAAAATACTATTCTAGCTAGTTCTACCCAATAGAATTGTAATTTACATTGTTTCATTACGGTGAAATTCCGTTTTCCAAAAGCGCTCCATGAATCACGGTTTAGAAAATAAGTACTACACTGTGATTAACATGTGGATTACCGGACTTTCATTCACCATTCAAGGCATATTGACACTTAGAAGCATTTTCTCAGATTTCACAGGTTTCTCCTAATGGCAGTTTTGAAAATGAAGCACATTTGACAGAAAAATCCTCTTCAAGCTATTTCTACCCAATAGACATGTAATTTACATTGTTTCCTTCAATATGACATTCCGTATTCCGAACACGTTACATGCATCACGAATTTGACAAACATTCTTTAATGACGTTGAGCATGTGGATTATCGATGTTTCAACCAGAATACAAGGCATATTTACACCTAGAAATATTTACTTATATTTCGCAGATTTTTCCTAACGTCAGTAATGAAAATCAGGCAGTTTTCGCAGAAAAATTCTCTTGCTGCATTTTCAATCCAATAGACATCCCATATTCATAGATACCGTCACCGTAACATTCCATGTTCTGTAAAAGGTACGTGCACATTGGATTCAACAAATATTCACAGCTGAGTTGTTGGAATGTGAATTACACATCTTTAATAAACCATTGAAGTCATATTGTCACCTTAAATCATTTGCTCAGATTTTGCAGCGTTTTCATAACACCAGTTTACAAACAGAGGTAGATTTTACAGTAAAATGCTCCTGGAGCGGGTTCTCACCAATAGATATGTAATTTACATAGTTTCCTTCAACGTGACATTCCGTGTTCCGTACAAACTACATTCATCACGGATTTCAGAAACATTTTTATTGAGTTGTGTACATGTGTATTACAGAACTTTCATCCACCATACAAGGCATATTTACACCTAGAAATTTTAACTCTTAGTTTGCAGCATTTTCCTAATAGCAGTTTCAAAAATCAGGCAGTTTCCTAAGGAAAAAACTGTTGGAGCGTGTTCTACCCAATAGATATGTAAATTACATAGATTATCCCGCTGTGAAATTCCGTGTTTCGAACACGCTACATGCAGATAGGATTCGACAATAATACACTACAGAGTTGTTTGCATGTGGATTACAGGACTTTCATCACAATACAAGGCATATTGATGCTTAGAAGCATTTTCTCCGATTTCACAGAGCTTTCCAAACGCCTGTTTCGGAACTGAGGCAGATTTCACGGCAAAAAACTCTTGGAGCGGGTTCAAAACCATAGACATGTAATTTACATGGATACGCTCACCGTGAAATTCCGTGTTCCGAACACGCTACATGCATCTCGGATTCGATAAATATTCACTACAGAGTTGTTAGCATGTGGATTTCCGATCTTTCATCCACCCTACAAGACATATTTACACCGAGAAACTATTCATCTGGGTTCGCAGGGTTTTCCTAACGCCAGTTTCGAAAATCAGGCAGATATCTCAGGAAAAATCTCTTGGAGTGATTTCTAACCAAGAGAAATGTAATTAACATAAACTCCCTGGCCATGAAATCCCGTGTTCCAAACATGCTACATGCATAATGGATTCGACAACTATTCACTACAGATTTGTTAGCATGTGGATTTCCGAACTTTCATCACCATAGATTGAATATTGATACTTAGAAGTATTTTCTCAGATTTTGCAGCGTTTTCATAACACCAGATTCCAAACAGAGGTAGATTTTACAGTAAAATGCTGCTGGAGCGGGTTCTCAAAAGTAGATATTTAATTTACATAGTATCCTTCAACGTGACATTCCGTGTTCCGAACACACTACATATATCACGGATTTGAGAAACATTTTTAATGAGTTGTGTACATGTGTATTACAGAACTTTCATCCACCATACAAGGCATATTTACACCTAGAAATTTTAACTCTTTGTTTGCAGCTTTTTCCTAATAGCAGTTTCAAAAATTAGGCAGTATCCTAAGGAAAAAACTGTTGGAGTGTGTTCTACCCAATAGATATCTAAATTACATAGATTATCCTGCTGTGAAATTCTGTGTTTCGAACAAGCTACATGCAGATAGGATACGACAAAATATACTACAGTGTTGTTTCCAAGTGGATTACAGGACTTTCATCACAATATAAGGCATATTGATGCTTAGAAGCATTTTCTCTGATTTCACAGAGCTTTCCAAATGCCAGTTTCGAAACTGAGGCAGATTTCACGGCAAAAACCTCTTGGAGCGGGTTCAAAACAATAGACATGTAATTTACATGGATTCGCTCGCTGTGCATTTCCCTGTTCCGAACACGCTACGTGCATCCCGGATTCGATAAATATTCACTACAGAGTTCTTAGCATGCGGATTACCGAACTTTCATCCACCATACAAGGCATATTTACACCTAGAAGTAGTTATTCTGATTTCGCAGGTTTTTCCTAACATCCAGTTTCGAAAATCATGAAATTTTCGCAGAAAAATTCAACTCAAGCGAGATCTATCCTATAGAATTGTTATTTTCCGAGTTTCACTCACCGAGACATTCCGTGTTCCGAAAACGTTACATTAATCACGGCTTCGACAAAAATTATTTAATGCCCGTGAGCATTTGGATTATCGATGTATCAACCACAATACAAGGCACATTTACACCTAGAAATATTTACTTAGATTTCGCAGATTTTTCCTAACGTCAGTTATGAAAATCAGGCAGTTTTTGCAGAAAAATTCTCTTGCTGCATGTTAGATCCAAGAGACATCCCATTTTGATAGATACCGTCACCGTAACATTCCGTGTTTTGTAAAAGTAACGTGCACATTGGATTCAGCAAATTTTCACAGCTGAGTTTTTAGAATGTGAATTACACATCTTTAATAAACCATTGAAGACATATTGTCACCTTAAAGCATTTGCTCAGATTTCGCAGCGTTTTCATAACACCAGTTTCCAAACAGAGGTAGATTTTACAGTAAAATGTTCCTGGAGCGGGTTCTCACCAATAGATATGTAATTTACATAGTTTCCTTCAACGTTACATTCTGTGTTCCGAACACACTACATACATCACGGATTTTAGAAACATTTTTATGAGTTGTGTTCATGTGTATTACAGAACTTTCATCCACTATACAAGGCATATTTACACCTAGAAATTTTAACCCTTAGTTTGCAGATTTTTCTTAATAGCAGTTTCAAAAATCAGGCAGTTTCCTAAGGAAAAAAGTATTGGAGCGTGTTCTACCCGATATGTAAATTACATAGATTCTCCTGCTGTGAAATTCCGTGTTTCGAACACGCTACATGCAGATAGGATTCGACAAAATACACTACAAAGTTGTTTGCATGTGGATTAGAGGACTTTCATCACAATACAAGGCATATTGATGCTTAGAAGCATTTTCTCTGATTTCACAGAGCTTTCCAAACGCCAGTTTCGAAACTGAGGCAGATATCACGGCAAAAACCTCTTGGAGTGGGTTCAAAACAATAGACATGTAATTTACATGGATTCGCTCACCGTCAAAATCCGTGTTCCGAACACGCTACATGCATCTCGGATTAGAAAAAGATTCTTTAATATCTTGTGAAAATCTGGATTACCGAACTTTCTTCCAACATAAAAGCATATTTACACCTAGAAATATTTACTATCATTTTGAAGCTTTCTCCAAACTTCAGATTCGATAATCATGCAATTTTCACAGAAAAATTCTATTCTAGCTAGTTCTACCCAATAGAATTGTAATTTACATTGTTTCATTATGCTGAAATTCCATTTTCAAAAAGCGCTCCATGAATCACGGTTTGAAAAATAATTACTACGCTGTTATTAACATGTGCATTACCGGACTTTCATTCACCATTCAAGGCATATTGACACTTAGAAGCATTTTCTCAGATTTCACAGTGTTCTGCTAATGGCAGTTTTGAAAATGAGGCACATTTCGCAGAAAAATTCTCTTCAAGAGAGTTCTACCCAATAGACATGTAATTTACATTGTTTCCTTCAATATGACATTCCGTATTCCGAACACGTTACATGCATCACGAATTGGACAAACATTTTTAATGAGTGGGAGCATGTGGATTACCGAACTTTCATCCACCATACAAGGAATATTTACACCTAGAAGTGTTTATTCGGATTTTGCAGGTTTTCCTAACATCCAGTTTCGAAAATCATGAAAATTTCGCTGAAAAATTCAATTCCAGCGAGTTCTATAGAGTAGAATTGTTATTTTCTGAGTTTCACTCACCGACACATTCCATGTTCCGAAAACGTTACATTAATCACGGCTTCAACAAACATTATTTAATGACCGTGAGCATGTGGATTACCGATGTTTCAACCACAATACAAGGCATATATACACCTAGAAATATTTACTTAGATTTCGCAGATTTTTCCTAACGTCAGTTATGAAAATCAGGGAGGTTTCTCAGAAAAATTCTCTTGCTGCATGTTCGATCCAATAGACATCCCAGTTTCATAGATACTGTCACCGTAATTTTCCGTGTTCTGAAAAAGTAACGTGCATATTGGATTCAGCAAATTTTCACAGCTGAGTTGTTAGAATGTGAATTACACATCTTTAATAAACCATTGAAGACATATTGTCACCTTAAAGCATTTGCTCAGATTTTGCAGCGTTTTCATAACACCAGTTTCCAAACAGAGGTAGATTTTACAGTAAAATGCTCCTGGAGCGGGTTCTCACCAATAGATATGTAATTTACATAGTTTCCTTCAACGTGACATTCCGTGTTCCGAACACACTACATACATCACGGATTTGAGAAACATTTTTAATGAGTTGTGTACACGTGTATTATAGAACTTTCATCCACCATACAAGGCATATTTATACCTAGAAACTTTAACTATTAGTTTGCAGCTTTTTCCTAATAGCAGTTTCAAATATCAAGCAGTTTCCTAAGGAAAAAATTGTTGGAGCATGTTCTACCCAATAGATATGTAAATTAAATAGTTTCTCCTGCTGTGAAATTCCGTGTTTCGAACACGCTACATGCAGATAGGATGCGACAAAATACACTACAGAGTTGTTTGCATGTGGATTACGGGACTTTCATCACAATACAAGGCATAATGATGCTTAGAAGCATTTTCTCTGATTTCACAGAGCTTTCCAAACGCTAGTTTCGAAACTGATGCAGATTTCACGACAAAAACCTCTTAGAGTGCGTTCAAAACAATAGACATGTAATTTACATGGATTCACTCACCGTCAAATTCCGTGTTCCGAACATGCTACATGCATCTCGGATTCCAAAAATATTCACTGCAGAGTTGTTAGCAAGTGGATTACAGCACTTTCATCCAACATACAAGGCTTACTGACACTTTGAAGAATTTTTTGAGATTTCACAGTTTAGTTTTAATGCCAGGTTTGAAAATGAGGCAGATTTGGCAGGAAAATGCTCTTGGAGCGAGTTCTACCCAAAAGATATGTAATTAACCTAGTTTCAATCACCGAGACGTTCTGTGTTCTGAACACGTTACATGCATCACGGATTCGACAAACATTCTTTAATAAGTAGTGAACATGTGTATCACCGAACTTTCATCCACCTTACAATGCATATTTATAAATAGAAATTTTTTTCTGATTTAGTTGATTTCTCCTAATGTCAGTTTTTAAATCATGCAGTTTCCGCAGAAAAATCCTCTTGTAGTGAGTTCTACCCAATAGACATGCAATTTACATAGAACCCGTCATCGTGAAATTCTGTGTTCCGAAAAAGCTACATACATCACGGATTCGACAAATATTCACTACAGAGTCATTAGCATAAGGATTACCGAACTTTCATCCACCATAAAAGCCATATTGACACTTTGATGCATTTTCTCATATTTGGAAAGTTTTTCCTAATGCCAGTTTTGAAAATGAGGCAGAATTCGCAGAAAAAGCTCTTGGAGTGAGTTCTACCCAAGAGACATGTATTTTATATAGATTTGCTCACGGTGATATTCTGTGTTCCGAACACGCTTCATGTATCTCGGATTCGACAAATATTCACTACAGAGTTGTTAGCATGCGGATTACCGAACTTTCATCCACCCTACAAGGCATAGTTACACCGAGAATCTATTCATCTGAGTTCGCAGTGTTTTCCTAACGCCAGTTTCGAAAATCAGGCAGATTTCTCAGGAAAAATCTCTTGGAGTGATTTCTAACCAAGAGAAATATAATTAACATAAACTCCTGGCCATGATATCCCGTGTTCCGAACATGCTACATGTATAATGGATTCGACAAATATTCACTACAGATTTGTTTGCATGTGGACTACCGAACTTTCATCACAATAGATTGAATATTGATACTTACAAGTATTTTCTCAGATTTTGCAGCGTTTTCCAAATGCCAGTTTCAAAAATGAAGCAGTTTTCGCAGAAAAATTCTCTTGGAGCGAGTTCTACCCAATAGAGAAGTAATTTACATTGTTTCAATCACCGTGAAATTCCACATTCCGAACACGGTATATGCATCACAGATTAGAAAAAGATTCTTTAATATGTTGTGAAAATGTGGATTACCGAACTTTCTTCCAACATAAAGGCATATTTACACCTAGAAATATTTACTCTCATTTTGAAGCTTTCTCCAAACTTCAGATTCGATAATCATGCAATTTTCGCAGAAAAATTCTATTCTAGATAGTTCTACCCAATAGAATTGTAATTTACATTGTTTCATTACGCTGAAATTCCATTTTCAAAAAGCGCTCCATGAATCACGATTTGAAAAATAATTACTACACTGTTATTAACATGTGGATTACCGGAATTTCATTCACCATTCAAGGCATATTGACACTTAGAAGCATTTTCTCAGATTTCACAGGGTTCTCCTAATGGCAGTTTTGAAAATGAGGCACATTTCGCAGAAAAATTCTCTTCAAGAGAGTTCTACCCAATAGACATGTAATTTACATTGTTTCCTTCAATATGACATTCCGTATTCCGATCACGTTACATGCATCACGAATTGGACAAACATTCTTTAATGAGTGGGAGCATGTGGATTACCGAACTTTCATCCCCCATACAAGCATATTTACACATAGAAGTGTTTATTCTGATTTCGCAGGTTTTTCCTAACATCCATTTTCAAAAATCATGAAATTTTCGCTGAAAAATTCAATTCCAGCGAGTTCTATAGAGTAGAATTGTTATTTTCTGAGTTTCACTCACCGAGACATTCCATGTTCCGAAAACGTTACATTAATCACGGCTTCGACAAACATTATTTAATGACCGTGAGCATGTGGATTACCGATGTTTCAACCACAATACAAGGCATATTTACACCTAGAAATATTTAGTTAGATTTCGCAGATTTTTCCTAACGTCAGTTATGAAAATCAGGCAGGTTTCTCAGAAAAATTCTCTTGCTGCATGTTCGATCCAATAGACATCCCAGTTTCATAGATACTGTCACCGTAATTTTCCGTGTTCTGAAAAATAACGTGCATATTGGATTCAGCAAATTTCCACAGCTGAGTTGTTAGAATGTGAATTACACATCTTTAATAAACCATTGAAGACATATTGTCACCTTAAAGCATTTGCTCAGATTTTGCAGCGTTTTCATAACACCAGTTTCCAAACATAGGTAGATATTACAGTAAAATGTTCCTGGAGCGGGTTCTCACCATTATGTATGTAATTTACATAGTTTCCTTCAACGTGACATTCCGTGTCCAGAACACACTAAATACATCACGGATTTGAGAAACATTTTTAATGAGTTGTGTACATCTGTATTACAGAACTTTCATCCACCATACAAGGCATATTTACACCTAAATACTTTAACTCTTAGTTTGCAGCATTTTCCTAATAGCAGTTTCAAAAATCAGGCAGTTTCCTAAGGAAAAAACTGTTGGAGCGTGTTCTACCCAATAGATATGTAAATTACATAGATTCTCCTGCTGTGAAATTCCGTGTTTCGAACACGCTACATGCAGATAGGTTTCGACAAAATACACTACAGTGTTGTTTGAATGAGGATTAGAGGACTTTCATCACAATACAAGGCATATTAAAACTTAGAAGCATTTTCTCTGATTTCACAGAGCTTTCCAAACGCCAGGTTCGAAACTGAGGCAGATTTCACGGCAAAAACCTCTTGGAGCGGGTTCAAAACAATAGATATGTAATATATATGGATTCGCTCACCGTGAAATTCTGTGTTCCGAAAACCCTACATGCATCTCGGATTCGACTACTATTCACTACAGAGTTGTTAACAAGTGGATTACAGCACTTTCATCCACCATAAAAGACATATTGACACTTTGAAGCTTTTTCTCATATTGTGAAAGTTTTTCCTAATGCCAGTTTTGAAAATGAGGCAGAATTCGCAGAAAAAGCTCTTGGAGCGAGTTCTATCCAAGAGACACGTATTTTACATAGATTCGCTCAACATGATATTCTGTGTTCCAAACACGCTACATGCATCTCTGATTCGACAAATATTCACTACATAGTTGTTAGCAAGTTGATTACAGCACTTTCATCCACCATACATGGCTTACTTACACTTTGAAGAATTTTCTCAGATTTCACAGTTTAGTTTTAATGCCAGGTTTGAAAATGAGGTAGATTTGGCAGGAAAATGCTCTTGGAGCGAGTTCTACCCAAAAGAAATGTAATTTACCTAGTATCACTCACCGTGACATTCCGTGTTCTGAACACGTTACATGCATCACGGATTCGACAAACATTCTTTAATGAGTTGTGAACATGTGTATTACCGAACTTTCATCCTCCTTACAATGCATATTTATACATAGAAAGTTATTTCTTATTTAGTAGATTTCCCCTAACGTCTGTTTTTAAATCATGCAGTTTTCACAGAAATATCCTCTTGGTGAGAGTTCTACACAATAGACATGCAATTTACATAGAACCCGTCATCGTGAAATTCCATGTTCCGAAAAAGCTACATGCATATCGGTTTCGACAGATATTCACTACAGAGTTGTTAGCATAAGGATTACCGAACTTTCATCCACCATAAAAGCCATATTGACAGTTTGAAGCATTTTCAAATATTTGGAAAGTTTTTCCTAATGCCAGTTTTAAAACTGAGGCAGAATTCGCAGAAAAAGCTCTTGGAGCGAGTTCTAACCAAGAGACATGTATTTTACACAGATTCGCTCACCGTGATCTTCTGTGTTCCGAACACGCTTCATGTATCTCAGATTCGACAAATATACAGTACAGAGTTGTTAGCATGTGGATTACCGAACTTTCATCCACCCTACAAGGCATATTTACACCGAGAATCTATTCATCTGAGTTCGCATTGTTTTCCTAACGCCAGTTTCGAAAATCAGGCAGATTTCTCAGGAAAAATCTCTTGGAGTGATTTCTAACCAAGAGAAATGTAATTAACATAAACTTCCTGGCCATGAAATCCCGTGTTTCGAACATGCTACATGCATAATGGATTCGACAACTATTCACTACAGATTTGTAAGCATGTGGATTACCGAACTTTCATCACAATCGATTGAATATTGATACTTAGAAGAATTTTCTCAGATTTTGCAGCTTTTTCCAAACACCAGTTTCAAAAATGAAGCAGTTTTCGCAGAAAAATCCTTTTGGAGCGAGTTCTACCCAATAGAGAAGTAATTTACATTGTTTCAATCACTGTGCAATTCCACGTTCCTAACACGGTATATGCATCACGGATTAGAAAAAGATTCTTTAATATGTAGTGAAAATGTGGATTACCAAACGTTCTTCCAACGTAAAGGCATATTTACACATAGAAATATTTACACTCATTTTGAAGCTTTCTCCAAACTTCAGATTCCATAATCATGCAATTTTCGCAGAAAAATTCTATTCTGGATTGTTCTACCCAATAGAATTGTAATTTAAATTGTTTCATTACGGTGAAATTCCGTTTTCCAAAAGCTTTTCATGAATCACGTTTTGAGAAATAATTACTACACTGTTATTAACATGTGGATTACCAGACTTTCATTCACCATTCAAGTCATATTGACACTTAGAAGCATTTTCTCAGATTTCACAGGGTTCTCCTAATGGCAGTTTTGAAAATGAGGCACATTTCGCAGAAAAATTCTCTTCAAGCTAGTTCTACCCAATAGACATGTATTTTACATTGTTTCCTTCAATATGACATTCCGTATTCCGAACTTGTTACATGCATCACGAATTGGACAAACATTCTTTAATGAGTGGGAGCATGTGGATTACCGAACTTTCATCCACCATACAGGCATATTTACACCTAGAAGTGTTTATTCTGATTTGGCAGGTTTTTCCTAACATCCAGTTTCGAAAATCATGAAATTTTCGCAGAAAAATTCAATTCAAGCGAGTTCTATCCAGAAGAATTGTTATTTTCTGAGTTACACTCACCGAGACATTCCATTTTCCGAAAATGTTACATTAATCATGGCTTCGACAAACATTATTTAATGACCGTGAGCATGTGGATTACCGATGTTTCAACCACAATACAAGGCATATATACACCTAGAAATATTTACTTAGAGTTCGCAGATTTTTCCTAACGTCAGTTATGAAAATCAGGCAGTTTTCGCAGAAAAATTCTCTTGCTGCATGTTCGATCCAATAGACATCCCATTTTCATAGATACTGTCACCGTAACATTCCGTGTTCTGAAAAAGTAACGTGCACATTGGATTCAGCCAATTTTCACAGCTGAGTTGTTAGAATGTGAATTACACATCTTTAATACACCATTGTAGACATATTGTCACCTTAAAGCATTTGCTCAGATTTTGCAGCATTGTCATATCACCAGGTTACAAACAGAGGTAGATTTTACAAGAAATGCTCCTGGAGCTGGTTCTCACCAATAGATATGTAATTTACATCGTTTCCTTCAACGTGACATTCCGTGTTCCTAACACACAACAGTTATCACGGATTTGAGAAACATTTTTAATGAGTTGTGTACATGTGTAATAAAGGACTTTCATCCACCATACAAGGCATATTTACACCTAGAAACTTTAACTCTTAGTTTGCAGCTTTTTCCTAAAAGCAGATTAAAAATCAGGCAGTTTCCTAAGGAAAAAACTGTTGGAGCGTGTTCTACCCAATAGATATCTAAATTGCATAGATTCTCCCGCTGTGAAATTCCGAGTTTCGAACACGCTACATGCAGATAGGGTTCGAAAAAAAATACCCTACAGAGATGTTTGCATGTGGATTACAGAACTTTCATCACAATACAAGGCATATTGAAGCTTAGAAGCATTTTCTCTGATTTCTCAGAGATTTCCAAACGCCAGTTTCGAAACTGAGGAAGATTTCACGGCAAAATCCTCTTGTAGCGGGTTCAAAACAATAGACATGTAATTTACATGGATACGCTCACCGTGACATTCCGTGTTCTGAACACGCTACATACATCTCGGATTCGACAAATATTCACTACAGAGTAGTTAGCAAGTGGATTACAGCACTTTCATCCACCATACAAGGTTTACTGACACTTTGAAGAATTTTCTGAGATTTCACAGGATAGTTTTAATGCCAGGTTTAAAAATGAGGCAGATTTGGCAGGAAAAAGCACTTGGAGCGAGTTCTACCCAAAAGATATGTAATTTACCTAGTTTCACTCACCGTGACATTCCGTGTTCTGAAAACGTTATATGCATCACGGATTCGACAAACATTCTTTAATCAGCTCTGAACATGTGTATTACCGAACTTTCATCCCCCTTACAATGCATATTTATACATAGAATGTTTTATTCTGATTTAGTAGATTTCTCCTAATGTCAGTTTATAAATCATGCAGTTTTCGCAGAAAAATCCTCTTGGAGCGAGTTCTACCCAATAGACATGCAATTTACATAGAACCCGTCATCGTGAAATTCCGTGTTCCGAAAAAGCTACATGCATCATAGATTCGACAAATATTCACTACAGAGTCGTTAGCATAAGGATTACCGAACTTTCATCCACCATAAAAGCCATATTGACACTTTGAAGCATTTTCTCATATTTCGAAAGTTTTTCCTAATGCCAGTTTTGAAAATGAGGCAGAATTCGCAGAAAAAGCTCTTGGAGCGAGTTCTACCCAAGACATATGTATTTTAAACAGATTCGCTCACCGTGATATTCTGTGTTCCGAACACGCTTCATGTATCTCGGATTCGACAAATATTCACTACAGAGATGTTAGCATTAGGATTAACGAACTTTCATCCACCCTACAAGGCATATTTACACCGAGAATCTATTCATCTGAGTTCGCATTGTTTTCCTAACGCCAGTTTCGAAAATCAGGCAGATTTCTCAGGAAAAATCTCTTGGAGTGATTTCTAACCAAGAGAAATGTAATTAACATAAACTCCTGGCCATGAAATCCCGTGTTCCGAACATGCTACATGCATAATGTATTCGACAAATATTCACTACAGATTTGTTTGCATGTGGATTACCGAACTTTCATCACAAGAGATTGAATATTGATAATTAGAAATATTTTCTCAGATTTTGCAGCGTTTTCCAAACGCCAGTTTCAAAAATGAAGCAGTTTACTAAGAAAAATCCTCTTGGAGCGGGTTCTACTCTATAGAGAATTAATTTACATTGTTTCAATCACCATGAAATTTCACGTTCATAACACGGTATATGCATCACTGATTAGAAAAGATTCTTTAATATGTTGTGAAAAGGTGGATTACTGAACTTTCTTCCAACATAAAGGCATATTTACACCTAGAAATATTTACTCTCATTTTGAAGCTTTCTCCAAACTTCAGATTCGATAATCATGCAATTTACGCAGAATAATTCTATTCTAGCTCGTTCTACCCAATAGAATTGTAATTTACATTGATTCATTACGCTGAAATTCAATTTTCCAAAAGTGCTCCATGAATCACGGTTTGAAAAATAATTACTACACTGTTATTAAAATGTGGATTACCGTACTTTCATTCACCATTCAAGGCATATTGACACTTAGAAGCATTTTCTCAGATTTCACAGGGTTCTCCTAGTGGCAGTTTTGAAAATGAGGCACATTTTGCAGAAAAATTCTCTTCAAGCGAGTTCTACCCAATAGACATGTAATTTACATTGTTTCCTTCAATATGACATTCCATATTCCGAACACGTTACATGCATCACGAATTGGACAAACATTCTTTAATGAGTGGGAGCATGTGGATTACCGAACTTTCATCCACCATACAAGGCATATTTACACCTAGAAGTGTTTATTCTGATTTCGCATGTTTTTTCTAACATCCAGTTTCGAAAATCATGAAATTTTCGCTGAAAAATTTAATTCAAGCGAGTTTTATCCAGTAGAATTGTTATTTTCCGAGTTTCACTCACCGAGACATTCCGTGTTCTAAAAAGGTTACATTAATCACGGCTTCGACAAACATTATTTATTGACCGTTAGCATGTGGATTACCGATGTATCAACCAGAATACAAGGCATATTAACACCTAGAAATATTTAGTTAGATTTCGCAGATTTTTCCTAACGTCAGTTACGAAAATCAGGCAGTTTTCGCAGAAAAGTTCTCTTGCTGCATGTTCGATCCAATAGACATCCGATTTTCATAGACACCGTAACCATAAATTTCCATGTTCTGTAAAAGATACGTGCACATTGGATTCAACAAATATTCACAACTGAGTTGTTTGAATGTGAATAACACATCTTTAATAAACCATTGAAGGAATATTGTCACCTTAAATCATTTGCTCAGATTTTGCAGCGTTTTCATAACACCAGTTTACAAACAGAGGTAGATTTTACAGTAAAATGCTCCTGGAGCGGGTTCTCACCAATAGATATGTAATTTACATTGTTTCCTTCATGGTGACATTCCGTGTTCTGAACACACTTCATACATCACGGATTTGAGAAACATTTTTTATGAGTTGTGTACATGTGTATTACAGAACTTTCATCCACCATACAAGGCATATATACACCCTAGAAACATTAACACTGAGTTTGCAGCTTTTTCCTTATAGCAGTTTCAAATTCAGGCAGTTTCCTAAGGAAAAAACTGTTGGAGCGTGTTCTACCCAATAGATATCTAAATTGCATAAATTCTCCCGCTGTGAAATTCCGAGTTTCGAACACGCTACATGCAGATAGGGTTCGAAAAAAAATGCCCTACAGAGATGTTTGCATGTGGATTACAGGACTTTCATCACAATACAAGGCATATTGATGCTTAGAAGCATTTTCTCTGATTTTTCAGAGCTTTCCAAATGCCAGTTTTGAAACTGAGGCAGATTACACGGCAAAAAACTCTTGGGGTGGGTTCAAAACAATAGACAAGTAATTTAAATGGATTCACTCAAAGTGAAATTCCATGTTCCGAACACGCTACATGCTTTTCAGCTTCGACAAATATACACTACAGAGTTGTTAGCAAGTGGATTACAGCACTTTCATCCACCATACATGGCTTACTGACACTTTGAAAAATTTTGTGAGATTTCAAAGTTTAGTTTTAATGCCAGGTTTAAAAATGAGGCAGATTTGGCAGGAAAATGCTCTTGCAGGGAGTTCTACCCAAAAGATATGTAATTTACCTAGTTTCACTCACCGTGACATTCCGTGTTCTGAACACGTTACATGCATCACGGAATCGACAAACATTCTTTAATGAGTTGTGAACATGTGTATTACCGAACTTTCATCCCCCTTACATTGCATATTTATACATAGAATGTTTTATTCTGATTTAGTAGATTTCTCCTAATGTCAGATTATAAATCATGCAGTTTTCGCAGAAAAATTCTCTTGCTGCTTTTTCTATCCAACAGACATCGCATTTTGATATATACCGTCACCGTAACATTCCATGTTGTGTAAAAGGTACGTGCACATTGGATTCAACAAATATTCACAGATGAGTTTTTGGAATGTGAATTACACATCTTTAATAAACCATTGAAGACATATTGTCACCTTAAATCTTTTGCTCAGATTTTGCAGCGTTTTCATAACACCAGTTTACAAACAGAGGTAGATTTTACAGTAAAATGCTCCTGGAGCGGGTTCTCACCAATAGATATGCAATTTACATAGTTTCCTTCAACGTGACATTCCGTGTTCCGAACAGACTACATTCATCACGGATTTGAGAAACATTTATATTGAGTTGTGTACATGTGTATTACAGAACTTTCATCCACCATAAAAGGCATATTTACACCTAGAAATTTTAACTATTAGTTTGCAGCTTTTTCCTAAAAGCAGTTTCAAAAATCAGGCAGTTTCCTAAGGAAAAAACTGTTGGAGCGTTTTCTACCCAATAGATATGTAAATTACATAGATTATCCCACTGTGAAATTCCGTGTTTCGAACACGCTACATGCAGATATGATTGGACAATAATACACTACAGAGTTGTTTGCATGTGGATTACAGGACTTTCATCACAATACAAGGCATATTGATGCTTAGAAGCATTTTCTCCCATTTCACAGAGCTTTCCAAACGCCAATTTCGAAACTGAGGCAGATTTCACGGCAAAAATTTCTTGGAGCGGGTTCAAAACAATAGACATATAATTTACATGGATACGCTCACTGTGAAATTCCGTGTTCCGAACACGCTACATGCATCTCGGATTCGACAAATATTCACTACAGAGTTGTTAGCAAGTGGATTACTGCACTTTCATCCACCATACATGGCTTACTGACACTTTGAAAAATTTTCTGAGATTTCACAGGTTAGTTTTAATGCCAGGTTTGAAAATGAGGCAGATTGGGCAGGAAAATGCTCTTGGAGCGAGTTCTACCCAAAAGATATTTAATTTACCTAGTTTCACTCACCGTGATATTTCGTGTTCTGAACACGTTACATGCATCACGGATTCGAAAAACATTCTTTAATGAGTGGTGAACATGTGTATTACCGAACTTTCATCCAGCTTACAATTCATATTTATACATAGAAAGTTTATTCTGATTTAGTAGATTTCTCCTAATGTCAGTTTTTAAATCATGCAGTTTTCACAGAAAAATCCTCTTGGAGCGAGTTCTACCCAATTGACATGCAATTTACATAGAACCCGTCATCGTGAAATTCCGTGTTCCGAAAAAGCTACATGCATCACGGATTCGACAAATATTCACTACAGAGTCGTTAGCATAAGGATTACCGAACTTTCATCCACCATAAAATCCATATTGACACTTTGAAGCATTTTCTCATATTTTGAAAGTTTTTCCTAATGCCAGGTTTGAAAATGAGGCAGAATTCGTAGAAAAAGCTCTTGGAGCGAGTTCTACCCAAGAGACATGTATTTTACATAGATTCGCTCACCGCGATATTCTGTGTTTCAAAAACGCTTCATGTATCCGGATTCGACAAATATTCACTACAGAGTTGTTAGCATGCGGATTACCGAACTTTCATTCACCCTACAAGACATATTTACACCGAGAAACTATTCATCTGAGTTCGCAGGGTTTTCCTAACTCCAGTTTCGAAAATCGGCAGATTTCTCAGGAAAAATCTCTTGGAGTGATTTCTAACCAAGAGAAATGTAATTTATATAAACTCCCTGGCCATGAAATCCCGTGTTCCAAACATGCTACATGCGTAATGGATTCGACAACTATTCACTACAGATTTGTTAGCATGTGGATTACAGAACTTTCATCACCATAGATTGAATATTGATACTTAGAATTATTTTCTCAGATTTTGCAGCATTTTCATAACAGAATTTTCCAAACAGAGGTAGATTTTACAGTAAAATGCTCATGGAACGGGTTCTCAAATGTAGATATTTAATTTACATAGTTTCCTTCAACGTGACATTCCGTGTTCCGAACACACTACATACATCACGGATTTGAGAAAAATTTTTTATGAGTTGTGTACATGTGTATTACAGAACTTTCATCCACCATAAAAGGCATATATACACCTAGAAATTTTAACTCTTAGTTTGCAGCATTTTCCTAATAGCAGTTTCAAAATCAGGCAGTTTCCTAAGGAAAAAACTGTTGGAGTGTGTTCTACCCAATAGATATCTAAATTACATAGATTATCCTGCTGTGAAATTCCGTGTTTCGAACACTCTACATGCAGATAGGATTCGACAAAATATACTACAGTGTTGTTTCCATTTGGATTACAGGAGTTTCATCAAAATATAATGCATATTGATGCTTAGAAGCATTTTCTCTGATATCACAGAGCTTTCCAAATGCCAGTTACGAAACTGAGGCAGATTTCACGGCAAAAACCTCTTGGAGCGGGTTCAAAACAATAGACATGTAATTTACATGGATTCGCTCGCTGTGAATTTCCCTGTTCCTAACACGCTTCATGCATCTCGGATTCGACAAATGTTCACTACAGAGTTCTTAGCATGCGGATTACCGTACTTTCATCCACCCTACAAGGCATATTTACACCGAGAATCTATTCATCTGAGTTCGCAGTGTTTTCCTAATGCCAGTTTCAAAAATCAGGCAGATTTCTCAAGATAAATCTCTTGGAGTGATTTCTAACCAAGAGAAATGTAATTAACATAAACTCCCTGGCCATGAAATCCCGTGTTCCGAACATGCTACATGCATAATGGATTCGACAACTATTCACTACAGATTTGTTAGCATGTGGATTACCGAACTTTCATCACAATAGATTGAATATTGATACTTAGAAGTATTTTCTCAGATTTTGCAGCGTTTTCTAAACGCCAGTAACAAAAATGAAGCAGTTTTCACAGAAAAATCCTCTTGGAGCGAGTTCTACCCAATAGAGAAGTAATTTACATTGTTTCAATCACCGTGAAATTCCACGTTCCTAACACGGTATATGCATCACGGATTAGAAAAAGATTCTTTAATATGTTGTGAAAATGTGGATTACCGAACTTTCTTCCAACACAAAGGCATATTTACACCTAGAAATATTTACTCCCATTTTGAAGCTTTCTCCAATCTTCAGATTCCATAATCATGCAATTTTCGCAGAAAAATTCTATTCTAGCTAGTTCTACCCAATAGAATTGTAATTTACATTGTTTCATTACGGTGAAATTCCGTTTTCCAAAAGCTTTTCATGAATCACGTTTTGAGAAATAATTACTACACTGTTATTAACATGTGGATTACCAGACTTTCATTCACCATTCAAGTCATATTGACACTTAGAAGCATTTTCTCAGATTTCACAGGGTTCTCCTAATGGCAGTTTTGAAAATGAGGAACATTTCGCAGAAAAATTCTCTTCAAGCTAGTTCTACCCAATAGAAATGTAATTTACATTGTTTCCTTCAATATGACATTCCGTATTCCGAACATGTTACATGCATCACGAATTGGACAAACATTCTTTAATGAGTGGGAGCATGTGGATTACCGAGCTTTCATCCACCATACAAGGCATATTTACACCTAGAAGTGTTTATTCTGATTTCGCAGGTTTTTCCTAACATCCAGTTTCGAAAATCATGAAATTTTCACAGAAAAATTCAATTTAAGCGAGTTCTATCCAGAAGAATTGTTATTTTCTGAGTTTCACTCACCGAGACATTCCATTTTCCGAAAAAGTTACATTAATCATGGCTTCGACAAACATTATTTAATGACCGTGAGCATGTGGATTACCGATGTTTCAAACACAATACAAGGCATATTTACACCTAGAAATATTTACTTAGATTTCGCAGATTTTTCCTAATGTCAGTTATGAAAATCAGGCAGTTTTCGCAGAAAAATCCTCTTGCTGCATGTTCGATCCAATAGACATCCCATTTTCATAGATACTGTCACCGTAACATTCCGTGTTCTGAAAAAGTTACGTGCACATTGGATTCAGCAATTTTTCACCGCTGAGTTGTTAGAATGTGAATTACACATCTTTAATACACAATTGTAGACATATTGTAACCTTAAAGCATTTGCTCAGATTTTGCAGCATTGTCATATCACCAGGTTACATACAGAGGTAGATTTTACAGTAAAATGCTCCTGGAGCTGGTTCTCACCAATAGATATGTAATTTACATCGTTTCCTTCAACGTGACATTCCGTGTTCCGAACACACAACATATATCACGGATTTGAGAAACATTTTTAATGAGTTGTGTACATGTGTAATAAAGGACTTTCATCCACCATACAAGGCATATTTACACCTAGAAATTTTAACTCTTAGTTTGCAGCTTTTTCCTTATAGCATTTTCAAAAATCAGGCAGTTTCCTAAGGAAAAAACTGTTGGAGCGTGTTCTACCCAATAGATATCTAAATTACATAGATTCTCCCGCTGTGAAATTCCGTGTTTCGAACACGCTACATGCTGATAGGGTTCGAAAAAAAATACCCTACAGAGATGTTTGCATGTGGATTACAGGACTTTCATCACAATACAAGGCATATTGATGCTTAGAATCATTTTCTCTGATTTCTCAGAGCTTTCCAAATGCCAGTTTCGAAACTGAGGCAGATTACACTTCAAAAAACTCTTGGGGTGGGATCAAAACAATAGACAAGTAATTTACATGGATTCACTCAAAGTGAAATTCCGTGTTCCGAACACGCTACATGCTTTTCAGCTTCGACAAATATACACTACAGAGTTGTTAGCAAGTGGATTACAGCACTTTCATCCACCATACATAGCTTACTGACACTTTGAAAAATTTTGTGAGATTTCAAAGGTTAGTTTTAATGCCAGGTTTAAAAATGAGGACGATTTGGCAGGAAAATGCTCTTGCAGCGAGTTCTACCCAAAAGATATGTAATTTAACTAGTTTCACTCACCGTGACATTCCGTGTTCTGAACACGTTACATGCATCACGGATTCGACAAACATTCTTTAATGAGTTATGAACATGTGTATTACCGAACTTTCATCCCCCTTACAATGCATATTTATACATAGAATGTTTTATTCTGATTTAGTAGATTTCTCCTAATGTCAGTTTATAAATCATGCAGTTTTTGCAGAAAAATCCTCTTGGAACGAGTTCTACCCAATAGACATGCAATTTACATAGAACCCGTCATCGTGAAATTCCGTGTTCCGAAAAAGCTACATGCATCACGGATTCGACAAATATTCACTAAAGAGTCGTTAGCAAAAGGATTACCGAACTTTCATCCACCATAAAAGCCATATTGACACTTTGAAGCATTTTCTCATATTTCGAAAGTTTTTCCTAATGCCAGTTTTGAAAATGAGGCAGAATTCACAGAAAAAGCTCTTGGAGCGAGTTCTAACCAAGAGACATGTATTTTACACAGATTCGCTCACCGTGATATTCTGTGTTCCGAACACGCTTCATGTATCTTGGATTCAACAAATATTCACTACACAGTTCTTAGCATGCGGATTACCGAACTTTCATCCACCCTACAATGCATATTTACCCGAGAATCTATTCATCTGAGTTTGCAGTGTTTTCCTAAAGCCAGTTTCGAAAATCAGGCAGATTTCTCAGGAAAAATCTCTTGGAGTGATTTCTAACAATGAGAAATGTAATTAACATTAACTCCCTGGCCATGAAATCCCGTGTTCCGAACATGCTACATGCATAATTGATTCGACAACTATTCACTACAGATTTGTTAGCATGTGGATTACCGAACTTTCTTGCAACATAAAGGCATATTTACACCTAGAAATATTTACTCTCATTTTGCAGCTTTCTCCAAAATTCAGATTCCATAATCATGCAATTTTCGCAGAAAATTTCTATTCTAGCTAGTTCTACCCAAA
The DNA here is from genome assembly GCF_036321535.1 of Camelus dromedarius. Classification (NCBI taxonomy): domain Eukaryota; kingdom Metazoa; phylum Chordata; class Mammalia; order Artiodactyla; family Camelidae; genus Camelus; species Camelus dromedarius. The sequence continues at coordinate 284,523 of NW_026989758.1, forward strand.
AGAATTGTAATTTATATTGTTTCATTCCGGTGAAATACCGTTTTACAAAAACGCTCCATGAATAACGGTTTGAAAAATAATTACTACACTGTTATTAACATGTGGAATACCGACTTTCATTCACCATTCAAGGCATATTGACACTTAGAAGCATTTTCTCAGATTTCACAGGGTTCTGCTAATGGCAGTTTTGAAAATGGGGAACATTTGGCAGAAAAATCATCTTCAAGCCATTTCTACCCTATAGACATGTAATTTACATTGTTTCCTTCAATATGACATTCCATATTCCGAACACGTTACATGCATCACGAATTGGACAAACATTCTTTAATGAGTGGGAGCATGTGGATTACCAAACTTTCATCCACCATACAAAGCATATTTACACCTAGAAGTGTTTATTCTGATTTCGCAGGTTTTTCCTAACATCCAGTTTCGAAAATCATGAAATTTTCACAGAAATATTCAATTCAAGCGAGTTCTATAGAGTAGAATTGTTATTTTCTGAGTTTCACTCACCGAGACATTCCATTTTCCGAAAACGTTACATTAATCATTGCTTCAACAAACATTATTTAATGACCGTGAGCATGTGGATTACCGATGTTTCAACCACAATACAAGGCATATTTTCACCTAGAAATATTTACTTAGATTTCGCAGATTTTTCCTAACGTCAGTTATGAAAATCAGGCAGTTTTCGCAGAAAAATCCTCTTGCTGCATGTTCGATCAAATAGATATCCCATTTTCATAGATACCGTCACCGTAAAATTCCGTGTTCTGAAAAAGTAACGTGCACATTGGATTCAGCCAATTTTCACAGCTGAGTTGTTAGAATGTGAATTACACATCTTTAATAAACCATTTAAGACATATTGTCACCTTGAAGTGTTTGCTCAGATTTTGCAGCATTGTCATATCACCAGGATCCAAACAGAGTTAGATTTTACAGTAAAATGCTCCTGGAGCGGGTTCTCACCAATAGATATGTAATTTACATAGTTTCCTTCAAGGTGACATTCCGTGTTCAGAACACACTTCATACATCACGGATTTGAGAAACATTTTTAATGAGTTGTGTACATGTGTATTACAGAACTTTCATCCACCATACAAGGCATATATAAACCCTAGAAACATTAACACTGAGTTTGCAGCTTTTTCCTTATAGCAGTTTCAAAAATCAGGCAGTTTCCTAAGGAAAAAACTGTTGGAGCGTGTTCTACCCAATAGATATCTAAATTACATAGATTCTCCCGCTGTGAAATTCCATGTTTCGAACACGCTACATGCTGATAGAGTTCGAAAAAAAATACCCTACAGAGATGTTTGCATGTGGATTACAGGACTTTCATCACAATACAAGGCATATTGATGCTTAGAAGCATTTTCTCTGATTTCTCAGAGCTTTCCAAATGCCAGTTTCGAAACTGAGGCAGATTACACGGCAAAAAACTCTTGGGGTGGGTTCAAAACAATAGACAAGTAATTTACATGGATTCACTCAAAGTGAAATTCCGTGTTCCGAACACGCTACATGCTTTTCAGCTTCGACAAATATACAGTACAGAGTTGTTAGCAAGTGGATTACAGCACTTTCATCCACCATACATAGCTTACTGACACTTTGAAAAATTTTGTGAGATTTCAAAGGTTAGTTTTAATGCCAGGTTTGAAAATGAGGCAGATTTGGCAGGAAAATGCTCTTGCAGCGAGTTCTACCCAAAAGATATGTAATTTACCTAGTTTCACTCACCGTGACATTCCGTGTTCTGAACACGTTACATGCATCACGGATTCGACAAACATTCTTTAATCAGTTGTGAACATGTGTATTACTGAACTTTCATCCCCCTTACAATGCATATTTATACATAGAATGTTTTATTCTGATTTAGTAGATTTCTCCTAATGTCAGTTTATAAATCATGCAGTTTTCGCAGAAAAATCCTCTTGGAGCGAGTTCTAACCAATAGACATGCAATTTACATAGAACCCTTCATCGTGAAATTCCGTGTTCCGAAAAAGCTACATGCATCACGGATTCGACAAATATTCACTACAGAGTCGTTAGCATAAGGATTACCGAACTTTCATCCACCATAAAAGCCATATTGACAGTTTGAATCATTTTCTCATATTTCAAAAGTTTTTCCTAATGCCAGTTTTGAAAATGAGGCAGAATTCGCAGAAAAAGCTCTTGGAGCGAGTTCTACCCAAGAGACGTATTTTACACAGATTCGCTCACCGTGATATTCTGTGTTCCGAACACGCTTCATGTATCTTGGATTCGACAAATATTCACTACACAGTTCTTAGCATGCAGATTACCAAACTTTCATCCACCCTACAAGGCATATTTACCCCGAGAATTTATTCATCTGAGTTTGCAGAGTTTTCCTAAACCAGTTTCGAAAATCAGGCAGATTTCTCAGGAAAAATCTCTTGGAGTGATTTCTAACCATGAGAAATGTAATTAACATTAACTCCCTGGCCATGAAATCCCGTGTTACGAACATGCTACATGCATAATTGATTCGACAACTATTCACTACAGATTTGTTAGCATGTGGATTACCGAACTTTCTTGCAACTAAAGGCATATTTACACCTAGAAATATTTACTCTCATTTTGCAGCTTTCTCCAAACTTCAGATTCCATAATCATGCAATTTTCACAGAAAAATTCTATTCTAGCTAGTTCTACCCAAAAGAATTGTAATTTATATTGTTTCATTCCGGTGAAATACCGTTTTACAAAAACGCTCCATGAATCACGGTTTGAAAAATAATTACTGCTCTTTTATTAACATGTGGAATACCGACTTTCATTCACCATTCAAGGCATATTGACACTTAGAAGCATTTTCTCAGATTTCACAGGGTTCTGCTAATGGCAGTTTTGAAAATGAGGCACATTTCGCAGAAAAATTCTCTTCAAGCCATTTCTACCCAATAGAAATATAATTTACATTGTTTCCTTCAATATGACATTCCGTATTCCGAACACGTTACATGCATCACGAATTGGACAAACATTTTTAATGAGTGGGAGCATGTGGATTACTGAACTTTCATCCACCATACAAAGCATATTTACACCTAGAAGTGTTTATTCTGATTTCGCAGGTTTTTCCTAACATCCAGTTTCGAAAATCATGAAATTTTCGCAGAAAAATTCAATTCAAGCGAGTTCTATAGAGTAGAATTGTTATTTTCTGAGTTTCACTCACCGAGACATTCCATTTTCTGAAAACGTTACATTAATCATTGCTTCAACAAACATTATTTAATGACCGTGAGCATGTGAATTACCGATGTTTCAACCACAATACAAGGCATATTTACACCTAGAAATATTTACTTAGATTTCGCAGATTTTTCCTAACGTCAGTTATGAAAATCAGGCAGTTTTCGCAGAAAAATCCTCTTGCTGCATGTTCGATCAAATAGACATCCCATTTTCATAGACACCGTCACCGTAAAATTCCGTGTTCTGAAAAAGTAACGTGCACATTGGATTCAGCCAATTTTCACAGCTGAGTTGTTAGAATGTGAATTACACATCTTTAATAAACCATTTAAGACATATTGTCACCTTAAAGTGTTTGCTCAGATTTTGCAGCATTGTCATATCACCAGGATCCAAACAGAGGTAGATTTTACAGTAAAATGCTCCTGGAGCGGGTTCTCACCAATAGATATGTAATTTACATAGTTTCCTTCAAGGTGACATTCCGTGTTCAGAACACACTTCATACATCACGGATTTGAGAAACATTTTTAATGAGTTGTGTACATGTGTATTACAGAACTTTCATCCACCATACAAGGCATATATACACCCTAGAAACATTAACACTGAGTTTGCAGCTTTTTCCTTATAGCAGTTTCAAAAATCAGGCAGTTTCCTAAGGAAAAAACTGTTGGAGCGTGTTCTACCCAATAGATATCTAAATTACATAGATTCTCCCGCTGTGAAATTCCATGTTTCGAACACGCTACATGCTGATAGGGTTCAAAAAAAAATACCCTACAGAGATGTTTGCATGTGGATTACAGGACTTTCATCACAATACAAGGCATATTGATGCTTAGAAGCATTTTCTCTGATTTCTCAGAGCTTTCCAAATGCCAGTTTCGAAACTGAGGCAGATTACACGGCAAAAAACTCTTGGGGTGGGTTCAAAACAATAGACAAGTAATTTACATGGATTCACTCAAAGTGAAATTCCGTGTTCCGAACACGCTACATGCTTTTCAGCTTCGACAAATATACAGTACAGAGTTGTTAGCAAGTGGATTACAGCACTTTCATCCACCATACATAGCTTACTGACACTTTGAAAAATTTTGTGAGATTTCAAAGATTAGTTTTAATGCCAGGTTTGAAAATGAGGCAGATTTGGCAGGAAAATGCTCTTGCAGCGAGTTCTACCCAAAAGATATGTAATTTACCTAGTTTCACTCACCGTGACATTCCGTGTTCTGAACACGTTACATGCATCACGGATTCGACAAACATTCTTTAATGAGTTGTGAACATGTGTATTACCGAACTTTCATCCCCCTTACAATGCATATTTATACATAGAATGTTTTATTCTGATTTAGTAGATTTCTCCTAATGTCAGTTTATAAATCATGCAGTTTTCGCAGAAAAATCCTCTTGGAGCGAGTTCTAACCAATAGACATGCAATTTACATAGAACCCTTCATCATGAAATTCCGTGTTCCGAAAAAGCTACATGCATCACGGATTCGACAAATATTCACAACAGAGTCGTTAGCATAAGGATTACCGAACTTTCATCCACCATAAAAGCCATATTGACAGTTTGAATCATTTTCTCATATTTCAAAAGTTTTTCCTAATGCCAGTTTTGAAAATGAGGCAGAATTCGCAGAAAAAGCTCTTGGAGCGAGTTCTACCCAAGAGACATGTATTTTACATAGATTCGCTCACCGTGATATTCTGTGTTCCAAACACGCTTCATGAATCTCGGATTCGACAAATATTCACTACACAGTTCTTAGCATGCGGATTACCGAACTTTCATCCACCCTACAAGGCATATTTACCCCGAGAATCTATTCATCTGGGTTTGCAGTGTTTTCCTAAAGCCAGTTTCGAAAATCAGGCAGATTTCTCAGGAAAAATCTCTTGGAGTGATTTCTAACCATGAGAAATGTAATTAACATAAACTCCCTGGCCATGAAATCCAATGTGCTGAACATGCTACATGTATAATGGTTTCGACAACTATTCACTACAGATTAGTTAGCATGTGGATTACCTAACTATCATCACAATAAATTGAATATTGATACTTAGAAGTATTTTCTCAGATTTTGCAGCGTTTTCCTAACGCCAGTTTGAAAAATGTATCAAATTTCCCAGATAAATTCTCTTGGAGCGAGTTCTACCCAATAGAGGAGTAATTTACATTGTTTCAATCACCGTGAAATTCCAAGTTTCGAACACGGTATATGCATCACGGATTAGAAAATGATTCTTTAATATGTTGTGAAAAGGTGGATTACCGAACTTTCTTCCAATATAAAGGCATATTTACACCTAGAAATATTTACTCTCATTTTGAAGCTTTCTCCAATCTTCAGATTCGATAATCAGGCAATTTTCACAGAAAATTTCTATTCTAGCTAGTTCTACCCAATAGAATTTTAATTTACATTGTTTCATTCCGGTGAAATTCCGTTTTACAAAAACGCTCCATGAATCACGGTTTGAAAAATAATTACTACACTGTTATTAACATGTGGATTACCGGACTTTCATTCACCATTCTAGGCATATTGACACTTAGAAGCATTTTCTCAGATTTCACAGGGTTCTGCTAATGGAAGTTATGAAAATGAGGCACATTTCACAGAAAAATTCTCTTCAAGCGAGTTCTACCCAATAGACAAGTAATTTAAATTGTTTCCTTCAATAAGACATTCCATATTACGAACACGTTACATGCATCACGAATTCGACAAACATCCTTTAATGAGTGTGAGCATGTGGATTACCGAACTTTCATCCACCATACAAGGCATATTTACACCTAGAATTGTTTATTCTGATTTCGCAGGTTTTTCCTAACATCCAGTTTCGAAAATCATGAAATTTTCGCTGAAAAATTCAATTCAAGCGAGTTCCATAGGGTAGAATTTTTATTTTGTTAGTTTCACTCACCGAGACATTCAATATTCCGAAAACGTTACATTAGTTAAGGCTTCGACAAACATTATTTAATGACCGTGAGCATGTGGATTACAGAACTTTCAAACACAATACAAAGGATATTTACACCTAGAAATATTTACTTAGATTTCGCCGATTTTTCCTAACGTCACTTACGAAAATCAGGCAGTTTTGGCAGAAAAATTCTCTTGCTGAATTTTCGATCCAAGAGACATCCCATTTTGATAGATACCGTCACCGTAACATTCCGTGTTGCGAAAAAGGTACGTGCACATTTGAATCAACAAATATTAACAGCAGTGTTTTTAAAATGTGAATTACACATCTTTAATAAACCATCGAAGGCATATGGTCACCTTAAAGCATTTGCTCAGGTTTTGCAGCGTTTTCATAACACCAGTTTCCAAACGGAGGTAGATTTTACAGTAAAATGCTCCTGGAGCGGGTTCTCACCAATAGATATGTAATTTACATAGTTACTTTCAACGTGACATTCCGTGTTCTGAACACACTTCATACATCTCGGATTTGAGAAACATTTTTAATGAGTTGTGTACATGTGTATTACAGAACTTTCATCCACCATACAAGGCATATATACACCCTAGAAACATTAACACTGAGTTTGCAGCTTTTTCCTTATAGCAGTTTAAAAAATCAGGCAGTTTCCTAAGGAAAAAACTTTTGGAGCGTGTTCTACCCAATAGATATCTAAATTAAATAGATACTCTCGCTGTGAAATTCCGTGTTTCGAACACGCTACATGCAGATAGGGTTCGAAAAAAAATACCCTACAGAGATGTTTGCATGTGGATTATAGTACTTTCATCACAATACAAGGCATATTGATGCTTAGAAGCATTTTCTCTGATTTCTCAGAGCTTTCCAAATGCCAGTTTCGAAACTGAGGCAGATTACACGGCAAAAAACTCTTGGGGTGGGTTCAAAACAATAGACAAGTAATTTACATGGATTCACTCAAAGTGAAATTCCATGTTCCGAACACGCTACATGCTTTTCAGCTTCGACAAATATACACTACATAGTTGTTAGCAAGTGGATTACAGCACTTTCATCCACCATACATGGCTTACTAACACTTTGAAAAATTTTGTGAGATTTCAAAGGTTAGTTTTAATGCCAGGTTTGAAAATGAGGCAGATTGGGCAGGAAAATGCTCTTGGAGCGAGTTCTACCCAAAAGATATGTAATTTACCTAGTTTCACTCACCGTGACATTCCGTGTTCTGAACACGTTACATGCATCACGGATTCGACAAACATTCTTTAATGAGTTGTGAACATGTGTATTATCGAACTTTCATCCCCCTTACAATGCATATTTATACATAGAATGTTTTATTCTGATTTAGTAGATTTCTCCTAATGTCAGTTTATAAATCATGCAGTTTTCGCAGAAAAATCCTCTTGGAGCGAGTTCTAACCAATAGACATGCAATTTACATAGAACCCGTCATCGTGAAATTCCGTGTTCCGAAAAAGCTACATGCATCACGGATTCGACAAATATTCACAACAGAGTCGTTAGCATAAGGATTACCGAACTTTCATCCACCATAAAAGCCATATTGACAGTTTGAATCATTTTCTCATATTTCAAAAGTTTTTCCTAATGCCAGTTTTGAAAATGAGGCAGAATTCGCAGAAAAAGCTCTTGGAACGAGTTCTACCCAAGAGACATGTATTTTACATAGATTCGCTCACCGTGATATTCTGTGTTCCGAACACGCTTCATGAATCTCGGATTCGACAAATATTCACTACACAGTTCTTAGCATGCGGATTACCGAACTTTCATCCACCCTACAAGGCATATTTACCCCGAGAATCTATTCATCTGGGTTTGCAGTGTTTTCCTAAAGCCAGTTTCGAAAATCAGGCAGACTTCTCAGGAAAAATCTCTTGGAGTGATTTCTAACCAAGAGAAATGTAATTAACATAAACTCCTGGCCATGAAATCCCGTGTTCCGAACATGCTACATGCATAATGTATTCGACAAATATTCACTACAAATTTGTTTGCATGTGGATTACCGAACTTTCATCACAAGAGATTGAATATTGATAATTAGAAGTATTTTCTCAGATTTTGCAGCGTTTTCCAAACGCCAGTTTCAAAAATGAAGCAGTTTTCTCAGAAAAATCCTCTTGGAGCGAGTTCTACCCATTAGAGAAGTAATTTACATTGTTTCAATCACCATGAAATTCCACTTTCATAACACGGTATATGCATCACGGATTAGAAAAGATTCTTTAATATGCTGTGAAAAGGTGGATTAATGAACTTTCTTCCAACATAAAGGCATATTTACACCTAGAAATATTTACTCTCATTTTGAAGCTTTCTCCAAACTTCAGATTCGATAATCATGCAATTTACGCAGAAAAATTCTATTCTAGCTTGTTCTACCCAATAGAAGTGTAATTTACATTGATTCATTACGCTGAAATTCAATTTTCCAAAAGCGCTCCATGAATCACGGTTTGAAAAATAATTACTACACTGTTATTAAAATGTGGATTACCGTACTTTCATTCACCATTCATGGCATATTGACACTTAGAATCATTTTCTCAGATTTCACAGGTTTCTCTATTGGAAGTTTTGAAAATGAGGCACATTTGACAGAAAAACCCTCTTCAATCTATTCCTACCCAATAGACATGTAATTTACATTGTTTCCTTCAATATGACATTCCGTATTCCGAACTTGTTACATGCATCACGAATTGGACAAACATTCTTTAATGAGTGGGAGCATGTGGATTACCGAACTTTCATCCACCATACAGGCATATTTACACCTAGAAGTGTTTATTCTGATTTGGCAGGTTTTTCCTAACATCCAGTTTCGAAAATCATGAAATTTTCGCAGAAAAATTCAATTCAAGCGAGTTCTATCCAGAAGAATTGTTATTTTCTGAGTTTCACTCACCGAGACATTCCATTTTCCGAAAACGTTACATTAATCATAGCTTCGACAAACATTATTTAATGACCGTGAGCATGTGGATTACCGATGTTTCAACCACAATACAAGGCATATTTACACCTAGAAATATTTACTTAGAGTTCGCAGATTTTTCCTAACGTCAGTTATGAAAATCAGGCAGTTTTCGCAGAAAAATTCTCTTGCTGCATGTTCGATCCAATAGACATCCCATTTTCATAGATACTGTCACCGTAACATTCCGTGTTCTGAAAAAGTAACGTGCACATTGGATTCAGCCAATTTTCACAGCTGAGTTGTTAGAATGTGAATTACACATCTTTAATACACCATTGTAGACATATTGTCACCTTAAAGCATTTGCTCAGATTTTGCAGCATTGTCATATCACCAGGTTACATACAGAGGTAGATTTTACAAGAAATGCTCCTGGAGCTGGTTCTCACCAATAGATATGTAATTTACATCGTTTCCTTCAACGTGACATTCCGTGTTCCGAACACACAACATACATCACGGATTTGAGAAACATTTTTAATGAGTTGTGTACATGTGTAATAAAGGACTTTCATCCACCATACAAGGCATATTTACACCTAGAAACTTTAACTCTTAGTTTGCAGCTTTTTCCTAATAGCAGAGTAAAAATCAGGCAGTTTCCTAAGGAAAAAACTGTTGGAGCGTGTTCTACCCAATAGATATTTAAATTACATAGATTCTCCTGCTGTGAATTCCGTGTTTCTAACACGCTACATTCAGATAGGATTCGATAAAATACACTAAATAGTTGTTTGCATGTGGATTACAGGACTTTCATCACAATACAAGGCATATTGATGCTTAGAAGCATTTTCTCTGATTTCACAGAGATTTCCAAACGCCAGTTTCGAATCTGAGGAAGATTTCACGGCAAAATCCTCTTGTAGCGGGTTCAAAACAATAGACATTTAATTTACATGGATACGCTCACCGTGATATTCCGTGTTCTGAACACGCTACATACATCTCGGATTCGACAAATATTCACTACAGAGTAGTTAGCAAGTGGATTACAGCACTTTCATCCACCATACATGGTTTACTGACACTTTGAAGAATTTTCTGAGATTTCACAGGATAGTTTTAATGCCAGGTTTAAAAATGAGGCAGATTTGGCAGGAAAAAGCACTTGGAGCGAGTTCTACCCAAAAGATATGTAATTTACCTAGTTTCACTCACCGTGACATTCCGTGTTCTGAAAACGTTATATGCATCACGAATTCGACAAACATTCTTTAATCAGTTGTGAACATGTGTATTACCGAACTTTCATCCACCTTACAATGCATATTTAGACATAGAAAGTTTTTTCTGATTTAGTAAATTTCTCCTAATGACAGTTTTTAAATCATGCAGTTTTCACAGAACAATCCTCTTGGAGCGAGTTCTACCCAATAGACATGCAATTTACATAGAACCCGTCATCGTGAAATTCCGTGTTCCGAAAAAGCTACATGCATCACGGATTCGACAAATTTTCAGTACAGAGTCGTTAGCATAAGGATTACCTAACTTTCATCCACCATAAAAGCCATATTGACACTTTGAAGCATTTTCTCATATTTCGAAAGTTTTTCCTAATGCCAGTTTTGAAAATGAGGCAGAAATCGCAGAAAAAGCTCTTGGAACGAGTTCTACCGAAGAGATATGTATTTTACACAGATTCGCTCACCGTGATATTCTGTGTTCCGAACACGCTTCATGTATCTCGGATTCGACAAATATTCACTACAGAGTTGTTAGCATGTGGATTACCGAACTTTCATCCACCCTACAAGGCATATTTACACCGAGAATCTATTCATCTGAGTTCGCATGGTTTTCCTAACGCCAGTTTCGAAAATCAGGCAGATTTCTCAGGAAAAATCTCTTGGAGTGATTTCTCACCAAGAGAAATGTAATTAACATAAACTCCTGGCCATGAAATCCCGTGTTCCGAACATGCTACATGTATAATGTATTCGACAAATATTCACTACTGATTTGTTTGCATGTGGAATACCGAACTTTCATCACAATAGATTGAATATTGATACTTAGAAGAATTTTCTCAGATTTTGCCACGTTTTCCAAACGCCAGTTTCAAAAATGAAGCAGTTTTTTCAGAAAAATCCTCTTGGAGCGAGTTCTACCCAATAGAGAAGTAATTTACATTGTTTCAATCACCATGAAATTCCACGTTCCTAACACAGTATATGCATCACGGATTAGAAAAAGTTTCTTTAATATGCTGTGAAAAGGTGGATTACTGAACTTTCTTCCAACATAAAGGCATATTTACACCTAGAAATATTTACTCTCATTTTGAAGCTTTCTCCAAACTTCAGGTTCGATAATCATGCAACTTACGCAGAAAAATTCTATTCTAGCTAGTTCTACCCAATAGAATTGTAATTTAAATTGATTCATTACGCTGAAATTCAATTTTCCAAAAGCGCTCCATGAATCACGGTTTGAAAAATAATTACTACACTGTTATTAAAATGTGGATTACCGGACTTTCATTCACCATTCAAGGCATATTGACACTTAGAAGCATTTTCTCAGATTTCACAGGGTTCTCCTAATGGCAGTTTTGAAAATGAGGCACATTTTGCAGAAAAATTCTCTTCAAGTGAGTTCTACCCAATAGACATGTAATTTACATTGTTTCCTTCAATATGACATTCCGTATTCCGAACACGTTACATGCATCACGAATTGGACAAACATTCTTTAATGAGTGGGAGCATGTGGATTACCGAACTTTCATCCACCATACAAGGCATATTTACACCTAGAAGTGTTTATTCTGATTTCGCATGTTTTTTCTAACATCCAGTTTCGAAAATCATGAAATTTTCGCTGAAAAATTTAATTCAAGCGAGTTTTATCCAGTAGAATTGTTATTTTCCGAGTTTCACTCACCGAGACATTCCGTGTTCTAAAAAGGTTACATTAATCACGGCTTCGACAAACATTATTTAATGACCGTGAGCATGTGGATTACCGATGTTTCAACCAGAATACAAGGCATATTTACACCTAGAAATATTTAGTTAGATTTCGCAGATTTTTCCTAACGTCAGTTACGAAAATCAGGCAGTTTTCGCAGAAAAATTCTCTTGCTGCATGTTCGATCCAATAGACATCCGATTTTCATAGACACCGTAACCATAAAATTCCATGTTCTGTAAAAGATACGTGCACATTGGATTCAACAAATATTCACAGCTGAGTTGTTTGAATGTGAATTACACATCTTTAATAAACCATTGAAGTCATATTGTCACCTTAAATCATTTGCTCAGATTTTGCAGCGTTTTCATAACACCAGTTTACAAACAGAGGTAGATTTTACAGTAAAATGCTCCTGGAGCGGGTTCTCACCAATAGATATGTAATTTACATAGTTTCCTTCAAGGTGACATTCCGTGTTCTGAACACACTTCATACATCACGGATTTGAGAAACATTTTTAATGAGTTGTGTACATGTGTATTACAGAACTTTCATCCACCATACAAGGCATATATACACCCTAGAAACTTTAACACTGAGTTTGCAGCTTTTTCCTTATAGCAGTTTCAAAAATCAGGCAGTATCCTAAGGAAAAAACTGTTGGAGCGTGTTCTACCCAATAGATATCTAAATTACATAGACTCTCCCGCTGTGAAATTCCGAGTTTCGAACACGCTACATGCAGATAGGGTTCAAAAAAAATACACTACAGAGATGTTTGCATGTGGATTACAGGACTTTCATCACAATACAAGGCATATTGATGCTTAGAAGCATTTTCTCTGATTTCTCAGAGCTTTCCAAATGCCAGTTTCGAAACTGAGGCAGATTACACGGCAAAAAACTCTTGGGGTGGGTTCAAAACAATAGACAAGTAATTTACATGGATTCATTCAAAGTGAAATTCCGTGTTCCGAACACGCTACATGCTTTTCAGCTTCGACAAATATACACTACAGAGTTGTTAGCAAGTGGATTACAGCACTTTCATCCACCATACATGGTTTACTGACACTTTGAAAAATTTTGTGAGATTTCAAAAGTTAGTTTTAATGCCAGGTTTGAAAATGAGGCAGATTGGGCAGGAAAATGCTCTTGGAGCGAGTTCTACCCAAAAGATATGTAATTTACCTAGTTTCACTCACCGTGACATTCCGTGTTCTGAACACGTTACATGCATCACGGATTCGACAAACATTCTTTAATGAGTTGTGAACATGTGTATTACCGAACTTTCATCCCCCTTACAATGCATATTTATACATAGAATATTTTATTCTGATTTAGTAGATTTCTCCTAATGTCAGTTTATAAATCATGCAGTTTTCGCAGAAAAATCCTCTTGGAGCGAGTTCTAACCAATAGACATGCAATTTACATAGAACACGTCATCGTGAAATTCCGTGTTCCGAAAAAGCTACATGCATCACGGATTCGACAAATATTCACTACAGAGTCGTTAGCATAAGGATTACCGAACTTTCATCCACCATAAAAGCCATATTGACACTTTGAAGCATTTTCTCATATTTCGAAAGTTTTTCCTAATGCCAGTTTTGAAAATGAGGCAGAATTCGCAGAAAAAGCTCTTGGAGCGAGTTCTACCCAAGAGATATGTATTTTACACAGATTCGCTCACCGTGATATTCTGTGTTCCGAACACGCTTCATGTATCTCGGATTCGACAAATATTCACTACAGAGATGTTAGCATTAGGATTAACGAACTTTCATCCACCCTACAAGGCATATTTACACCGAGAATCTATTCATCTGAGTTCGCATTGTTTTCCTAACGCCAGTTTCGAAAATCAGGCAGATTTCTCAGGAAAAATCTCTTGGAGTGATTTCTAACCAAGAGAAATGTAATTAACATAAACTCCTGGCCATGAAATCCCGTGTTCCGAACATGCTACATGCATAATGTATTCGACAAATATTCACTACACATTTGTTTGCATGTGGATTACCGAACTTTCATCACAAGAGATTGAATATTGATAATTAGAAGTATTTTCTCAGATTTTGCAGCGTTTTCCAAACGCCAGTTTCAAAAATGAAGCAGTTTTCTCAGAAAAATACTCTTGGAGCGAGTTCTACCCATTAGAGAAGTAATTTACATTGTTTCAATCACCATGAAATTCCACGTTCATAACACGGTATATGCATCACGGATTAGAAAAGATTCTTTAATATGTTGTGAAAAGGTGGATTACTGAACTTTCTTCCAACATAAAGGCATATTTACACCTAGAAATATTTACTCTCATTTTGAAGCTTTCTCCAAACTTCAGGTTCGATAATCATGCAACTTACGCAGAAAAATTCTATTCTAGCTAGTTCTACCCAATAGAATTGTAATTTACATTGATTCATTACGCTGAAATTAAATTTTCCAAAAGCGCTCCATGAATCACGGTTGGAAAAATAATTACTACACTGTTATTAAAATGTGGATTACCGTACTTTCATTCACCATTCAAGGCATATTGACACTTAGAAGCATTTTCTCAGATTTCACAGGTTTCTCTATTGGAAGTTTTGAAAATGAGGCACATTTGACAGAAAAACCCTCTTCAATCTATTCCTACCCAATAGACATGTAATTTACATTGTTTCCTTCAATATGACATTCCGTATTCCGAACTTGTTACATGCATCACGAATTGGACAAACATTCTTTAATGAGTGGGAGCATGTGGATTACCGAACTTTCATCCACCATACAGGCATATTTACACCTAGAAGTGTTTATTCTGATTTGGCAGGTTTTTCCTAACATCCAGTTTCGAAAATCATGAAATTTTCGCAGAAAAATTCAATTCAAGCGAGTTCTATCCAGAAGAATTGTTATTTTCTGAGTTTCACTCACCGAGACATTCCATTTTCCGAAAACGTTACATTAATCATAGCTTCGACAAACATTATTTAATGACCGTGAGCATGTGGATTACCGATGTTTCAACCACAATACAAGGCATATTTACACCTAGAAATATTTACTTAGAGTTCGCAGATTTTTCCTAACGTCAGTTATGAAAATCAGGCAGTTTTCGCAGAAAAATTCTCTTGCTGCATGTTCGATCCAATAGACATCCCATTTTCATAGATACTGTCACCGTAACATTCCGTGTTCTGAAAAAGTAACGTGCACATTGGATTCAGCAAATTTTCACAGCTGAGTTGTTAGAATGTGAATTACACATCTTTAATACACCATTGTAGACATATTGTCACCTTAAAGCATTTGCTCAGATTTTGCAGCATTGTCATATCACCAGGTTACATACAGAGGTAGATTTTACAAGAAATGCTCCTGGAGCTGGTTCTCACCAATAGATATGTAATTTACATCGTTTCCTTCAACGTGACATTCCGTGTTCCGAACACACAACATACATCACGGATTTGAGAAACATTTTTAATGAGTTGTGTACATGTGTAATAAAGGACTTTCATCCACCATACAAGGCATATTTACACCTAGAAACTTTAACTCTTAGTTTGCAGCTTTTTCCTAATAGCAGAGTAAAAATCAGGCAGTTTCCTAAGGAAAAAACTGTTGGAGCGTGTTCTACCCAATAGATATTTAAATTAAATAGATTCTCCTGCTGTGAATTCCGTGTTTCTAACACGCTACATTCAGATAGGATTCGATAAAATACACTAAATAGTTGTTTGCATGTGGATTACAGGACTTTCATCACAATATAAGGCATATTGATGCTTAGAAGCATTTTCTCTGATTTCACAGAGATTTCCAAACGCCAGTTTCGAATCTGAGGAAGATTTCACGGCAAAATCCTCTTGTAGCGGGTTCAAAACAATAGACATTTAATTTACATGGATACGCTCACCGTGATATTCCGTGTTCTGAACACGCTACATACATCTCGGATTCGACAAATATTCACTACAGAGTAGTTAGCAAGTGGATTACAGCACTTTCACCCACCATACATGGTTTACTGACACTTTGAAGAATTTTCTGAGATTTCACAGGATAGTTTTAATGCCAGGTTTAAAAATGAGGCAGATTTGGCAGGAAAAAGCACTTGGAGCGAGTTCTACCCAAAAGATATGTAATTTACCTAGTTTCACTCACCGTGACATTCCGTGTTCTGAAAACGTTATATGCATCACGAATTCGACAAACATTCTTTAATCAGTTGTGAACATGTGTATTACCGAACTTTCATCCACCTTACAATGCATATTTAGACATAGAAAGTTTTTTCTGATTTAGTAAATTTCTCCTAATGACAGTTTTTAAATCATGCAGTTTTCACAGAAAAATCCTCTTGGAGCGAGTTCTACCCAATAGACATGCAATTTACATAGAACCCGTCATCGTGAAATTCCGTGTTCCGAAAAAGCTACATGCATCACGGATTCGACAAATTTTCACTACAGAGTCGTTAGCATAAGGATTACCTAACTTTCATCCACCATAAAAGCCATATTGACACTTTGAAGCATTTTCTCATATTTCGAAAGTTTTTCCTAATGCCAGTTTTGAAAATGAGGCAGAAATCGCAGAAAAAGCTCTTGGAACGAGTTCTACCGAAGAGATATGTATTTTACACAGATTTGCTCACCGTGATATTCTGTGTTCCAAACACGCTTCATGTATCTCGGATTCGACAAATATTCACTACAGAGTTGTTAGCATGTGGATTACCGAACTTTCATCCACCCTACAAGGCATATTTACACCGAGAATCTATTCATCTGAGTTCGCATGGTTTTCCTAACGCCAGTTTCGAAAATCAGGCAGATTTCTCAGGAAAAATCTCTTGGAGTGATTTCTCACCAAGAGAAATGTAATTAACATAAAATCCTGGCCATTAAATCCCGTGTTCCGAACATGCTACATGCATAATGTATTCGACAAATATTCACTACTGATTTGTTTGCATGTGGAATACCGAACTTTCATCACAATAGATTGAATATTGATACTTAGAAGAATTTTCTCAGATTTTGCCACGTTTTCCAAACGCCAGTTTCAAAAATGAAGCAGTTTTTTCAGAAAAATCCTCTTGGAGCGAGTTCTACCCAATAGAGAAGTAATTTACATTGTTTCAATCACCATGAAATTCCACGTTCCTAACACAGTATATGCATCACGGATTAGAAAAAGTTTCTTTAATATGCTGTGAAAAGGTGGATTACTGAACTTTCTTCCAACATAAAGGCATATTTACACCTAGAAATATTTACTCTCATTTTGAAGCTTTCTCCAAACTTCAGATTCGATAATCATGCAATTTTCGCAGAAAAATTCTATTCTAGCTAGTTCTACCCAATAGAATTGTAATTTACATTGATTCATTACGCTGAAATTCAATTTTCCAAAAGCGCTCCATGAATCACGGTTTGAAAAATAATTACTACACTGTTATTAAAATGTGGATTACCGGACTTTCATTCACCATTCAAGGCATATTGACACTTAGAAGCATTTTCTCAGATTTCACAGGGTTCTCCTAATGGCAGTTTTGAAAATGAGGCACATTTTGCAGAAAAATTCTCTTCAAGTGAGTTCTACCCAATAGACATGTAATTTACATTGTTTCCTTCAATATGACATTCCGTATTCCGAACACGTTACATGCATCACGAATTGGACAAACATTCTTTAATGAGTGGGAGCATGTGGATTACCGAACTTTCATCCACCATACAAGGCATATTTGCACCTAGAAGTGTTTATTCTGATTTCGCATGTTTTTTCTAACATCCAGTTTCGAAAATCATGAAATTTTCGCTGAAAAATTTAATTCAAGCGAGTTTTATCCAGTAGAATTGTTATTTTCCGAGTTTCACTCACCGAGACATTCCGTGTTCTAAAAAGGTTACATTAATCACGGCTTCGATAAACATTATTTAATGACCATGAGCATGTGGATTACCGATGTTTCAACCAGAATACAAGGCATATTTACACCTAGAAATATTTAGTTAGATTTCGCAGATTTTTCCTAACGTCAGTTACGAAAATCAGGCAGTTTTCGCAGAAAAATTCTCTTGCTGCATGTTCGATCCAATAGACATCCGATTTTCATAGACACCTTAACCATAAAATTCCATGTTCTGTAAAAGATACGTGCACATTGGATTCAACAAATATTCACAGCTGAGTTGTTTGAATGTGAATTACACTTCTTTAATAAACCATTGAAGTCATATTGTCACCTTAAATCATTTGCTCAGATTTTGCAGCGTTTTCATAACACCAGTTTACAAACAGAGGTAGATTTTACAGTAAAATGCTCCTGGAGCGGGTTCTCACCAATAGATATGTAATTTACATAGTTTCCTTCAAGGTGACATTCCGTGTTCTGAACACACTTCATACATCACGGATTTGAGAAACATTTTTAATGAGTTGTGTACATGTGTATTACAGAACTTTCATCCACCATACAAGGCATATATACACCCTAGAAACTTTAACACTGAGTTTGCAGCTTTTTCCTTATAGCAGTTTCAAAAATCAGGCAGTATCCTAAGGAAAAAACTGTTGGAGCGTGTTCTACCCAATAGATATCTAAATTACATAGACTCTCCCGCTGTGAAATTCCGAGTTTCGAACACGCTACATGCAGATAGGGTTCAAAAAAAATACACTACAGAGATGTTTGCATGTGGATTACAGGACTTTCATCACAATACAAGGCATATTGATGCTTAGAAGCATTTTCTCTGATTTCTCAGAGCTTTCCAAATGCCAGTTTCGAAACTGAGGCAGATTACACGGCAAAAAACTCTTGGGGTGGGTTCAAAACAATAGACAAGTAATTTACATGGATTCATTCAAAGTGAAATTCCGTGTTCCGAACACGCTACATGCTTTTCAGCTTCGACAAATATACACTACAGAGTTGTTAGCAAGTGGATTACAGCACTTTCATCCACCATACATGGTTTACTGACACTTTGAAAAATTTTGTGAGATTTCAAAAGTTAGTTTTAATGCCAGGTTTGAAAATGAGGCAGATTGGGCAGGAAAATGCTCTTGGAGCGAGTTCTACCCAAAAGATATGTAATTTACCTAGTTTCACTCACCGTGACATTCCGTGTTCTGAACACGTTACATGCATCACGGATTCGACAAACATTCTTTAATGAGTTGTGAACATGTGTATTACCGAACTTTCATCCCCCTTACAATGCATATTTATACATAGAATATTTTATTCTGATTTAGTAGATTTCTCCTAATGTCAGTTTATAAATCATGCAGTTTTCGCAGAAAAATCCTCTTGGAGCGAGTTCTAACCAATAGACATGCAATTTACATAGAACACGTCATCGTGAAATTCCGTGTTCCGAAAAAGCTACATGCATCACGGATTCGACAAATATTCACTACAGAGTCGTTAGCATAAGGATTACCGAACTTTCATCCACCATAAAAGCCATATTGACACTTTGAAGCATTTTCTCATATTTCGAAAGTTTTTCCTAATGCCAGTTTTGAAAATGAGGCAGAATTCGCAGAAAAAGCTCTTGGAGCGAGTTCTACCCAAGAGATATGTATTTTACACAGATTCGCTCACCGTGATATTCTGTGTTCCGAACACGCTTCATGTATCTCGGATTCGACAAATATTCACTACAGAGATGTTAGCATTAGGATTAACGAACTTTCATCCACCCTACAAGGCATATTTACACCGAGAATCTATTCATCTGAGTTCGCATTGTTTTCCTAACGCCAGTTTCGAAAATCAGGCAGATTTCTCAGGAAAAATCTCTTGGAGTGATTTCTAACCAAGAGAAATGTAATTAACATAAACTCCTGGCCATGAAATCCCGTGTTCCGAACATGCTACATGCATAATGTATTCGACAAATATTCACTACACATTTGTTTGCATGTGGATTACCGAACTTTCATCACAAGAGATTGAATATTGATAATTAGAAGTATTTTCTCAGATTTTGCAGCGTTTTCCAAACGCCAGTTTCAAAAATGAAGCAGTTTTCTCAGAAAAATACTCTTGGAGCGAGTTCTACCCATTAGAGAAGTAATTTACATTGTTTCAATCACCATGAAATTCCACGTTCATAACACGGTATATGCATCACGGATTAGAAAAGATTCTTTAATATGTTGTGAAAAGGTGGATTACTGAACTTTCTTCCAACATAAAGGCATATTTACACCTAGAAATATTTACTCTCATTTTGAAGCTTTCTCCAAACTTCAGGTTCGATAATCATGCAACTTACGCAGAAAAATTCTATTCTAGCTAGTTCTACCCAATAGAATTGTAATTTACATTGATTCATTACGCTGAAATTAAATTTTCCAAAAGCGCTCCATGAATCACGGTTGGAAAAATAATTACTACACTGTTATTAAAATGTGGATTACCGTACTTTCATTCACCATTCAAGGCATATTGACACTTAGAAGCATTTTCTCAGATTTCACAGGTTTCTCTATTGGAAGTTTTGAAAATGAGGCACATTTGACAGAAAAACCCTCTTCAATCTATTCCTACCCAATAGACATGTAATTTACATTGTTTCCTTCAATATGACATTCCGTATTCCGAACTTGTTACATGCATCACGAATTGGACAAACATTCTTTAATGAGTGGGAGCATGTGGATTACCGAACTTTCATCCACCATACAGGCATATTTACACCTAGAAGTGTTTATTCTGATTTGGCAGGTTTTTCCTAACATCCAGTTTCGAAAATCATGAAATTTTCGCAGAAAAATTCAATTCAAGCGAGTTCTATCCAGAAGAATTGTTATTTTCTGAGTTTCACTCACCGAGACATTCCATTTTCCGAAAACGTTACATTAATCATAGCTTCGACAAACATTATTTAATGACCGTGAGCATGTGGATTACCGATGTTTCAACCACAATACAAGGCATATTTACACCTAGAAATATTTACTTAGAGTTCGCAGATTTTTCCTAACGTCAGTTATGAAAATCAGGCAGTTTTCGCAGAAAAATTCTCTTGCTGCATGTTCGATCCAATAGACATCCCATTTTCATAGATACTGTCACCGTAACATTCCGTGTTCTGAAAAAGTAACGTGCACATTGGATTCAGCAAATTTTCACAGCTGAGTTGTTAGAATGTGAATTACACATCTTTAATACACCATTGTAGACATATTGTCACCTTAAAGCATTTGCTCAGATTTTGCAGCATTGTCATATCACCAGGTTACATACAGAGGTAGATTTTACAAGAAATGCTCCTGGAGCTGGTTCTCACCAATAGATATGTAATTTACATCGTTTCCTTCAACGTGACATTCCGTGTTCCGAACACACAACATACATCACGGATTTGAGAAACATTTTTAATGAGTTGTGTACATGTGTAATAAAGGACTTTCATCCACCATACAAGGCATATTTACACCTAGAAACTTTAACTCTTAGTTTGCAGCTTTTTCCTAATAGCAGAGTAAAAATCAGGCAGTTTCCTAAGGAAAAAACTGTTGGAGCGTGTTCTACCCAATAGATATTTAAATTAAATAGATTCTCCTGCTGTGAATTCCGTGTTTCTAACACGCTACATTCAGATAGGATTCGATAAAATACACTAAATAGTTGTTTGCATGTGGATTACAGGACTTTCATCACAATATAAGGCATATTGATGCTTAGAAGCATTTTCTCTGATTTCACAGAGATTTCCAAACGCCAGTTTCGAATCTGAGGAAGATTTCACGGCAAAATCCTCTTGTAGCGGGTTCAAAACAATAGACATTTAATTTACATGGATACGCTCACCGTGATATTCCGTGTTCTGAACACGCTACATACATCTCGGATTCGACAAATATTCACTACAGAGTAGTTAGCAAGTGGATTACAGCACTTTCACCCACCATACATGGTTTACTGACACTTTGAAGAATTTTCTGAGATTTCACAGGATAGTTTTAATGCCAGGTTTAAAAATGAGGCAGATTTGGCAGGAAAAAGCACTTGGAGCGAGTTCTACCCAAAAGATATGTAATTTACCTAGTTTCACTCACCGTGACATTCCGTGTTCTGAAAACGTTATATGCATCACGAATTCGACAAACATTCTTTAATCAGTTGTGAACATGTGTATTACCGAACTTTCATCCACCTTACAATGCATATTTAGACATAGAAAGTTTTTTCTGATTTAGTAAATTTCTCCTAATGACAGTTTTTAAATCATGCAGTTTTCACAGAAAAATCCTCTTGGAGCGAGTTCTACCCAATAGACATGCAATTTACATAGAACCCGTCATCGTGAAATTCCGTGTTCCGAAAAAGCTACATGCATCACGGATTCGACAAATTTTCACTACAGAGTCGTTAGCATAAGGATTACCTAACTTTCATCCACCATAAAAGCCATATTGACACTTTGAAGCATTTTCTCATATTTCGAAAGTTTTTCCTAATGCCAGTTTTGAAAATGAGGCAGAAATCGCAGAAAAAGCTCTTGGAACGAGTTCTACCGAAGAGATATGTATTTTACACAGATTTGCTCACCGTGATATTCTGTGTTCCAAACACGCTTCATGTATCTCGGATTCGACAAATATTCACTACAGAGTTGTTAGCATGTGGATTACCGAACTTTCATCCACCCTACAAGGCATATTTACACCGAGAATCTATTCATCTGAGTTCGCATGGTTTTCCTAACGCCAGTTTCGAAAATCAGGCAGATTTCTCAGGAAAAATCTCTTGGAGTGATTTCTCACCAAGAGAAATGTAATTAACATAAAATCCTGGCCATTAAATCCCGTGTTCCGAACATGCTACATGCATAATGTATTCGACAAATATTCACTACTGATTTGTTTGCATGTGGAATACCGAACTTTCATCACAATAGATTGAATATTGATACTTAGAAGAATTTTCTCAGATTTTGCCACGTTTTCCAAACGCCAGTTTCAAAAATGAAGCAGTTTTTTCAGAAAAATCCTCTTGGAGCGAGTTCTACCCAATAGAGAAGTAATTTACATTGTTTCAATCACCATGAAATTCCACGTTCCTAACACAGTATATGCATCACGGATTAGAAAATGTTTCTTTAATATGCTGTGAAAAGGTGGATTACTGAACTTTCTTCCAACATAAAGGCATATTTACACCTAGAAATATTTACTCTCATTTTGAAGCTTTCTCCAAACTTCAGATTCGATAATCATGCAATTTTCGCAGAAAAATTCTATTCTAGCTAGTTCTACCCAATAGAATTGTAATTTACATTGATTCATTACGCTGAAATTCAATTTTCCAAAAGCGCTCCATGAATCACGGTTTGAAAAATAATTACTACACTGTTATTAAAATGTGGATTACCGGACTTTCATTCACCATTCAAGGCATATTGACACTTAGAAGCATTTTCTCAGATTTCACAGGGTTCTCCTAATGGCAGTTTTGAAAATGAGGCACATTTTGCAGAAAAATTCTCTTCAAGTGAGTTCTACCCAATAGACATGTAATTTACATTGTTTCCTTCAATATGACATTCCGTATTCCGAACACGTTACATGCATCACGAATTGGACAAACATTCTTTAATGAGTGGGAGCATGTGGATTACCGAACTTTCATCCACCATACAAGGCATATTTACACCTAGAAGTGTTTATTCTGATTTCGCATGTTTTTTCTAACATCCAGTTTCGAAAATCATGAAATTTTCGCTGAAAAATTTAATTCAAGCGAGTTTTATCCAGTAGAATTGTTATTTTCCGAGTTTCACTCACCGAGACATTCCGTGTTCTAAAAAGGTTACATTAATCACGGCTTCGATAAACATTATTTAATGACCATGAGCATGTGGATTACCGATGTTTCAACCAGAATACAAGGCATATTTACACCTAGAAATATTTAGTTAGATTTCGCAGATTTTTCCTAACGTCAGTTACGAAAATCAGGCAGTTTTCGCAGAAAAATTCTCTTGCTGCATGTTCGATCCAATAGACATCCGATTTTCATAGACACCTTAACCATAAAATTCCATGTTCTGTAAAAGATACGTGCACATTGGATTCAACAAATATTCACAGCTGAGTTGTTTGAATGTGAATTACACATCTTTAATAAACCATTGAAGTCATATTGTCACCTTAAATCATTTGCTCAGATTTTGCAGCGTTTTCATAACACCAGTTTACAAACAGAGGTAGATTTTACAGTAAAATGCTCCTGGAGCGGGTTCTCACCATTAGATATGTAATTTACATAGTTTCCTTCAAGGTGACATTCCGTGTTCTGAACACACTTCATACATCACGGATTTGAGAAACATTTTTAATGAGTTGTGTACATGTGTATTACAGAACTTTCATCCACCATACAAGGCATATATACACCCTAGAAACTTTAACACTGAGTTTGCAGCTTTTTCCTTATAGCAGTTTCAAAAATCAGGCAGTATCCTAAGGAAAAAACTGTTGGAGCGTGTTCTACCCAATAGATATCTAAATTACATAGACTCTCCCGCTGTGAAATTCCGAGTTTCGAACACGCTACATGCAGATAGGGTTCAAAAAAAATACACTACAGAGATGTTTGCATGTGGATTACAGGACTTTCATCACAATACAAGGCATATTGATGCTTAGAAGCATTTTCTCTGATTTCTCAGAGCTTTCCAAATGCCAGTTTCGAAACTGAGGCAGATTACACGGCAAAAAACTCTTGGGGTGGGTTCAAAACAATAGACAAGTAATTTACATGGATTCATTCAAAGTGAAATTCCGTGTTCCGAACACGCTACATGCTTTTCAGCTTCGACAAATATACACTACAGAGTTGTTAGCAAGTGGATTACAGCACTTTCATCCACCATACATGGTTTACTGACACTTTGAAAAATTTTGTGAGATTTCAAAAGTTAGTTTTAATGCCAGGTTTGAAAATGAGGCAGATTGGGCAGGAAAATGCTCTTGGAGCGAGTTCTACCCAAAAGATATGTAATTTACCTAGTTTCACTCACCGTGACATTCCGTGTTCTGAACACGTTACATGCATCACGGATTCGACAAACATTCTTTAATGAGTTGTGAACATGTGTATTACCGAACTTTCATCCCCCTTACAATGCATATTTATACATAGAATATTTTATTCTGATTTAGTAGATTTCTCCTAATGTCAGTTTATAAATCATGCAGTTTTCGCAGAAAAATCCTCTTGGAGCGAGTTCTAACCAATAGACATGCAATTTACATAGAACACGTCATCGTGAAATTCCGTGTTCCGAAAAAGCTACATGCATCACGGATTCGACAAATATTCACTACAGAGTCGTTAGCATAAGGATTACCGAACTTTCATCCACCATAAAAGCCATATTGACACTTTGAAGCATTTTCTCATATTTCGAAAGTTTTTCCTAATGCCAGTTTTGAAAATGAGGCAGAATTCGCAGAAAAAGCTCTTGGAGCGAGTTCTACCCAAGAGATATGTATTTTACACAGATTCGCTCACCGTGATATTCTGTGTTCCGAACACGCTTCATGTATCTCGGATTCGACAAATATTCACTACAGAGATGTTAGCATTAGGATTAACGAACTTTCATCCACCCTACAAGGCATATTTACACCGAGAATCTATTCATCTGAGTTCGCATTGTTTTCCTAACGCCAGTTTCGAAAATCAGGCAGATTTCTCAGGAAAAATCTCTTGGAGTGATTCCTAACCAAGAGAAATGTAATTAACATAAACTCCTGGCCATGAAATCCCGTGTTCCGAACATGCTACATGCATAATGTATTCGACAAATATTCACTACACATTTGTTTGCATGTGGATTACCGAACTTTCATCACAAGAGATTGAATATTGATAATTAGAAGTATTTTCTCAGATTTTGCAGCGTTTTCCAAACGCCAGTTTCAAAAATGAAGCAGTTTTCTCAGAAAAATACTCTTGGAGCGAGTTCTACCCATTAGAGAAGTAATTTACATTGTTTCAATCACCATGAAATTCCACGTTCATAACACGGTATATGCATCACGGATTAGAAAAGATTCTTTAATATGTTGTGAAAAGGTGGATTACTGAACTTTCTTCCAACATAAAGGCATATTTACACCTAGAAATATTTACTCTCATTTTGAAGCTTTCTCCAAACTTCAGGTTCGATAATCATGCAACTTACGCAGAAAAATTCTATTCTAGCTAGTTCTACCCAATAGAATTGTAATTTACATTGATTCATTACGCTGAAATTAAATTTTCCAAAAGCGCTCCATGAATCACGGTTGGAAAAATAATTACTACACTGTTATTAAAATGTGGATTACCGTACTTTCATTCACCATTCAAGGCATATTGACACTTAGAAGCATTTTCTCAGATTTCACAGGTTTCTCTATTGGAAGTTTTGAAAATGAGGCACATTTGACAGAAAAACCCTCTTCAATCTATTCCTACCCAATAGACATGTAATTTACATTGTTTCCTTCAATATGACATTCCGTATTCCGAACTTGTTACATGCATCACGAATTGGACAAACATTCTTTAATGAGTGGGAGCATGTGGATTACCGAACTTTCATCCACCATACAGGCATATTTACACCTAGAAGTGTTTATTCTGATTTGGCAGGTTTTTCCTAACATCCAGTTTCGAAAATCATGAAATTTTCGCAGAAAAATTCAATTCAAGCGAGTTCTATCCAGAAGAATTGTTATTTTCTGAGTTTCACTCACCGAGACATTCCATTTTCCGAAAACGTTACATTAATCATAGCTTCGACAAACATTATTTAATGACCGTGAGCATGTGGATTACCGATGTTTCAACCACAATACAAGGCATATTTACACCTAGAAATATTTACTTAGAGTTCGCAGATTTTTCCTAACGTCAGTTATGAAAATCAGGCAGTTTTCGCAGAAAAATTCTCTTGCTGCATGTTCGATCCAATAGACATCCCATTTTCATAGATACTGTCACCGTAACATTCCGTGTTCTGAAAAAGTAACGTGCACATTGGATTCAGCAAATTTTCACAGCTGAGTTGTTAGAATGTGAATTACACATCTTTAATACACCATTGTAGACATATTGTCACCTTAAAGCATTTGCTCAGATTTTGCAGCATTGTCATATCACCAGGTTACATACAGAGGTAGATTTTACAAGAAATGCTCCTGGAGCTGGTTCTCACCAATAGATATGTAATTTACATCGTTTCCTTCAACGTGACATTCCGTGTTCCGAACACACAACATACATCACGGATTTGAGAAACATTTTTAATGAGTTGTGTACATGTGTAATAAAGGACTTTCATCCACCATACAAGGCATATTTACACCTAGAAACTTTAACTCTTAGTTTGCAGCTTTTTCCTAATAGCAGAGTAAAAATCAGGCAGTTTCCTAAGGAAAAAACTGTTGGAGCGTGTTCTACCCAATAGATATTTAAATTAAATAGATTCTCCTGCTGTGAATTCCGTGTTTCTAACACGCTACATTCAGATAGGATTCGATAAAATACACTAAATAGTTGTTTGCATGTGGATTACAGGACTTTCATCACAATATAAGGCATATTGATGCTTAGAAGCATTTTCTCTGATTTCACAGAGATTTCCAAACGCCAGTTTCGAATCTGAGGAAGATTTCACGGCAAAATCCTCTTGTAGCGGGTTCAAAACAATAGACATTTAATTTACATGGATACGCTCACCGTGATATTCCGTGTTCTGAACACGCTACATACATCTCGGATTCGACAAATATTCACTACAGAGTAGTTAGCAAGTGGATTACAGCACTTTCACCCACCATACATGGTTTACTGACACTTTGAAGAATTTTCTGAGATTTCACAGGATAGTTTTAATGCCAGGTTTAAAAATGAGGCAGATTTGGCAGGAAAAAGCACTTGGAGCGAGTTCTACCCAAAAGATATGTAATTTACCTAGTTTCACTCACCGTGACATTCCGTGTTCTGAAAACGTTATATGCATCACGAATTCGACAAACATTCTTTAATCAGTTGTGAACATGTGTATTACCGAACTTTCATCCACCTTACAATGCATATTTAGACATAGAAAGTTTTTTCTGATTTAGTAAATTTCTCCTAATGACAGTTTTTAAATCATGCAGTTTTCACAGAAAAATCCTCTTGGAGCGAGTTCTACCCAATAGACATGCAATTTACATAGAACCCGTCATCGTGAAATTCCGTGTTCCGAAAAAGCTACATGCATCACGGATTCGACAAATTTTCACTACAGAGTCGTTAGCATAAGGATTACCTAACTTTCATCCACCATAAAAGCCATATTGACACTTTGAAGCATTTTCTCATATTTCGAAAGTTTTTCCTAATGCCAGTTTTGAAAATGAGGCAGAAATCGCAGAAAAAGCTCTTGGAACGAGTTCTACCGAAGAGATATGTATTTTACACAGATTCGCTCACCGTGATATTCTGTGTTCCAAACACGTTTCATGTATCTCGGATTCGACAAATATTCACTACAGAGTTGTTAGCATGTGGATTACCGAACTTTCATCCACCCTACAAGGCATATTTACACCGAGAATCTATTCATCTGAGTTCGCATGGTTTTCCTAATGCCAGTTTCGAAAATCAGGCAGATTTCTCAGGAAAAATCTCTTGGAGTGATTTCTCACCAAGAGAAATGTAATTAACATAAAATCCTGGCCATTAAATCCCGTGTTCCGAACATGCTACATGCATAATGTATTCGAAAAATATTCACTACTGATTTGTTTGCATGTGGAATACCGAACTTTCATCACAATAGATTGAATTTTGATACTTAGAAGAATTTTCTCAGATTTTGCCACGTTTTCCAAACGCCAGTTTCAAAAATGAAGCAGTTTTTTCAGAAAAATCCTCTTGGAGCGAGTTCTACCCAATAGAGAAGTAATTTACATTGTTTCAATCACCATGAAATTCCACGTTCCTAACACAGTATATGCATCACGGATTAGAAAAAGTTTCTTTAATATGCTGTGAAAAGGTGGATTACTGAACTTTCTTCCAACATAAAGGCATATTTACACCTAGAAATATTTACTCTCATTTTGAAGCTTTCTCCAAACTTCAGATTCGATAATCATGCAATTTTCGCAGAAAAATTCTATTCTAGCTAGTTCTACCCAATAGAATTGTAATTTACATTGATTCATTACGCTGAAATTCAATTTTCCAAAAGCGCTCCATGAATCACGGTTTGAAAAATAATTACTACACTGTTATTAAAATGTGGATTACCGGACTTTCATTCACCATTCAATGCATATTGACACTTAGAAGCATTTTCTCAGATTTCACAGGGTTCTCCTAATGGCAGTTTTGAAAATGAGGCACATTTTGCAGAAAAATTCTCTTCAAGTGAGTTCTACCCAATAGACATGTAATTTACATTGTTTCCTTCAATATGACATTCCGTATTCCGAACACGTTACATGCATCACGAATTGGACAAACATTCTTTAATGAGTGGGAGCATGTGGATTACCGAACTTTCATCCACCATACAAGGCATATTTACACCTAGAAGTGTTTATTCTGATTTCGCATGTTTTTTCTAACATCCAGTTTCGAAAATCATGAAATTTTCGCTGAAAAATTTAATTCAAGCGAGTTTTATCCAGTAGAATTGTTATTTTCCGAGTTTCACTCACCGAGACATTCCGTGTTCTAAAAAGGTTACATTAATCACGGCTTCGATAAACATTATTTAATGACCATGAGCATGTGGATTACCGATGTTTCAACCAGAATACAAGGCATATTTACACCTAGAAATATTTAGTTAGATTTCGCAGATTTTTCCTAACGTCAGTTACGAAAATCAGGCAGTTTTCGCAGAAAAATTCTCTTGCTGCATGTTCGATCCAATAGACATCCGATTTTCATAGACACCTTAACCATAAAATTCCATGTTCTGTAAAAGATACGTGCACATTGGATTCAACAAATATTCACAGCTGAGTTGTTTGAATGTGAATTACACATCTTTAATAAACCATTGAAGTCATATTGTCACCTTAAATCATTTGCTCAGATTTTGCAGCGTTTTCATAACACCAGTTTACAAACAGAGGTAGATTTTACAGTAAAATGCTCCTGGAGCGGGTTCTCACCAATAGATATGTAATTTACATAGTTTCCTTCAAGGTGACATTCCGTGTTCTGAACACACTTCATACATCACGGATTTGAGAAACATTTTTAATGAGTTGTGTACATGTGTATTACAGAACTTTCATCCACCATACAAGGCATATATACACCCTAGAAACTTTAACACTGAGTTTGCAGCTTTTTCCTTATAGCAGTTTCAAAAATCAGGCAGTATCCTAAGGAAAAAACTGTTGGAGCGTGTTCTACCCAATAGATATCTAAATTACATAGACTCTCCCGCTGTGAAATTCCGAGTTTCGAACACGCTACATGCAGATAGGGTTCAAAAAAAATACACTACAGAGATGTTTGCATGTGGATTACAGGACTTTCATCACAATACAAGGCATATTGATGCTTAGAAGCATTTTCTCTGATTTCTCAGAGCTTTCCAAATGCCAGTTTCGAAACTGAGGCAGATTACACGGCAAAAAACTCTTGGGGTGGGTTCAAAACAATAGACAAGTAATTTACATGGATTCATTCAAAGTGAAATTCCGTGTTCCGAACACGCTACATGCTTTTCAGCTTCGACAAATATACACTACAGAGTTGTTAGCAAGTGGATTACAGCACTTTCATCCACCATACATGGTTTACTGACACTTTGAAAAATTTTGTGAGATTTCAAAAGTTAGTTTTAATGCCAGGTTTGAAAATGAGGCAGATTGGGCAGGAAAATGCTCTTGGAGCGAGTTCTACCCAAAAGATATGTAATTTACCTAGTTTCACTCACCGTGACATTCCGTGTTCTGAACACGTTACATGCATCACGGATTCGACAAACATTCTTTAATGAGTTGTGAACATGTGTATTACCGAACTTTCATCCCCCTTACAATGCATATTTATACATAGAATATTTTATTCTGATTTAGTAGATTTCTCCTAATGTCAGTTTATAAATCATGCAGTTTTCGCAGAAAAATCCTCTTGGAGCGAGTTCTAACCAATAGACATGCAATTTACATAGAACACGTCATCGTGAAATTCCGTGTTCCGAAAAAGCTACATGCATCACGGATTCGACAAATATTCACTACAGAGTCGTTAGCATAAGGATTACCGAACTTTCATCCACCATAAAAGCCATATTGACACTTTGAAGCATTTTCTCATATTTCGAAAGTTTTTCCTAATGCCAGTTTTGAAAATGAGGCAGAATTCGCAGAAAAAGCTCTTGGAGCGAGTTCTACCCAAGAGATATGTATTTTACACAGATTCGCTCACCGTGATATTCTGTGTTCCGAACACGCTTCATGTATCTCGGATTCGACAAATATTCACTACAGAGATGTTAGCATTAGGATTAACGAACTTTCATCCACCCTACAAGGCATATTTACACCGAGAATCTATTCATCTGAGTTCGCATTGTTTTCCTAACGCCAGTTTCGAAAATCAGGCAGATTTCTCAGGAAAAATCTCTTGGAGTGATTTCTAACCAAGAGAAATGTAATTAACATAAACTCCTGGCCATGAAATCCCGTGTTCCGAACATGCTACATGCATAATGTATTCGACAAATATTCACTACACATTTGTTTGCATGTGGATTACCGAACTTTCATCACAAGAGATTGAATATTGATAATTAGAAGTATTTTCTCAGATTTTGCAGCGTTTTCCAAACGCCAGTTTCAAAAATGAAGCAGTTTTCTCAGAAAAATACTCTTGGAGCGAGTTCTACCCATTAGAGAAGTAATTTACATTGTTTCAATCACCATGAAATTCCACGTTCATAACACGGTATATGCATCACGGATTAGAAAAGATTCTTTAATATGTTGTGAAAAGGTGGATTACTGAACTTTCTTCCAACATAAAGGCATATTTACACCTAGAAATATTTACTCTCATTTTGAAGCTTTCTCCAAACTTCAGGTTCGATAATCATGCAACTTACGCAGAAAAATTCTATTCTAGCTAGTTCTACCCAATAGAATTGTAATTTACATTGATTCATTACGCTGAAATTAAATTTTCCAAAAGCGCTCCATGAATCACGGTTTGAAAAATAATTACTACACTGTTATTAAAATGTGGATTACCGTACTTTCATTCACCATTCAAGGCATATTGACACTTAGAAGCATTTTCTCAGATTTCACAGGTTTCTCTATTGGAAGTTTTGAAAATGAGGCACATTTGACAGAAAAACCCTCTTCAATCTATTCCTACCCAATAGACATGTAATTTACATTGTTTCCTTCAATATGACATTCCGTATTCCGAACTTGTTACATGCATCACGAATTGGACAAACATTCTTTAATGAGTGGGAGCATGTGGATTACCGAACTTTCATCCACCATACAGGCATATTTACACCTAGAAGTGTTTATTCTGATTTGGCAGGTTTTTCCTAACATCCAGTTTCGAAAATCATGAAATTTTCGCAGAAAAATTCAATTCAAGCGAGTTCTATCCAGAAGAATTGTTATTTTCTGAGTTTCACTCACCGAGACATTCCATTTTCCGAAAACGTTACATTAATCATAGCTTCGACAAACATTATTTAATGACCGTGAGCATGTGGATTACCGATGTTTCAACCACAATACAAGGCATATTTACACCTAGAAATATTTACTTAGAGTTCGCAGATTTTTCCTAACGTCAGTTATGAAAATCAGGCAGTTTTCGCAGAAAAATTCTCTTGCTGCATGTTCGATCCAATAGACATCCCATTTTCATAGATACTGTCACCGTAACATTCCGTGTTCTGAAAAAGTAACGTGCACATTGGATTCAGCAAATTTTCACAGCTGAGTTGTTAGAATGTGAATTACACATCTTTAATACACCATTGTAGACATATTGTCACCTTAAAGCATTTGCTCAGATTTTGCAGCATTGTCATATCACCAGGTTACATACAGAGGTAGATTTTACAAGAAATGCTCCTGGAGCTGGTTCTCACCAATAGATATGTAATTTACATCGTTTCCTTCAACGTGACATTCCGTGTTCCGAACACACAACATACATCACGGATTTGAGAAACATTTTTAATGAGTTGTGTACATGTGTAATAAAGGACTTTCATCCACCATACAAGGCATATTTACACCTAGAAACTTTAACTCTTAGTTTGCAGGTTTTTCCTAATAGCAGAGTAAAAATCAGGCAGTTTCCTAAGGAAAAAACTGTTGGAGCGTGTTCTACCCAATAGATATTTAAATTACATAGATTCTCCTGCTGTGAATTCCGTGTTTCTAACACGCTACATGCAGATAGGATTCGATAAAATACACTAAATAGTTGTTTGCATGTGGATTACAGGACTTTTATCACAATACCAGGCATATTGATGCTTAGAAGCATTTTCTCTGATTTCACAGAGATTTCCAAACGCCAGTTTCGAAACTGAGGAAGATTTCACGGCAAAATCCTCTTGTAGTTGGTTCAAAACAATAGACATTTAATTTACATGGATACGCTCACCGTGATATTCCGTGTTCTGAACACGCTACATACATCTCGGATTCGACAAATATTCACTACACAGTAGTTAGCAAGAGGATTACAGCACTTTCATCCACCATACATGGTTTACTGACACTTTGAAGAATTTTCTGAGATTTCACAGGATAGTTTTAATGCCAGGTTTAAAAATGAGGCAGATTTGGCAGGAAAAAGCACTTGGAGCGAGTTCTACCCAAAAGATATGTAATTTACCTAGTTTCACTCACCGTGACATTCCGTGTTCTGAAAACGTTATATGCATCACGAATTCGACAAACATTCTTTAATCAGTTGTGAACATGTGTATTACCGAACTTTCATCCACCTTACAATGCATATTTATACATAGAAAGTTTTTTCTGATTTAGTAAATTTCTCCTAATGACAGTTTTTAAATCATGCAGTTTTCGCAGAAAAATCCTCTTGGAGCGAGTTCTACCCAATAGACATGCAATTTACATAGAACCCGTCATCGTGAAATTCCATGTTCCGAAAAAGCTACATGCATCACGGATTCGACAAATATTCACTACAGAGTCGTTAGCATAAGGATTACCGAACATTCATCCACTATAAAAGCCATATTGACACTTTGAAGCATTTTCTCATATTTCGAAAGTTTTTCCTAATGCCAGTTTTGAAAATGAAGCAGAATTCGCAGAAAAAGCTCTTGGAACGAGTTCTACTGAAGAGATATGTATTTTACGCAGATTCGCTCACCGTGATATTCTGTGTTCCGAACACGCTTCATGTATCTCGGATTCGACATATATTCACTACAGAGTTGTTAGCATGTGGATTACCGAACTTTCATCCACCCTACAAGGCATATTTACACCGAGAATCTATTCATCTGAGTTCGCATTCTTTTCCTAACGCCAGTTTTGAAAATCTGGCAGATTTCTCAGGAAAAATCTCTTGGAGTGATTTCTCACCAAGAGAAATGTAATTAACATAAACTCCTGGCCATGAAATCCCGTGTTCCGAACATGCTATATGCATAATGTATTCGACAAATATTCACTACTGATTTGTTTGCATGTGGATTACCGAACTTTCATCACAATAGATTGAATATTGATACTTAGAAGAATTTTCTCAGATTTTGCCAAGTTTTCCAAACGCCAGTTTCAAAAATGAAGCAGTTTTCTCAGAAAAATCCTCTTGGAGCGAGTTCTACCCAATAGAGAAGTAATTTACATTGTTTCAATCACCATGAAATTCCACGTTCCTAACACGGTATATGCATCACGGATTAGAAAAAGATTCTTTAATATGTTGTGAAAAGGTGGATTACTGAACTTTCTTCCAACATAAAGGCATATTTACACCTAGAAATATTTACTCTCATTTTGAAGCTTTCTCCAAACTTCAGATTCGATAATCATGCAATTTACGCAGAAAAATTCTATTCTAGCTAGTTCTACGCAATAGAATTGTAATTTACATTGATTCATTACGCTGAAATTCAATTTTCCAAAAGCGCTCCATGAATCATGGTTTGAAAAATAATTACTACACTGTTATTAAAATGTGGATTACCGGACTTTCATTCACCATTCAAGGCATATTGACAGTTAGAAGCATTTTCTCAGATGTCACAGGGTTCTCCTAATGGCAGTTTTGAAAATGAGGCACATTTTGCAGAAAAACCCTCTTCAATCTATTCCTAAACAATAGACATGTAATTTACATTGTTTCCTTCAATATGACATTCCGTATTCCGAACACGTTACATGCATCACGAATTGGACAAACATTCTTTAATGAGTGGGAGCATGTGGATTACCGAACTTTCATCCACCATACAAGGCATATTTACACCTAGAAGTGTTTATTCTGATTTCGCATGTTTTTTCTAACATCCAGTTTCGAAAATCATGAAATTTTCGCTGAAAAATTTAATTCAAGCGAGTTTTATCCAGTAGAATTGTTATATTCCGAGTTTCACTCACCGAGACATTCCGTGTTCTAAAAAGTTTACATTAATCACGGCTTCGACAAACATTATTTAATGACCGTGAGCATGTGGATTACCGATGTTTCAACCAGAATACAAGGCATATTTACACCTGGAAATATTTAGTTAGATTTCGCAGATTTTTCCTAACGTCAGTTACGAAAATGAGGCAGTTTTCGCAGAAAAATTCTCTTGCTGCATGTTCGATCCAATAGACATCCGATTTTCATAGACACCGTAACCATAAAATTCCATGTTCTGTAAAAGATACGTGCACATTGGATTCAACAAATATTCACAGCTGAGTTGTTTGAATGTGAATTACACATCTTTAATAAACCATTGAAGTCATATTGTCACCTTAAATCATTTGCTCAGATTTTGCAGCGTTTTCATAACACCAGTTTACAAACAGAGGTAGATTTTACAGTAAAATGCTCCTGGAGCGGGTTCTCACCAATAGATATGTAATTTACATAGTTTCCTTCAAGGTGACATTCCGTGTTCTGAACACACTTCATACATCACGGATTTGAGAAACATTTTTAATGAGTTGTGTACATGTGTATTACAGAACTTTCATCCACCATACAAGGCATATATACACCCTAGAAACTTTAACACTGAGTTTGCAGCTTTTTCCTTATAGCAGTTTCAAAAATCAGGCAGTTTCCTAAGGAAAAAACTGTTGGAGCGTGTTCTACCCAATAGATATCTAAATTACATAGATTCTCCCGCTGTGAAATTCCGAGTTTCGAACACGCTACATGCAGATAGGGTTCGAAAAAAATACCCTACAGAGATGTTTGCATGTGGATTACAGGACTTTCATCACAATACAAGGCATATTGATGCTTAGAAGCATTTTCTCTGATTTCTCAGAGCTTTCCAAATGCCAGTTTCGAAACTGAGGCAGATTACACGGCAAAAAACTCTTGGGGTGGGTTCAAAACAATAGACAAGTAATTTACATGGATTCACTCAAAGTGAAATTCCGTGTTCCGAACACGCTACATGCTTTTCAGCTTCGACAAATATACACTACAGAGTTGTTAGCAAGTGGATTACAGCACTTTCATCCACCATACATGGCTTACTGACACTTTGAAAAATTTTGTGAGATTTCAAAGGTTAGTTTTAATGCCAGGTTTGAAAATGAGGCAGATTTGGCAGGAAAATGCTCTTGGAGCGAGTTCTACCCAAAAGATATGTAATTTACCTAGTTTCACTCACCATGACATTCCGTGTTCTGAACACGTTACATGCATCACGGATTCGACAAACATTCTTTAATCAGTTGTGAACATGTGTATTACCGAACTTTCATCCCCCTTACAATGCATATTTATACATAGAATGTTTTATTCTGATTTAGTAGATTTCTCCTAATGTCAGTTTATAAATCATGCAGTTTTCGCAGAAAAATCCTCTTGGAGCGAGTTCTACCCAATAGACATGCAATTTACATAGAACCCGTCATCGTGAAATTCCGTGTTCCGAAAAAGCTACATGCATCACGGATTCGACAAATATTCACTACAGAGTCGTTAGCATAAGGATTACCGAACTTTCATCCACCATAAAAGCCATATTGACACTTTGAAGCATTTTCTCATATTTCGAAAGTTTTTCCTAATGCCAGTTTTGAAAATGAGGCAGAATTCGCAGAAAAAGCTCTTGGAACGAGTTCTACCGAAGAGATATGTATTTTACACAGCTTCGCTCACCGTGATATTCTGTGTTCCGAACACGCTTCATGTATCTCGGATTCGACAAATATTCACTACAGAGATGTTAGCATTAGGATTAACGAACTTTCATCCACCCTACAAGGCATATTTACACCGAGAATCTATTCATCTGAGTTCGCATTGTTTTCCTAAAGCCAGTTTCGAAAATCAGGCAGATTTCTCAGGAAAAATCTCTTGGAGTGATTCCTAACCAAGAGAAATGTAATTAACATAAACTCCTGGCCATGAAATCCCGTGTTCCGAACATGCTACATGCATAATGTATTCGACAAATATTCACTACAGATTTGTTTGCATGTGGATTACTGAAATTTCATCACAAGAGATTGAATATTGATAATTAGAAGTATTTTCTCAGATTTTGCAGCGTTTTCCAAACGCCAGTTTCAAAAATGAAGCAGTTTTCTCAGAAAAATACTCTTGGAGCGAGTTCTACCCATTAGAGAAGTAATTTACATTGTTTCAATCACCATGAAATTCCACGTTCCTAACACGGTATATGCATCACGGATTAGAAAAGATTCTTTAATATGTTGTGAAAAGGTGGATTACTGAACTTTCTTCCAACATAAAGGCATATTTACACCTAGAAATATTTACTCTCATTTTGAAGCTTTCTCCAATCTTCAGATTCGATAATCATGGAATTTACGCAGAAAAATTCTATTCTAGCTAGTTCTACGCAATAGAATTGTAATTTACATTGATTCATTACGCTGAAATTCAATTTTCCAAAAAGCGCTCCATGAATCACGGTTTGAAAAATAATTACTACACTGTTATTAAAATGTGGATTACCGTACTTTCATTCACCATTCAAGGCATATTGACATTTAGAAGCATTTTCTCAGATTTCACAGTGTTCTCCTATTGGCAGTTTTGAAAATGAGGCACATTTTGCAGAAAAATTCTCTTCAAGCGAGTTCTACCCAATAGACATGTAATTTACATTGTTTCCTTCAATATGACATTCCGTATTCCGAACACGTTACATGCATCACGAATTGGACAAACATTCTTTAATGAGTGGGAGCATGTGGATTACCGAACTTTCATCCACCATACAAGGCATATTTACACCTAGAAGTGTTTATTCTGATTTCGCATGTTTTTTCTAACATCCAGTTTCGAAAATCATGAAATTTTCGCTGAAAAATTTAATTCAAGCGAGTTTTATCCAGTAGAATTGTTATATTCCGAGTTTCACTCACCGAGACATTCCGTGTTCTAAAAAGGTTACATTAATCACGGCTTCGACAAACATTATTTAATGACCGTGAGCATGTGGATTACCGATGTTTCAACCAGAATACAAGGCATATTTACACCTGGAAATATTTAGTTAGATTTCGCAGATTTTTCCTAACGTCAGTTACGAAAATGAGGCAGTTTTCGCAGAAAAATTCTCTTGCTGCATGTTCGATCCAATAGACATCCGATTTTCATAGACACCGTAACCATAAAATTCCATGTTCTGTAAAAGATACGTGCACATTGGATTCAACAAATATTCACAGCTGAGTTGTTTGAATGTGAATTACACATCTTTAATAAACCATTGAAGTCATATTGTCACCTTAAATCATTTGCTCAGATTTTGCAGCGTTTTCATAACACCAGTTTACAAACAGAGGTAGATTTTACAGTAAAATGCTCCTGGAGCGGGTTCTCACCAATAGATATGTAATTTACATAGTTTCCTTCAAGGTGACATTCCGTGTTCTGAACACACTTCATACATCACGGATTTGAGAAACATTTTTAATGAGTTGTGTACATGTGTATTACAGAACTTTCATCCACCATACAAGGCATATATACACCCTAGAAACTTTAACACTGAGTTTGCAGCTTTTTCCTTATAGCAGTTTCAAAAATCAGGCAGTTTCCTAAGGAAAAAACTGTTGGAGCGTGTTCTACCCAATAGATATCTAAATTACATAGATTCTCCCGCTGTGAAATTCCGAGTTTCGAATACGCTACATGCAGATAGGGTTCGAAAAAAATACCCTACAGAGATGTTTGCATGTGGATTACAGGACTTTCATCACAATACAAGGCATATTGATGCTTAGAAGCATTTTCTCTGATTTCTCAGAGCTTTCCAAATGCCAGTTTCGAAACTGAGGCAGATTACACGGCAAAAAACTCTTGGGGTGGGTTCAAAACAATAGACAAGTAATTTACATGGATTCACTCAAAGTGAAATTCCGTGTTCCGAACACGCTACATGCTTTTCAGCTTCGACAAATATACACTACAGAGTTGTTAGCAAGTGGATTACAGCACTTTCATCCACCATACATGGCTTACTGACACTTTGAAAAATTTTGTGAGATTTCAAAGGTTAGTTTTAATGCCAGGTTTGAAAATGAGGCAGATTTGGCAGGAAAATGCTCTTGGAGCGAGTTCTACCCAAAAGATATGTAATTTACCTAGTTTCACTCACCATGACATTCCGTGTTCTGAACACGTTACATGCATCACGGATTCGACAAACATTCTTTAATGAGTTGTGAACATGTGTATTACCGAACTTTCATCCCCCTTACAATGCATATTTATACATAGAATGTTTTATTCTGATTTAGTAGATTTCTCCTAATGTCAGTTTATAAATCATGCAGTTTTCGCAGAAAAATCCTCTTGGAGCGAGTTCTACCCAATAGACATGCAATTTACATAGAACCCGTCATCGTGAAATTCCGTGTTCCGAAAAAGCTACATGCATCACGGATTCGACAAATATTCACTACAGAGTCGTTAGCATAAGGATTACCGAACTTTCATCCACCATAAAAGCCATATTGACACTTTGAAGCATTTTCTCATATTTCGAAAGTTTTTCCTAATGCCAGTTTTGAAAATGAGGCAGAATTCGCAGAAAAAGCTCTTGGAACGAGTTCTACCGAAGAGATATGTATTTTACACAGCTTCGCTCACCGTGATATTCTGTGTTCCGAACACGCTTCATGTATCTCGGATTCGACAAATATTCACTACAGAGATGTTAGCATTAGGATTAACGAACTTTCATCCACCCTACAAGGCATATTTACACCGAGAATCTATTCATCTGAGTTCGCATTGTTTTCCTAAAGCCAGTTTCGAAAATCAGGCAGATTTCTCAGGAAAAATCTCTTGGAGTGATTCCTAACCAAGAGAAATGTAATTAACATAAACTCCTGGCCATGAAATCCCGTGTTCCGAACATGCTACATGCATAATGTATTCGACAAATATTCACTACAGATTTGTTTGCATGTGGATTACTGAAATTTCATCACAAGAGATTGAATATTGATAATTAGAAGTATTTTCTCAGATTTTGCAGCGTTTTCCAAACGCCAGTTTCAAAAATGAAGCAGTTTTCTCAGAAAAATCCTCTTGGAGCGAGTTCTACCCATTAGAGAAGTAATTTACATTGTTTCAATCACCATGAAATTCCACGTTCCTAACACGGTATATGCATCACGGATTAGAAAAGATTCTTTAATATGTTGTGAAAAGGTGGATTACTGAACTTTCTTCCAACATAAAGGCATATTTACACCTAGAAATATTTACTCTCATTTTGAAGCTTTCTCCAATCTTCAGATTCGATAATCATGGAATTTACGCAGAAAAATTCTATTCTAGCTAGTTCTACGCAATAGAATTGTAATTTACATTGATTCATTACGCTGAAATTCAATTTTCCAAAAAGCGCTCCATGAATCACGGTTTGAAAAATAATTACTACACTGTTATTAAAATGTGGATTACCGTACTTTCATTCACCATTCAAGGCATATTGACATTTAGAAGCATTTTCTCAGATTTCACAGTGTTCTCCTATTGGCAGTTTTGAAAATGAGGCACATTTTGCAGAAAAATTCTCTTCAAGCGAGTTCTACCCAATAGACATGTAATTTACATTGTTTCCTTCAATATGACATTCCGTATTCCGAACACGTTACATGCATCACGAATTGGACAAACATTCTTTAATGAGTGGGAGCATGTGGATTACCGAACTTTCATCCACCATACAAGGCATATTTACACCTAGAAGTGTTTATTCTGATTTCGCATGTTTTTTCTAACATCCAGTTTCGAAAATCATGAAATTTTCGCTGAAAAATTTAATTCAAGCGAGTTTTATCCAGTAGAATTGTTATATTCCGAGTTTCACTCACCGAGACATTCCGTGTTCTAAAAAGGTTACATTAATCACGGCTTCGACAAACATTATTTAATGACCGTGAGCATGTGGATTACCGATGTTTCAACCAGAATACAAGGCATATTTACACCTGGAAATATTTAGTTAGATTTCGCAGATTTTTCCTAACGTCAGTTACGAAAATGAGGCAGTTTTCGCAGAAAAATTCTCTTGCTGCATGTTCGATCCAATAGACATCCGATTTTCATAGACACCGTAACCATAAAATTCCATGTTCTGTAAAAGATACGTGCACATTGGATTCAACAAATATTCACAGCTGAGTTGTTTGAATGTGAATTACACATCTTTAATAAACCATTGAAGTCATATTGTCACCTTAAATCATTTGCTCAGATTTTGCAGCGTTTTCATAACACCAGTTTACAAACAGAGGTAGATTTTACAGTAAAATGCTCCTGGAGCGGGTTCTCACCAATAGATATGTAATTTACATAGTTTCCTTCAAGGTGACATTCCGTGTTCTGAACACACTTCATACATCACGGATTTGAGAAACATTTTTAATGAGTTGTGTACATGTGTATTACAGAACTTTCATCCACCATACAAGGCATATATACACCCTAGAAACTTTAACACTGAGTTTGCAGCTTTTTCCTTATAGCAGTTTCAAAAATCAGGCAGTTTCCTAAGGAAAAAACTGTTGGAGCGTGTTCTACCCAATAGATATCTAAATTACATAGATTCTCCCGCTGTGAAATTCCGAGTTTCGAACACGCTACATGCAGATAGGGTTCGAAAAAAATACCCTACAGAGATGTTTGCATGTGGATTACAGGACTTTCATCACAATACAAGGCATATTGATGCTTAGAAGCATTTTCTCTGATTTCTCAGAGCTTTCCAAATGCCAGTTTCGAAACTGAGGCAGATTACACGGCAAAAAACTCTTGGGGTGGGTTCAAAACAATAGACAAGTAATTTACATGGATTCACTCAAAGTGAAATTCCGTGTTCCGAACACGCTACATGCTTTTCAGCTTCGACAAATATACACTACAGAGTTGTTAGCAAGTGGATTACAGCACTTTCATCCACCATACATGGCTTACTGACACTTTGAAAAATTTTGTGAGATTTCAAAGGTTAGTTTTAATGCCAGGTTTGAAAATGAGGCAGATTTGGCAGGAAAATGCTCTTGGAGCGAGTTCTACCCAAAAGATATGTAATTTACCTAGTTTCACTCACCATGACATTCCGTGTTCTGAACACGTTACATGCATCACGGATTCGACAAACATTCTTTAATGAGTTGTGAACATGTGTATTACCGAACTTTCATCCCCCTTACAATGCATATTTATACATAGAATGTTTTATTCTGATTTAGTAGATTTCTCCTAATGTCAGTTTATAAATCATGCAGTTTTCGCAGAAAAATCCTCTTGGAGCGAGTTCTACCCAATAGACATGCAATTTACATAGAACCCGTCATCGTGAAATTCCGTGTTCCGAAAAAGCTACATGCATCACGGATTCGACAAATATTCACTACAGAGTCGTTAGCATAAGGATTACCGAACTTTCATCCACCATAAAAGCCATATTGACACTTTGAAGCATTTTCTCATATTTCGAAAGTTTTTCCTAATGCCAGTTTTGAAAATGAGGCAGAATTCGCAGAAAAAGCTCTTGGAACGAGTTCTACCGAAGAGATATGTATTTTACACAGCTTCGCTCACCGTGATATTCTGTGTTCCGAACACGCTTCATGTATCTCGGATTCGACAAATATTCACTACAGAGATGTTAGCATTAGGATTAACGAACTTTCATCCACCCTACAAGGCATATTTACACCGAGAATCTATTCATCTGAGTTCGCATTGTTTTCCTAAAGCCAGTTTCGAAAATCAGGCAGATTTCTCAGGAAAAATCTCTTGGAGTGATTCCTAACCAAGAGAAATGTAATTAACATAAACTCCTGGCCATGAAATCCCGTGTTCCGAACATGCTACATGCATAATGTATTCGACAAATATTCACTACAGATTTGTTTGCATGTGGATTACTGAAATTTCATCACAAGAGATTGAATATTGATAATTAGAAGTATTTTCTCAGATTTTGCAGCGTTTTCCAAACGCCAGTTTCAAAAATGAAGCAGTTTTCTCAGAAAAATCCTCTTGGAGCGAGTTCTACCCATTAGAGAAGTAATTTACATTGTTTCAATCACCATGAAATTCCACGTTCCTAACACGGTATATGCATCACGGATTAGAAAAGATTCTTTAATATGTTGTGAAAAGGTGGATTACTGAACTTTCTTCCAACATAAAGGCATATTTACACCTAGAAATATTTACTCTCATTTTGAAGCTTTCTCCAATC
The DNA here is from genome assembly GCF_036321535.1 of Camelus dromedarius. Classification (NCBI taxonomy): domain Eukaryota; kingdom Metazoa; phylum Chordata; class Mammalia; order Artiodactyla; family Camelidae; genus Camelus; species Camelus dromedarius. The sequence goes on from NW_026989758.1 coordinate 328,671, forward strand.
TTCAGATTCGATAATCATGGAATTTACGCAGAAAAATTCTATTCTAGCTAGTTCTACGCAATAGAATTGTAATTTACATTGATTCATTACGCTGAAATTCAATTTTCCAAAAGCGCTCCATGAATCACGGTTTGAAAAATAATTACTACACTGTTATTAAAATGTGGATTACCGTACTTTCATTCACCATTCAAGGCATATTGACATTTAGAAGCATTTTCTCAGATTTCACAGTGTTCTCCTATTGGCAGTTTTGAAAATGAGGCACATTTTGCAGAAAAATTCTCTTCAAGCGAGTTCTACCCAATAGACATGTAATTTACATTGTTTCCTTCAATATGACATTCCGTATTCCGAACACGTTACATGCATCACGAATTGGACAAACATTCTTTAATGAGTGGGAGCATGTGGATTACCGAACTTTCATCCACCATACAAGGCATATTTACACCTAGAAGTGTTTATTCTGATTTCGCATGTTTTTTCTAACATCCAGTTTCGAAAATCATGAAATTTTCGCTGAAAAATTTAATTCAAGCGAGTTTTATCCAGTAGAATTGTTATATTCCGAGTTTCACTCACCGAGACATTCCGTGTTCTAAAAAGGTTACATTAATCACGGCTTCGACAAACATTATTTAATGACCGTGAGCATGTGGATTACCGATGTTTCAACCAGAATACAAGGCATATTTACACCTGGAAATATTTAGTTAGATTTCGCAGATTTTTCCTAACGTCAGTTACGAAAATGAGGCAGTTTTCGCAGAAAAATTCTCTTGCTGCATGTTCGATCCAATAGACATCCGATTTTCATAGACACCGTAACCATAAAATTCCATGTTCTGTAAAAGATACGTGCACATTGGATTCAACAAATATTCACAGCTGAGTTGTTTGAATGTGAATTACACATCTTTAATAAACCATTGAAGTCATATTGTCACCTTAAATCATTTGCTCAGATTTTGCAGCGTTTTCATAACACCAGTTTACAAACAGAGGTAGATTTTACAGTAAAATGCTCCTGGAGCGGGTTCTCACCAATAGATATGTAATTTACATAGTTTCCTTCAAGGTGACATTCCGTGTTCTGAACACACTTCATACATCACGGATTTGAGAAACATTTTTAATGAGTTGTGTACATGTGTATTACAGAACTTTCATCCACCATACAAGGCATATATACACCCTAGAAACTTTAACACTGAGTTTGCAGCTTTTTCCTTATAGCAGTTTCAAAAATCAGGCAGTTTCCTAAGGAAAAAACTGTTGGAGCGTGTTCTACCCAATAGATATCTAAATTACATAGATTCTCCCGCTGTGAAATTCCGAGTTTCGAACACGCTACATGCAGATAGGGTTCGAAAAAAGATACCCTACAGAGATGTTTGCATGTGGATTACAGGACTTTCATCACAATACAAGGCATATTGATGCTTAGAAGCATTTTCTCTGATTTCTCAGAGCTTTCCAAATGCCAGTTTCGAAACTGAGGCAGATTACACGGCAAAAAACTCTTGGGGTGGGTTCAAAACAATAGACAAGTAATTTACATGGATTCACTCAAAGTGAAATTCCGTGTTCCGAACACGCTACATGCTTTTCAGCTTCGACAAATATACACTACAGAGTTGTTAGCAAGTGGATTACAGCACTTTCATCCACCATACATGGCTTACTGACACTTTGAAAAATTTTGTGAGATTTCAAATGTTAGTTTTAATGCCAGGTTTGAAAATGAGGCAGATTTGGCAGGAAAATGCTCTTGGAGCGAGTTCTACCCAAAAGATATGTAATTTACCTAGTTTCACTCACCATGACATTCCGTGTTCTGAACACGTTACATGCATCACGGATTCGACAAACATTCTTTAATGAGTTGTGAACATGTGTATTACCGAACTTTCATCCCCCTTACAATGCATATTTATACATAGAATGTTTTATTCTGATTTAGTAGATTTCTCCTAATGTCAGTTTATAAATCATGCAGTTTTCGCAGAAAAATCCTCTTGGAGCGAGTTCTACCCAATAGACATGCAATTTACATAGAACCCGTCATCGTGAAATTCCGTGTTCCGAAAAAGCTACATGCATCACGGATTCGACAAATATTCACTACAGAGTCGTTAGCATAAGGATTACCGAACTTTCATCCACCATAAAAGCCATATTGACACTTTGAAGCATTTTCTCATATTTCGAAAGTTTTTCCTAATGCCAGTTTTGAAAATGAGGCAGAATTCGCAGAAAAAGCTCTTGGAACGAGTTCTACCGAAGAGATATGTATTTTACACAGCTTCGCTCACCGTGATATTCTGTGTTCCGAACACGCTTCATGTATCTCGGATTCGACAAATATTCACTACAGAGATGTTAGCATTAGGATTAACGAACTTTCATCCACCCTACAAGGCATATTTACACCGAGAATCTATTCATCTGAGTTCGCATTGTTTTCCTAAAGCCAGTTTCGAAAATCAGGCAGATTTCTCAGGAAAAATCTCTTGGAGTGATTCCTAACCAAGAGAAATGTAATTAACATAAACTCCTGGCCATGAAATCCCGTGTTCCGAACATGCTACATGCATAATGTATTCGACAAATATTCACTACAGATTTGTTTGCATGTGGATTACTGAAATTTCATCACAAGAGATTGAATATTGATAATTAGAAGTATTTTCTCAGATTTTGCAGCGTTTTCCAAACGCCAGTTTCAAAAATGAAGCAGTTTTCTCAGAAAAATCCTCTTGGAGCGAGTTCTACCCATTAGAGAAGTAATTTACATTGTTTCAATCACCATGAAATTCCACGTTCCTAACACGGTATATGCATCACGGATTAGAAAAGATTCTTTAATATGTTGTGAAAAGGTGGATTACTGAACTTTCTTCCAACATAAAGGCATATTTACACCTAGAAATATTTACTCTCATTTTGAAGCTTTCTCCAATCTTCAGATTCGATAATCATGGAATTTACGCAGAAAAATTCTATTCTAGCTAGTTCTACGCAATAGAATTGTAATTTACATTGATTCATTACGCTGAAATTCAATTTTCCAAAAGCGCTCCATGAATCACGGTTTGAAAAATAATTACTACACTGTTATTAAAATGTGGATTACCGTACTTTCATTCACCATTCAAGGCATATTGACATTTAGAAGCATTTTCTCAGATTTCACAGTGTTCTCCTATTGGCAGTTTTGAAAATGAGGCACATTTTGCAGAAAAATTCTCTTCAAGCGAGTTCTACCCAATAGACATGTAATTTACATTGTTTCCTTCAATATGACATTCCGTATTCCGAACACGTTACATGCATCACGAATTGGACAAACATTCTTTAATGAGTGGGAGCATGTGGATTACCGAACTTTCATCCACCATACAAGGCATATTTACACCTAGAAGTGTTTATTCTGATTTCGCATGTTTTTTCTAACATCCAGTTTCGAAAATCATGAAATTTTCGCTGAAAAATTTAATTCAAGCGAGTTTTATCCAGTAGAATTGTTATATTCCGAGTTTCACTCACCGAGACATTCCGTGTTCTAAAAAGGTTACATTAATCACGGCTTCGACAAACATTATTTAATGACCGTGAGCATGTGGATTACCGATGTTTCAACCAGAATACAAGGCATATTTACACCTGGAAATATTTAGTTAGATTTCGCAGATTTTTCCTAACGTCAGTTACGAAAATCAGGCAGTTTTCGCAGAAAAATTCTCTTGCTGCATGTTCGATCCAATAGACATCCGATTTTCATAGACACCGTAACCATAAAATTCCATGTTCTGTAAAAGATACGTGCACATTGGATTCAACAAATATTCACAGCTGAGTTGTTTGAATGTGAATTACACATCTTTAATAAACCATTGAAGTCATATTGTCACCTTAAAACATTTGCTCAGATTTTGCAGCGTTTTCATAACACCAGTTTACAAACAGAGGTAGATTTTACAGTAAAATGCTCCTGGAGCGGGTTCTCACCAATAGATATGTAATTTACATAGTTTCCTTCAAGGTGACATTCCGTGTTCTGAACACACTTCATACATCACGGATTTGAGAAACATTTTTAATGAGTTGTGTACATGTGTATTACAGAACTTTCATCCACCATACAAGGCATATATACACCCTAGAAACTTTAACACTGAGTTTGCAGCTTTTTCCTTATAGCAGTTTCAAAAATCAGGCAGTTTCCTAAGGAAAAAACTGTTGGAGCGTGTTCTACCCAATAGATATCTAAATTACATAGATTCTCCCGCTGTGAAATTCCGAGTTTCGAACACGCTACATGCAGATAGGGTTCGAAAAAAGATACCCTACAGAGATGTTTGCATGTGGATTACAGGACTTTCATCACAATACAAGGCATATTGATGCTTAGAAGCATTTTCTCTGATTTCTCAGAGCTTTCCAAATGCCAGTTTCGAAACTGAGGCAGATTACACGGCAAAAAACTCTTGGGGTGGGTTCAAAACAATAGACAAGTAATTTACATGGATTCACTCAAAGTGAAATTCCGTGTTCCGAACACGCTACATGCTTTTCAGCTTCGACAAATATACACTACAGAGTTGTTAGCAAGTGGATTACAGCACTTTCATCCACCATACATGGCTTACTGACACTTTGAAAAATTTTGTGAGATTTCAAAGGTTAGTTTTAATGCCAGGTTTGAAAATGAGGCAGATTTGGCAGGAAAATGCTCTTGGAGCGAGTTCTACCCAAAAGATATGTAATTTACCTAGTTTCACTCACCATGACATTCCGTGTTCTGAACACGTTACATGCATCACGGATTCGACAAACATTCTTTAATGAGTTGTGAACATGTGTATTACCGAACTTTCATCCCCCTTACAATGCATATTTATACATAGAATGTTTTATTCTGATTTAGTAGATTTCTCCTAATGTCAGTTTATAAATCATGCAGTTTTCGCAGAAAAATCCTCTTGGAGCGAGTTCTACCCAATAGACATGCAATTTACATAGAACCCGTCATCGTGAAATTCCGTGTTCCGAAAAAGCTACATGCATCACGGATTCGACAAATATTCACTACAGAGTCGTTAGCATAAGGATTACCGAACTTTCATCCACCATAAAAGCCATATTGACACTTTGAAGCATTTTCTCATATTTCGAAAGTTTTTCCTAATGCCAGTTTTGAAAATGAGGCAGAATTCGCAGAAAAAGCTCTTGGAACGAGTTCTACCGAAGAGATATGTATTTTACACAGCTTCGCTCACCGTGATATTCTGTGTTCCGAACACGCTTCATGTATCTCGGATTCGACAAATATTCACTACAGAGATGTTAGCATTAGGATTAACGAACTTTCATCCACCCTACAAGGCATATTTACACCGAGAATCTATTCATCTGAGTTCGCATTGTTTTCCTAAAGCCAGTTTCGAAAATCAGGCAGATTTCTCAGGAAAAATCTCTTGGAGTGATTTCTAACCAAGAGAAATGTAATTAACATAAACTCCTGGCCATGAAATCCCGTGTTCCGAACATGCTACATGCATAATGTATTCGACAAATATTCACTACAGATTTGTTTGCATGTGGATTACTGAAATTTCATCACAAGAGATTGAATATTGATAATTAGAAGTATTTTCTCAGATTTTGCAGCGTTTTCCAAACGCCAGTTTCAAAAATGAAGCAGTTTTCTCAGAAAAATCCTCTTGGAGCGAGTTCTACCCATTAGAGAAGTAATTTACATTGTTTCAATCACCATGAAATTCCACGTTCCTAACACGGTATATGCATCACGGATTAGAAAAGATTCTTTAATATGTTGTGAAAAGGTGGATTACTGAACTTTCTTCCAACATAAAGGCATATTTACACCTAGAAATATTTACTCTCATTTTGAAGCTTTCTCCAAACTTCAGATTCGATAATCATGCAATTTACGCAGAAAAATTCTATTCTAGCTAGTTCTACGCAATAGAATTGTAATTTACATTGATTCATTACGCTGAAATTCAATTTTCCAAAAGCGCTCCATGAATCACGGTTTGAAAAATAATTACTACACTGTTATTAAAATGTGGATTACCGTACTTTCATTCACCATTCAAGGCATATTGACACTTAGAAGCATTTTCTCAGATTTCACAGGGTTCTCCTAATGGCAGTTTTGAAAATGAGGCACATTTTGCAGAAAAATACTCTTCAAGCGAGTTCTACCCAATAGACATGTAATTTACATTGTTTCCTTCAATATGACATTCCGTATTCCGAACACGTTACATGCATCACGAATTGGACAAACATTCTTTAATGAGTGGGAGCATGTGGATTACCGAACTTTCATCCACCATACAAGGCATATTTACACCTAGAAGTGTTTATTCTGATTTCGCATGCTTTTCTAACATCCAGTTTCGAAAATCATGAAATTTTCGCTGAAAAATTTAATTCAAGCGAGTTTTATCCAGTAGAATTGTTATATTCCGAGTTTCACTCACCGAGACATTCCGTGTTCTAAAAAGGTTACATTAATCACGGCTTCGACAAACATTATTTAATGACCGTGAGCATGTGGATTACCGATGTTTCAACCAGAATACAAGGCATATTTACACCTGGAAATATTTAGTTAGATTTCGCAGATTTTTCCTAACGTCAGTTACGAAAATCAGGCAGTTTTCGCAGAAAAATTCTCTTGCTGCATGTTCGATCCAATAGACATCCGATTTTCATAGACACCGTAACCATAAAATTCCATGTTCTGTAAAAGATACGTGCACATTGGATTCAACAAATATTCACAGCTGAGTTGTTTGAATGTGAATTACACATCTTTAATAAACCATTGAAGTCATATTGTCACCTTAAATCATTTGCTCAGATTTTGCAGCGTTTTCATAACACCAGTTTACAAACAGAGGTAGATTTTACAGTAAAATGCTCCTGGAGCGGGTTCTCACCAATAGATATGTAATTTACATAGTTTCCTTCAAGGTGACATTCCGTGTTCTGAACACACTTCATACATCACGGATTTCAGAAACATTTTTAATGAGTTGTGTACATGTGTATTACAGAACTTTCATCCACCATACAAGGCATATATACACCCTAGAAACTTTAACACTGAGTTTGCAGCTTTTTCCTTATAGCAGTTTCAAAAATCAGGCAGTTTCCTAAGGAAAAAACTGTTGGAGCGTGTTCTACCCAATAGATATCTAACTTACATAGATTCTCCCGCTCTGAAATTCCGAGTTTCGAACACGCTACATGCAGATAGGGTTCGAAAAAAAATACCCTACAGAGATGTTTGCATGTGGATTACAGGACTTTCATCACAATACAAGGCATATTGATGCTTAGAAGCATTTTCTCTGATTTCTCAGAGCTTTCCAAATGCCAGTTTCGAAACTGAGGCAGATTACACGGCCAAAAATTCTTGGGGTGGGTTCAAAACAATAGACAAGTAATTTACATGGATTCACTCAAAGTGAAATTCCGTGTTCCGAACACGCTACATGCTTTTCAGCTTCGACAAATATACACTACAGAGTTGTTAGCAAGTGGATTACAGCACTTTCATCCACCATACATGGCTTACTGACACTTTGAAAACTTTTGTGAGATTTCAAAGGTTAGTTTTAATGCCATGTTTGAAAATGAGGCAGATTTGGCAGGAAAATGCTCTTGGAGCGAGTTCTACCCAAAAGATATGTAATTTACCTAGTTTCACTCACCATGACATTCCGTGTTCTGAACACGTTACATGCATCACGGATTCGACAAACATTCTTTAATCAGTTGTGAACATGTGTATTACCGAACTTTCATCCCCCTTACAATGCATATTTATACATAGAATGTTTTATTCTGATTTAGTAGATTTCTCCTAATGTCAGTTTATAAATCATGCAGTTTTCGCAGAAAAATCCTCTTGGAGCGAGTTCTACCCAATAGACATGCAATTTACATAGAACCCGTCATCGTGAAATTCTGTGTTCCGAAAAAGCTACATGCATCACGGATTCGACAAATTTTCACTACAGAGTCGTTAGCATAAGGATTACCGAACTTTCATCCACCATAAAAGCCATATTGACACTTTGAAGCATTTTCTCATATTTCGAAAGTTTTTCCTAATGCCAGTTTTGAAAATGAGGCAGAATTCGCAGAAAAAGCTCTTGGAACGAGTTCTACCGAAGAGATATGTATTTTACACAGCTTCGCTCACCGTGATATTCTGTGTTCCGAACACGCTTCATGTATCTCGGATTCGACAAATATTCACTACAGAGATGTTAGCATTAGGATTAACGAACTTTCATCCACCCTACAAGGCATATTTACACCGAGAATCTATTCATCTGAGTTCGCATTGTTTTCCTAAAGCCAGTTTCGAAAATCAGGCAGATTTCTCAGGAAAAATCTCTTGGAGTGATTTCTAACCAAGAGAAATGTAATTAACATAAACTCCTGGCCATGAAATCCCGTGTTCCGAACATGCTACATGCATAATGTATTCAACAAATATTCACTACAGATTTGTTTGCACGTGGATTACTGAACTTTCATCACAAGAGATTGAATATTGATAATTAGAAGTATTTTCTCAGATTTTGCAGCGTTTTCCAAACGCCAGTTTCAAAAATGAAGCAGTTTTCTCAGAAAAAACCTCTTGGAGCGAGTTCTACCCATTAGAGAAGTAATTTACATTGTTTCAATCACCATGAAATTCCACGTTCATAACACGGTATATGCATTACGGATTAGAAAAGATTCTTTAATATGTTGTGAAAAGGTGGATTACTGAACTTTCTTCCAACATAAAGGCATATTTACACCTAGAAATATTTACTCTCATTTTGAAGCTTTCTCCAAACTTCAGATTCCATAATCATGCAATTTACGCAGAAAAATTCTATTCTAGCTAGTTCTACCCAATAGAATTGTAATTTACATTGATTCATTACGCTGAAATTCAATTTTCCAAAAGCGCTCCATGAATCACGGTTTGAAAAATAATTACTACACTGTTATTAAAATGTGGATTACCGTACTTTCATTCACCATTCAAGGCATATTTACACTTAGAAGCATTTTCTCAGATTTCACAGGCTTCTCCTAATGGCAGTTTTGAAAATGAGGCACATTTGACAGAAAAACCCTCTTCAATCTATTCCTACCCAATAGACATGTAATTTACATTGTTTCCTTCAATATGACATTCCGTATTCCGAACTTGTTACATGCATCACGTATTGGACAAACATTCTTTAATGAGTGGGAGCATGTGGATTACTGAACTTTCATCCACCATACAGGCATATTTACACCTAGAAGTGTTTATTCTGATTTGGCAGGTTTTTCCTAACATCCAGTTTCGAAAATCATGAAATTTTCGCAGAAAAATTCAATTCAAGCGAGTTCTATCCAGAAGAATTGTTATTTTCTGAGTTTCACTCACCGAGACATTCCATTTTCCGAAAACATTACATTAATCATGGCTTCGACAAACATTATTTAATGACCGTGAGCATGTGGATTACCGATGTTTCAACCACAATACAAGGCATATTTACACCTAGAAATATTTACTTAGAGTTCGCAGATTTTTCCTAACGTCAGTTATGAAAATCAGGAGGTTTTCGCAGAAAAATTCTCTTGCTGCATGTTCGATCCAATAGACATCCCATATTCATAGATACTGTCACCGTAACATTCCGTGTTCTGAAAAAGTAACGTGCACATTGGATTCAGCCAATTTTCACAGCTGAGTTGTTAGAATGTGAATTACACATCTTTAATACACCATTGCAGACATATTGTCACCTTAAAGCTTTTGCTCAGATTTTGCAGCACTGTCATATCACCAGGTTACATACAGAGGTAGATTTTACAAGAAATGCTCCTGGAGCTGGTTCTCACCAATAGATATGTAATTTACATCGTTTCCTTCAACGTGACATTCCGTGTTCCGAACACACAACATACATCACGGATTTGAGAAACATTTTTAATGAGTTGTGTACATGTGTAATAAAGGACTTTCATCCACCATACAAGGCATATTTACACCTAGAAACTTTAACTCTTAGTTTGCAGCTTTTTCCTAAAAGCAGATTAAAAATCAGGCAGTTTCCTAAGGAAAAAACTGTTGGAGCGTGTTCTACCCAATAGATATTTAAATTACATAGATTCTCCTGCTGTGAATTCCGTGTTTCTAACACGCTACATTCAGATAGGATTCGATAAAATACACTAAATAGTTGTTTGCATGTGGATTACAGGACTTTCATCACAATACAAGGCATATTGATGCTTAGAAGCATTTTCTCTGATTTCACAGAGATTTCCAAACGCCAGTTTCGAAACTGAGGAAGATTTCACGGCAAAATCCTCTTGTAGCTGGTTCAAAACAATAGACATTTAATTTACATGGATACGCTCACCGTGATATTCCGTGTTCTGAACACGCTACATACATCTCGGATTCGACAAATATTCACTACAGAGTAGTTAGCAAGTGGATTACAGCACTTTCATCCACCATACATGGTTTACTGACACTTTGAAGAATTTTCTGAGATTTCACAGGATAGTTTTAATGCCAGGTTTAAAAATGAGGCAGATTTGGCAGGAAAAAGCACTTGGAGCGAGTTCTACCCAAAAGATATGTAATTTACCTAGTTTCACTCACCGTGACATTCCGTGTTCTGAAAACGTTATATGCATCACGAATTCGACAAACATTCTTTAATCAGTTGTGAACATGTGTATTACCGAACTTTCATCCACCTTACAATGCATATTTATACATAGAAAGTTTTTTCTGATTTAGTAAATTTCTCCTAATGACAGTTTTTAAATCATGCAGTTTTCGCAGAAAAATCCTCTTGGAGCGAGTTCTACCCAATAGACATGCAATTTACATAGAACCCGTCATCGTGAAATTCCGTGTTCCGAAAAAGCTACATGCATCACGGATTCGACAAATTTTCACTACAGAGTCGTTAGCATAAGGATTACCGAAGTTTCATCCACCATAAAAGCCATATTGACACTTAGAAGCATTTTCTCATATTTCGAAAGTTTTTCCTAATGCCAGTTTTGAAAATGAGGCAGAATTCGCAGAAAAAGCTCTTGGAACGAGTTCTACCGAAGAGATATGTATTTTACACAGATTCGCTCACCGTGATATTCTGTGTTCCGAACACGCTTCATGTATCTCGGATTCGACAAATATTCACTACACAGTTCTTAGCATGCGGATTACCGAACTTTCATCCACCCTACAAGGCATATTTACACCGAGAATCTATTCATCTGAGTTTGCAGTATTTTCCTAAAGCCAGTTTCGAAAATCAGGCAGATTTCTCAGGAAAAATCTCTTGGAGTGATTTCTAACCAAGAGAAATGTAATTAACATAAACTCCTGGCCATGAAATCCCGTGTTCCGAACATGCTACATGCATAATGTATTCGACAAATATTCACTACAGATTTGTTTGCATGTGGATTACCAAACTTTCATCAAAAGAGATTGAATATTGATAATTAGAAGTATTTTCTCAGATTTTGCAGCGTTTTCCAAACGCCAGTTTCAAAAATGAAGCAGTTTTCTCAGAAAAATCCTCTTGGAGTGAGTTCTACCCAATAGAGAAGTAATTTACATTGTTTCAATAACCATGAAATTCCACGTTCCTAACACGGTATATGCATCAAGGTTTAGAAAAAGATTCTTTAACATGTTGTGAAAAGTTGGATTACTGAACTTTCTTCCAACATAAAGGCATATTTACACCTAGAAATATTTACTCTCATTTTGAAGCTTTCTCCAAACTTCAGATTCGATAATCATGCAATTTACGCAGAAAAATTCTATTCTAGCTAGTTCTACCCAATAGAATTGTAATTTACATTGATTCATTACGCTGAAATTCAATTTTCCAAAAGCGCTCCATGAATCACGGTTTGAAAAATAATTACTACACTGTTATTAAAATGTGGATTACCGGACTTTCATTCACCATTCAAGGCATATTGACACTTAGAAGCATTTTCTCAGATTTCACAGGGTTCTCTTAATGGCAGTGTTGAAAATGAGGCAATTTTGCAGAAATATTCTCTTCAAGTGTGTTCTACGCAATAGACATGTAATTTACATTGTTTCCTTCAATATGACTTTCCGTAATCTGAACACGTTACATGCATCACGAATTGGACAAACATTCTTTAATGAGTGGGAGCATGTGGATTACCGAACTTTCATCCACCATACAAGGCATATTTACACCTAGAAGTGTTTATTCTGATTTCGCATGTTTTTTCTAACATCCAGTTTCGAAAATCATGAAATTTTCGCTGAAAAATTTAATTCAAGCGAGTTTTATCCAGTAGAATTGTTATTTTCCGAGTTTCATTCACCGAGACATTCCGTGTTCTAAAAAGGTTACATTAATCACGGCTCCGACAAACATTATTTAATGACCGTTAGCATGTGGATTACCGATGTTTCAACCAGAATACAAGGCATATTTACACCTAGAAATATTTAGTTAGATTTCGCAGATTTTTCCTAACGTCAGTTACGAAAATCAGGCAGTTTTCGCAGAAAAATTCTCTTGCTGCATGTTCGATCCAATAGACATCCGATTTTCATAGACACCTTAACCATAAAATTCCATGTTCTGTAAAAGATACGTGCACATTGGATTCAACAAATATTCACAGCTGAGTTGTTTGAATGTGAATTACACATCTTTAATAAACCATTGAAGTCATATTGTCACCTTAAATCATTTGCTCAGATTTTGCAGCGTTTTCATAACACCAGTTTACAAACAGAGGTAGATTTTACAGTAAAATGCTCCTGGAGCGGGTTCTCACCAATAGATATGTAATTTACATAGTTTCCTTCAAGGTGACATTCCGTGTTCTGAACACACTTCATACATCACGGATTTGAGAAACATTTTTAATGAGTTGTGTACATGTGTATTACAGAACTTTCATCCACCATACAAGGCATATATACACCCTAGAAACTTTAACACTGAGTTTGCAGCTTTTTCCTTATAGCAGTTTCAAAAATCAGGCAGTTTCCTAAGGAAAAAACTGTTGGAGCGTGTTCTACCCAATAGATATCTAAATTACATAGACTCTCCCGCTGTGAAATTCCGAGTTTCGAACACGCTACATGCAGATAGGGTTCGAAAAAAAATACCCTACAGAGATGTTTGCATGTGGATTACAGGACTTTCATCACAATACAAGGCATATTGATGCTTAGAAGCATTTTCTCTGATTTCTCAGAGCTTTCCAAATGCCAGTTTCGAAACTGAGGCAGATTACACGGCCAAAAATTCTTGGGGTGGGTTCAAAACAAAAGACAAGTAATTTACATGGATTCACTCAAAGTGAAATTCCGTGTTCTGAACACGCTACATGCTTTTCAGCTTCGACAAATATACACTACAGAGTTGTTAGCAAGTGGATTACAGCACTTTCATCCACCATACATGGCTTACTGACACTTTGAAAAATTTTGTGAGATTTCAAAGGTTAGTTTTAATGCCATGTTTGAAAATGAGGCAGATTTGGCAGGAAAATGCTCTTGGAGCGAGTTCTACCCAAAAGATATGTAATTTACCTAGTTTCACTCACCATGACATTCCGTGTTCTGAACACGTTACATGCATCACGGATTCGACAAACATTCTTTAATGAGTTGTGAACATGTGTATTACCGAACTTTCATCCCCCTTACAATGCATATTTATACATAGAATGTTTTATTCTGATTTAGTAGATTTCTCCTAATGTCAGTTTATAAATCATGCAGTTTTCGCAGAAAAATCCTCTTGGAGCGAGTTCTACCCAATAGACATGCAATTTACATAGAACCCGTCATCGTGAAATTCCGTGTTCCGAAAAAGCTACATGCATCACGGATTCGACAAATATTCACTACAGAGTCGTTAGCATAAGGATTACCGAACTTTCATCCACCATAAAAGCCATATTGACACTTTGAAGCATTTTCTCATATTTCGAAAGTTTTTCCTAATGCCAGTTTTGAAAATGAGGCAGAATTCGCAGAAAAAGCTCTTGGAACGAGTTCTACCGAAGAGATATGTATTTTACACAGCTTCGCTCACCGTGATATTCTGTGTTCCGAACACGCTTCATGTATCTCGGATTCGACAAATATTCACTACAGAGATGTTAGCATTAGGATTAACGAACTTTCATCCACCCTACAAGGCATATTTACACCGAGAATCTATTCTTCTGAGTTCGCATTGTTTTCCTAAAGCCAGTTTCGAAAATCAGGCAGATTTCTCAGGAAAAATCTCTTGGAGTGATTTCTAACCAAGAGAAATGTAATTAACATAAACTCCTGGCCATGAAATCCCGTGTTCCGAACATGCTACATGCATAATGTATTCGACAAATAGTCACTACAGATTTGTTTGAATGTGGATTACTGAACTTTCATCACAAGAGATTGAATATTGATAATTAGAAGTATTTTCTCAGATTTTGCAGCGTTTTCCAAACGCCAGTTTCAAAAATGAAGCAGTTTTCTCAGAAAAAACCTCTTGGAGCGAGTTCTACCCATTAGAGAAGTAATTTACATTGTTTCAATCACCATGAAATTCCACGTTCATAACACGGTATATGCATCACGGATTAGAAAAGATTCTTTAATATGTTGTGAAAAGGTGGATTACTGAACTTTCTTCCAACATAAAGGCATATTTACACCTAGAAATATTTACTCTCATTTTGAAGCTTTCTCCAAACTTCAGATTCCATAATCATGCAATTTACGCAGAAAAATTCTATTCTAGCTAGTTCTACCCAATAGAATTGTAATTTACATTGATTCATTACGCTGAAATTCAATTTTCCAAAAGCGCTCCATGAATCACGGTTTGAAAAATAATTACTACACTGTTATTAAAATGAGGATTACCGTACTTTCATTCACCATTCAAGGCATATTGACACTTAGAAGCATTTTCTCAGATTTCACAGGCTTCTCCTAATGGCAGTTTTGAAAATGAGGCACATTTGACAGAAAAACCCTCTTCAATCTATTCCTACCCAATAGACATGTAATTTACATTGTTTCCTTCAATATGACATTCCGTATTCCGAACTTGTTACATGCATCACGAATTGGACAAACATTCTTTAATGAGTGGGAGCATGTGGATTACTGAACTTTCATCCACCATACAGGCATATTTACACCTAGAAGTGTTTATTCTGATTTGGCAGGTTTTTCCTAACATCCAGTTTCGAAAATCATGAAATTTTCGCAGAAAAATTCAATTCAAGCGAGTTCTATCCAGAAGAATTGTTATTTTCTGAGTTTCAGTCACCGAGACATTCCATTTTCCGAAAACGTTACATTAATCATGGCTTCGACAAACATTATTTAATGACCGTGAGCATGTGGATTACCGATGTTTCAACCACAATACAAGGCATATTTACACCTAGAAATATTTACTTAGAGTTCGCAGATTTTTCCTAACGTCAGTTATGAAAATCAGGAGGTTTTCGCAGAAAAATTCTCTTGCTGCATGTTCGATCCAATAGACATCCCATATTCATAGATACTGTCACCGTAACATTCCGTGTTCTGAAAAAGTAACGTGCACATTGGATTCAGCCAATTTTCACAGCTGAGTTGTTAGAATGTGAATTACACATCTTTAATACACCATTGCAGACATATTGTCACCTTAAAGCTTTTGCTCAGATTTTGCAGCATTGTCATATCACCAGGTTACATACAGAGGTAGATTTTACAAGAAATGCTCCTGGAGCTGGTTCTCACCAATAGATATGTAATTTACATCGTTTCCTTCAACGTGACATTCCGTGTTCCGAACACACAACATACATCACGGATTTGAGAAACATTTTTAATGAGTTGTGTACATGTGTAATAAAGGACTTTCATCCACCATACAAGGCATATTTACACCTAGAAACTTTAACTCTTAGTTTGCAGCTTTTTCCTAATAGCAGAGTAAAAATCAGGCAGTTTCCTAAGGAAAAAACTGTTGGAGCGTGTTCTACCCAATAGATATTTAAATTACATAGATTCTCCTGCTGTGAATTCCGTGTTTCTAACACGCTACATTCAGATAGGATTCGATAAAATACACTAAATAGTTGTTTGCATGTGGATTACAGGACTTTCATCACAATACAAGGCATATTGATGCTTAGAAGCATTTTCTCTGATTTCACAGAGATTTCCAAACGCCAGTTTCGAAACTGAGGAAGATTTCACGGCAAAATCCTCTTGTAGCGGGTTCAAAACAATAGACATTTAATTTACATGGATACGCTCACCGTGATATTCCGTGTTCTGAACACGCTACATACATCTCGGATTCGACAAATATTCACTACAGAGTAGTTAGCAAGTGGATTACAGCACTTTCATCCACCATACATGGTTTACTGACACTTTGAAGAATTTTCTGAGTTTCACAGGATAGTTTTAATGCCAGGTTTAAAAATGAGGCAGATTTGGCAGGAAAAAGCACTTGGAGCGAGTTCTACCCAAAAGATATGTAATTTACCTAGTTTCACTCACCGTGACATTCCGTGTTCTGAAAACGTTATATGCATCACGGATTCGACAAACATTCTTTAATCAGCTCTGAACATGTGTATTACCGAACTTTCATCCCCCTTACAATGCATATTTATACATAGAATGTTTTATTCTGATTTAGTAGATTTCTACGCAGCGCTCGACTGTATCATGCAGTTTTCGCAGAAAAATCCTCTTGGAGCGAGTTCTACCCAATAGACATGCAATTTACATAGAACCCGTCATCGTGAAATTCCGTGTTCCGAAAAAGCTACATGCATCACGGATTCGACAAATATTCACTACAGAGTCGTTAGCATAAGGATTACCGAACTTTCATCCACCATAAAAGCCATATTGACACTTTGAAGCATTTTCTCATATTTCAAAAGTTTTTCCTAATGCCAGTTTTGAAAATGAGGCAGAATTCGCAGAAAAAGCTCTTGGAACGAGTTCTACCGAAGAGATATGTATTTTACACAGCTTCGCTCACCGTGATATTCTGTGTTCCGAACACGCTTCATGTATCTCGGATTCGACAAATATTCACTACAGAGATGTTAGCATTAGGATTAACGAACTTTCATCCACCCTACAAGGCATATTTACACCGAGAATCTATTCTTCTGAGTTCGCATTGTTTTCCTAAAGCCAGTTTCGAAAATCAGGCAGATTTCTCAGGAAAAATCTCTTGGAGTGATTTCTAACCAAGAGAAATGTAATTAACATAAACTCCTGGCCATGAAATCCCGTGTTCCGAACATGCTACATGCATAATGTATTCGACAAATAGTCACTACAGATTTGTTTGAATGTGGATTACTGAACTTTCATCACAAGAGATTGAATATTGATAATTAGAAGTATTTTCTCAGATTTTGCAGCGTTTTCCAAACGCCAGTTTCAAAAATGAAGCAGTTTTCTCAGAAAAAACCTCTTGGAGCGAGTTCTACCCATTAGAGAAGTAATTTACATTGTTTCAATCACCATGAAATTCCACGTTCATAACACGGTATATGCATCACGGATTAGAAAAGATTCTTTAATATGTTGTGAAAAGGTGGATTACTGAACTTTCTTCCAACATAAAGGCATATTTACACCTAGAAATATTTACTCTCATTTTGAAGCTTTCTCCAAACTTCAGATTCCATAATCATGCAATTTACGCAGAAAAATTCTATTCTAGCTAGTTCTACTCAATAGAATTGTAATTTACATTGATTCATTACGCTGAAATTCAATTTTCCAAAAGCGCTCCATGAATCACGGTTTGAAAAATAATTACTACACTGTTATTAAAATGAGGATTACCGTACTTTCATTCACCATTCAAGGCATATTGACACTTAGAAGCATTTTCTCAGATTTCACAGGCTTCTCCTAATGGCAGTTTTGAAAATGAGGCACATTTGACAGAAAAACCCTCTTCAATCTATTCCTACCCAATAGACATGTAATTTACATTGTTTCCTTCAATATGACATTCCGTATTCCGAACTTGTTACATGCATCACGAATTGGACAAACATTCTTTAATGAGTGGGAGCATGTGGATTACTGAACTTTCATCCACCATACAGGCATATTTACACCTAGAAGTGTTTATTCTGATTTGGCAGGTTTTTCCTAACATCCAGTTTCGAAAATCATGAAATTTTCGCAGAAAAATTCAATTCAAGCGAGTTCTATCCAGAAGAATTGTTATTTTCTGAGTTTCAGTCACCGAGACATTCCATTTTCCGAAAACGTTACATTAATCATGGCTTCGACAAACATTATTTAATGACCGTGAGCATGTGGATTACCGATGTTTCAACCAGAATACAAGGCATATTTACACCTAGAAATATTTAGTTAGATTTCGCAGATATTTCCTAATGTCAGTTACGAAAATCAGGCAGTTTTCGCAGAAAAATTCTCTTGCTGCATGTTCGATCCAATAGACATCCGATTTTCATAGACACCGTAACCATAAAATTCCATGTTCTGTAAAAGATACGTGCACATTGGATTCAACAAATATTCACAGCTGAGTTGTTTGAATGTGAATTACACATCTTTAATAAACCATTGAAGTCATATTGTCACCTTAAATCATTTGCTCAGATTTTGCAGGGTTTTCATAACACCAGTTTACAAACAGAGGTAGATTTTACAGTAAAATGCTCCTGGAGCGGGTTCTCACCAATAGATATGTAATTTACATAGTTTCCTTCAAGGTGACATTCCGTGTTCTGAACACACTTCATACATCACGGATTTGAGAAACATTTTTAAAGAGTTGTGTACATGTGTATTACAGAACTTTCATCCACCATACAAGGCATATATACACCCTAGAAACTTTAACACTGAGTTTGCAGCTTTTTCCTTATAGCAGTTTCAAAAATCAGGCAGTTTCCTAAGGAAAAAACTGTTGGAGCGTGTTCTACCCAATAGATATCTAAATTACATAGATTCTCCCGCTGTGAAATTCCGAGTTTCGAACACGCTACATGCAGATAGGGTTCGAAAAAAAATACCCTACAGAGATGTTTGCATGTGGATTACAGGACTTTCATCACAATACAAGGCATATTGATGCTTAGAAGCATTTTCTCTGATTTCTCAGAGCTTTCCAAACGCCAGTTTCGAAACTGAGGCAGATTACACGGCCAAAAATTCTTGGGGTGGGTTCAAAACAATAGATAAGTAATTTACATGGATTCACTCAAAGTGAAATTCCGTGTTCTGAACACGCTACATGCTTTTCAGCTTCGACAAATATACACTACAGAGTTGTTAGCAAGTGGATTACAGCACTTTCATCCACCATACATGGCTTACTGACACTTTGAAAAATTTTGTGAGATTTCAAAGGTTAGTTTTAATGCCAGGTTTAAAAATGAGGCAGATTTGGCAGGAAAATGCTCTTGGAGCGAGTTCTACCCAAAAGATATGTAATTTACCTAGTTTCACTCACCGTGACATTCCGTGTTCTGAACACGTTACATGCATCACGGATTCGACAAACATTCTTTAATCAGTTGTGAACATGTGTATTACCGAACTTTCATCCCCCTTACAATGCATATTTATACATAGAATGTTTTATTCTGATTTAGTAGATTTCTCCTAATGTCAGTTTATAAATCATGCAGTTTTCGCAGAAAAATCCTCTTGGAGCAAGTTCTACCCAATAGACATGCAATTTACATAGAACCCGTCATCGTGAAATTCCGTGTTCCGAAAAAGCTACATGCATCACGGATTCGACAAATTTTCACTACAGAGTCGTTAGCATAAGGATTACCGAACTTTCATCCACCATAAAAGCCATATTGACACTTTGAAGCATTTTCTCATATTTCGAAAGTTTTTCCTAATGCCAGTTTTGAAAATGAGGCAGAATTCGCAGAAAAAGCTCTTGGAACGAGTTCTACCGAAGAGATATGTATATTACACAGCTTCGCTCACCGTGATATTCTGTGTTCCGAACACGCTTCATGTATCTCGGATTCGACAAATATTCACTACAGAGATGTTAGCATTAGGATTAACGAACTTTCATCCACCCTACAAGGCATATTTACACCGAGAATCTATTCATCTGAGTTCGCATTGTTTTCCTAAAGCCAGTTTCGAAAATCAGGCAGATTTCTCAGGAAAAATCTCTTGGAGTGATTTCTAACCAAGAGAAATGTAATTAACATAAACTCCTGGCCATGAAATCCCGTGTTCCGAACATGCTACATGCATAATGTATTCGACAAATAGTCACTACAGATTGTTTGCATGTGGATTACTGAACTTTCATCACAAGAGATTGAATATTGATAATTAGAAGTATTTTCTCAGATTTTGCAGCGTTTTCCAAACGCCAGTTTCAAAAATGAAGCAGTTTTCTCAGAAAAAAACTCTTGGAGCGAGTTCTACCCATTAGAGAAGTAATTTACATTGTTTCAATCACCATGAAATTCCACGTTCATAACACGGTATATGCATTACGGATTAGAAAAGATTCTTTAATATGTTGTGAAAAGGTGGATTACTGAACTTTCTTCCAACATAAAGGCATATTTACACCTAGAAATATTTACTCTCATTTTGAAGCTTTCTCCAAACTTCAGATTCCATAATCATGCAATTTACGCAGAAAAATTCTATTCTAGCTAGTCCTACCCAATAGAATTGTAATTTACATTGATTCATTACGCTGAAATTCAATTTTCCAAAAGCACTCCATGAATCACGGTTTGAAAAATAATTACTACACTGTTATTAAAATGTGGATTACCGTACTTTCATTCACCATTCAAGGCATATTGACACTTAGAAGCATTTTCTCAGATTTCACAGGCTTCTCCTAATGGCAGTTTTGAAAATGAGGCACATTTGACAGAAAAACCCTCTTCAATCTATTCCTACCCAATAGACATGTAATTTACATTGTTTCCTTCAATATGACATTCCGTATTCCGAACTTGTTACATGCATCACGTATTGGACAAACATTCTTTAATGAGTGGGAGCATGTGGATTACTGAACTTTCATCCACCATACAGGCATATTTACACCTAGAAGTGTTTATTCTGATTTGGCAGGTTTTTCCTAACATCCAGTTTCGAAAATCATGAAATTTTCGCAGAAAAATTCAATTCAAGCGAGTTCTATCCAGAAGAATTGTTATTTTCTGAGTTTCACTCACCGAGACATTTCCATTTTCCGAAAACGTTACATTAATCATGGCTTCGACAAACATTATTTAATGACCGTGAGCATGTGGATTACCGATGTTTCAACCACAATACAAGGCATATTTACACCTAGAAATATTTACTTAGAGTTCGCAGATTTTTCCTAACGTCAGTTATGAAAATCAGGAGGTTTTCGCAGAAAAATTCTCTTGCTGCATGTTCGATCCAATAGACATCCCATATTCATAGATACTGTCACCGTAACATTCCGTGTTCTGAAAAAGTAACGTGCACATTGGATTCAGCCAATTTTCACAGCTGAGTTGTTAGAATGTGAATTACACATCTTTAATACACCATTGCAGACATATTGTCACCTTAAAGCTTTTGCTCAGATTTTGCAGCACTGTCATATCACCAGGTTACATACAGAGGTAGATTTTACAAGAAATGCTCCTGGAGCTGGTTCTCACCAATAGATATGTAATTTACATCGTTTCCTTCAACGTGACATTCCGTGTTCTGAACACACAACATACATCACGGATTTGAGAAACATTTTTAATGAGTTGTGTACATGTGTAATAAAGGACTTTCATCCACCATACAAGGCATATTTACATCTAGAAACTTTAACTCTTAGTTTGCAGCTTTTTCCTAAAAGCAGATTAAAAATCAGGCAGTTTCCTAAGGAAAAAACTGTTGGAGCGTGTTCTACCCAATAGATATTTAAATTACATAGATTCTCCTGCTGTGAATTCCGTGTTTCTAACACGCTACATTCAGATAGGATTCGATAAAATACACTAAATAGTTGTTTGCATGTGGATTACAGGACTTTCATCACAATACAAGGCATATTGATGCTTAGAAGCATTTTCTCTGATTTCACAGAGATTTCCAAACGCCAGTTTCGAAACTGAGGAAGATTTCACGGCAAAATCCTCTTGTAGCGGGTTCAAAACAATAGACATTTAATTTACATGGATACGCTCACCGTGATATTCCGTGTTCTGAACACGCTACATACATCTCGGATTCGACAAATATTCACTACAGAGTAGTTAGCAAGTGGATTACAGCACTTTCATCCACCATACATGGTTTACTGACACTTTGAAGAATTTTCTGAGATTTCACAGGATAGTTTTAATGCCAGGTTTAAAAATGAGGCAGATTTGGCAGGAAAAAGCACTTGGAGCGAGTTCTACCCAAAAGATATGTAATTTACCTAGTTTCACTCACCGTGACATTCCGTGTTCTGAAAACGTTATATGCATCACGAATTCGACAAACATTCTTTAATCAGTTGTGAACATGTGTATTACCGAACTTTCATCCACCTTACAATGCATATTTATACATAGAAAGTTTTTTCTGATTTAGTAAATTTCTCCTAATGACAGTTTTTAAATCATGCAGTTTTCGCAGAAAAATCCTCTTGGAGCGAGTTCTACCCAATAGACATGCAATTTACATAGAACCCGTCATCGTGAAATTCCGTGTTCCGAAAAAGCTACATGCATCACGGATTCGACAAATTTTCACTACAGAGTCGTTAGCATAAGGATTACCGAACTTTCATCCACCATAAAAGCCATATTGACACTTTGAAGCATTTTCTCATATTTCGAAAGTTTTTCCTAATGCCAGTTTTGAAAATGAGGCAGAATTCGCAGAAAAAGCTCTTGGAACGAGT